>NC_092211.1:67795010-67827471 GCF_043381705.1 Parasteatoda tepidariorum | reverse complement strand
TTTTTACGATATTAAAAAATCTAATAATTAATAAAATGAAATAATAAAGTACATTACAAAATAAGCATTGAATTTTATTTTCCTATACTATCACAGTTTTGCTTTTATTTTAGGCTTTTGTTTAAAACCTATAAATTTTCTACAATTAAAATATTTAATTTGAGTTTATATGACTTAATTATGATAAATTTTTTCCTACTTTCATTCTGTGGGCATAGCAGTTTTTTTTATTTATTAGAATTTACGAGGCGTATCCAGAAAGTAAGTTTCCCTATTTCTTTAAAAAAAAGAACTCATACTTTCAGGAACATATTTTTTGGCAACAAGTACAGCAATGTTTCAGCTATTTTTCAACATAGCAACATAGAATTGAGACACTTGTATCATGGGTTCAACTTTTGTATCCCTCTGTCGTAAAACTCTGCCGTCTGTGAATGGAACCACGTTGCGAAACAGTAAGCACTGACCGTTACTGTGAAACACTGCTGAAATTGCGACGTGCCATTCAAAACAAGAGGCGTGGAATGCTTACTGCAGGTGTTGTGCTCCTCTATGACAATGCTCTTTTACATACGGCTCGACGCACAGCAGCTGTTTTGACGAAATTTGGCTGGGAGCTGTTTGATCATCCACCTACAGCCCTGATCTTGCTCCGAACGATTTTCATGTTTTTTTGCACCTCAAAAAATTCCTGTCCTCTGGTGAGCGTTTTGGCAACGACAAAGAGCTGAAGACGTCTGTCACACTCTGGTTCCATTTACAGGCGGCAGAGTTCTACGACAGAGTGATACAAAAGTTGATCCCACGATACGACAAGGGTCTCAATTCTGGTGGTGGCTATGTTGAAAAATAGCTGAAGCACTGCTGTACTTGTTGTCAATAAATATGCTCCTGAAAGTATGAGCTCTTTTTTAAAAAAAAAAAAAAAAAAAGTAAATAAATATGTAACTAATTGAAGTCTTGCAGCATATATNAAAAAACATTTCTTTTCTTCAATGTTTATTCATTTTGATAAATCTATTGTTCATATGATAAAAATAGAAATTTTTTTTTGTAAAAAGAAAGTATAAATTTTTTATATTTTTGAATGAACTCTAAAAATAGAACACCTTTAATTTTTTACAAATATATTACTAAGTTTATTGATGAAAAAAATAGAATGCTAATGTTTAAATAAACATTACTACATTTGTCATTAACATGTCTCAATACATGTGCGGCCCTTCTTTAGCCAACCTGCTGTGCAAATGGCCCTTCACTCATAAAGGTTGTGCACCCCTACTATAAATTTTTTTTAATTAAAATAAATTTTTAATAACATTTCATAATTTTTATCTACTTTATATGTGCTAATTTTTTAGTTTTGCTGTAAACATGTTAGATTAAGTCTAATTTTTACAATAAAAGTCCGTCTGATAATTTGAATCAGATAAATTTGAATGAAGATTGAGCTGCAGATTGGTTTCATAAAATTAAATAAAATGCTTTAACTTTAGAAGTAGGACTTCTTTGAAATTGGTGTAATTACAACAAAAGAAATGCATGAGTAGTGTATGTACAAGACCAGATAACTAAGCAATAATTTTGTTCGGAAATTGCAAACTGTTAATTTCAAAACTTGCAATTTGCATCCATAATATATTTGGAAAAAAAAAAAGATAAAAGAACTTAATACAGTGAAAAAAAAGGAAAAAAAAAAAGAAATCAAAATCATTAAAAACATGATTTATGCAACTCTTAAGGAGTCTATTGGGCTTTTAATATTTATCCCCTTCTCATATTTTCTTAGTCATCATACTTTCCACTAATTTAAAAAATTTATTCTTTTCTGACATTTTTTTTTAAAAAAAGTAAGGATTTATTTTTTTGAAACTTTTGAAGATAATCAGAGAATGAGATGTGGAAAAAATTTATTTTTCAGCTGGTTTAAACCAAGTTTTTAATTTCTAAAACAGTTTTTATGAACAAAAATATTTAGTTCTCTTATCTGATTTGATTTTCAACTTACTGATTTTTCAAAGTAAATGAAAAAGCTAAAATTTCATCAATCCTAATCATACTAGTCAACCTAATCATATTTTCAGATAATTTAAAAACTTCATTTCGTTTCAAAATTTTAAAAAGAAAAGGAACTAAAAATAAATTTTTTTGAATTTTCAGAACAGAGAATGAGACGTGGAATTAAATTTATTTTTCAGCAGATTTAAACAAAGTTTTTAAGTTCTATAACAGTTTTATGAGCAAAAATAATTAGTTCTCTTAAAACTTACTGATTTTCCAAAGTAAATAAGAACCTAAAATTTCCTCAATCCTAATCATACTACCAGATATGAGACGAGGAAAAAAAAATTTTTTTTTTTTCAGCAGGTTTAAACAAAGTTTTTAAGTTCTAAAACAGTTTCTATAAACAAAAATAATTACTTCAACTTTAAACTTACTGATTTTTCAAAGTAAATAAAAACCAAAAATTTAAAAAAAGGAAGAAAGGGAAAGAAACTTAAAATGAGTTCTTACTTACAGCTTTAATGGGTTGCAAACGTGAAACAGTGTAGCTGCTTCCGATCTACAGTGAAACAGTGTCCAATTCTCTGCGATAGGTTGCAATTATTACAAAATCATGCAAACTTTTAACAGTAAAATTGTGCAAATGAGGCAAGTCTTAGGTATCTGATATCAATCGATACATCACTTTTATATAAAGAAATTATCCCTTAAAAATTTCGAAAAAAGAGAGGGAAAAACAAACTAGATATAAGAACTTTTTATTGCCACTTAATTTTAACAATACATATGTGAAAAGAATTTTAAAAAAAATTACAGGGCTAATTTGTTGACAGGGAATGAAAGAATACAAGGGTGTTTTTGTAGGGCGAAGTTATTTTTCGCTTTGTATTTCAGATAGTAATTAATGATCTGCAAATCTCATCAAAGGTGCCGAACCACCGACGTTAATCGACAAATCACACTTAGGTTGATCAGGGATTATTTTTATGTACCTCTCATGGAAACTCAACAACATGCCTTTAAATGGCAGAGTTGCCAGCTGCTATTTTGCTTTCATAAGCATTTTTTTTGCTTGTTTGTGTTTTTTTAAAAAAAACTTTAATGTAAATTCCCAACAGTTTATTTTATATAATTTTTGGAGGCATCACTATTTAGTAAAATTTGCAATTAAAAATATTACATTTTGTTACTATTTCTTGATTACTGATTTCTTTTAGTTGAACAATGCATATCAGGTCCACAATAATAGTTAATTTTATGAGTTAGTTTGATGTCAACCGATGCCTGTTATTTTGACATCGTAAATATTTGCACTGTTCACTCAGCCTTCAAAATTTCGACTTACTGCCTCTGATCATTACTAAATGAAGTTGATACTATCCATAAGACAGTGTATGAATGCTATTCCAATGTGTACTTTTTCTTTCAATTGTCCTTTGAAGTATGCTAACAACTGCTCAAGGCAGCTGACCAGGATTTATATAAGTCAGCCAGAGGAATCAGAATAAGAGCAAAGAATTCTACAACATCTGGTTAAACAGAGACTGGTTCCGAAAAGGGATCACAGATTTTAATGGCCATTTTAGATTTAACAAGTAATTAGTATGTTAATATTTAAAGCAATGGAAGGAAATTTTTTTTTTAAAACTTTTTTTGGTAGTGACGACATGACATACCTTATTTAATATATATAAAAGTTTCCTTAAAAGTAAATGTAAATAAGATATTAAAACACTACTTATTGATATAATCCTTGGTGTGTTGGTTACATAATCCTTAACTGCTTAACTTTATGCAGAAAGGTAGCAAAATCAGAGCTTGCAATTTTTGCAAAGTAATTATAAATTACACAAATTCTTAAATGAAGAAAAATATGCATTCAAAATATTCCAATTAAGGATTAAGTAGCTTTGAAATTATTAATATTTTACACACACTGAATAATTCACTTTTGGAAAGGAAAATTAAGTGATTATTTAATTTGTTTGACATACAGCCAATAAATTAAACGTCATATTGAACAAAAATTATGTATACAAAGAATGACATCAACTGATAAATTGTTAATCTGTTATTGTTGATCAATAAATTTTTAAAAATTTTTTTTTAAATGAACTTAATATCTATTTATCTTCTCATGTTACTCCTTGGCTTAAAATAATGATCCCCACCAATATTATTATTTAAAGTTATAAGTTTAAAAAGAGAAAATCTTAATTGTTTGTGGAAAGGAAAAATGAAATTTAGTAAAATAAACAGCTGATATATATTTTTTAAGTGATTTAATAGGGATTGCACAAGTGACTTAAATTAATCATTTATCAAAATATTAATAATATTTATTCGCTTACCCAAGTTTTAACATTCAGGAAAAATATTTTTTGTTTTCATATTAGGTAATATCCTTAAAGTAGGTATATTTATAAATGAAACATAACAAAATAACCTTCTGATGAATATTTCATTATGACATTCATTATGGCTCTTTTTCTTTCTTACAACAGTACAAATTAAAATGAAAAATATTTTTACAAAAATTAAAATACAAGAGCAAGCTCACCTAAGTCACAATCTCTGATCCCAGTGAAAACTTCAGCAATTGTCTTATTGGCTAGCCCTATATTCTGTAAAACAGAAAGCAATATATGTTAGAAAAAAATTATTCTTTATTTTTAAATGATAAGAAAGGAAAAAGAGAAGAAAATGGAAGAAATCAAAATTAATAATTATAATACTATCATTTGGCAATAACTATGAAAAGAATAGTTTAAATTTAAACAAATAGAATTCAATACAGTACAAGAAAAATAGAAGTTTTCGATACTTAATTTAAAAAAAAAAAAAAATTATAACACTTATTTTAATTTCATTCATAATTTTAAAATCTACATAAACCTCAATAAGAATTAATTTTTCAATATGATTTATGACTTTTTAAATAAAGAAATATACCTTTAAGAGAAAAATTATGCGGGCTTATTTCTTATTACAGCTTTTACTGTTTTACGAATTTTTCATAATAATTGCACACTGAGTTATTTGTGTTTACTGATTTAATTGTGAGTGCTATTACAAATATTTTCTTTAAAAAAAATATTACTTGTTTAAGCTTTTTAACATTAAATGGTTAAATTTTGATTAATTTTTTTCAAATATCAACTTATTTTTTTGTGATTTTAGACATTATTTTGTATTTAGTATATATGAATCTCCGTTTGCATAGTCGACGGCATTTACAGCTACACGATAGATTGCTTATTCTTTTACATAAAACTCACTTCAAAAGAATGATAAATAATTGAATGATAAATAATTCCCATAAATAATTTTTAGTATTTTCAACACTGATTACTTTTTTAATATATCAGGTTCTGTAACGATATGCTTAAACTGAAAATCTTTACTTACAGACAGCATAAATCTCATTGAGCTGTTGCCCGTTGCAAAACCTGGCCTCGGAGGTAAGTTGCCCTGAGAAGGAGGTACTTGAGTGCTTGAAGGAACATCAGGCTAAAAATTTTGTTTTAATTAATGTTACTTAATACTAACACACTTAATATGCAAAGCAATGAAAGTTATAATCATATATGATTAGGGCCGCGATGGCTCAGGGGATAGAGCGTTCGCCCTCCATTGAGGCGAACCGGGTTCGAATCCCAGTAGAGACGAATTCCGCATATGGCTTGCACCGACCACAGTGCTGGCGTGAAATATCCTCAGTGGTAGACGGATCAAGGGTTAGAGTCCCCTTGCCATCAGGCTAACCGTAAGAGGTTCTCGTGGTCTTCCTCTCCATGTAATGCAAATGTAGGTTAGATCCATCAAAAAGTCCTCCACGAAGGCAAAATTGCCCCAATACTCAATCCAGGAGTTCCCTTGTCTTCTGGATTGGTTACAAAATTACAAGCCTATGGAGTTGAATATTAGTAGTCGTAAACCACTAAAATTGAGTCGGCTGTTCAACAACGGTTATAAAATTAAAATAAAATCATATATGATAAGGGCGTGGTGGCTCAGGGGATAGAGAGTGACCGTGGTTTGTATTACAACGATGGTTGGTTGATACTGGCTCGCACCAACTACAGTGCTGATATAAAATATTCTCAGTGGTAGACGGATCATGGGTTAGAGTCCCCTTGCTATCAGGGTAACCATGGAAGGTTTACATGGTTCTCCTCTACATGTAGTGCAAACATGCGTTAGTTCCATCACAAAGTCCTCCATGAAGGCAAATTTCTCCCAATATTTGATGCAGGAGTTTTCTTGTCTTTTGGATTGAGTGAAAATTACAGGGCTACAAAACTGAACTTTAGTAGTTGCAAAATCAAAATTAGGTCTAATTATTTATTACTAAAACCTTGTAACAACAATATCTTGGGGATTAAATAAATGTATCTTTGTAGAGGTATATATTTCTGCATTAAGGGTTAACATATTTTAGGAATGCATTTTATTTTAATTACATTTTAATGTTATAAGCATTATATTATAACAGTATCCTGCAATTTTAGGGAAAAATACATTCATAAAAAAAAAATGGAAAACAAAGTGTTTTGTTTAAAAAAAAAAAATATCAAACACGCTGAAGACTTTAAAATTGAAAGAACTTTCAAAGAATCGTCCAATATTACACGCTAAAAGTATGTTGTTAATGTTATGTGTGTGTTAATTCTAGACTCATGATCAGGTTTTAACATGAATAAAATGAAATCAGTGACAATAAAACAGTGATTTCTAAGTAGATAAGAAAGGCATTCCCAATGGGAAGTTCTATGGATGATCTCCACCGATATGAAGGATGGAGTTATATTGAAATCTGAGAAAAAGTCATTCTTATATTAGTGAAAAGGAATAAGTTCGATTAAGTGAAAGGAATAAGTTGAAATCAACAGTAAGTCTTTTTTTGCCAGAAAAAGAGGAAAAAAATGGCAAAAGATAAAATAAGAATGTTTTTCTGAATTTGAATATCAAAATATTTTAAAGAGAGAAACTAACGTTGAAAATTTAAATTCATAAGGATAATTTTTTTTATATGGATTTAATTGTTTAGAGAATATTATAAAATTGAGAAGAAAAAACATTAATTGATACACAAATTCATCAGGACCACGAAATATTATAGTAGTAGAGGAAGTTGTTATATTGGATATCATTGTAGTGGGAGTTCACTGCATTTGCAAATTTTAACCCCATTCTAAAGAATTCAAAACAGTTGAAGTTTTTAAAAAAATTAAGATAAAAATGCTTTCACTTTAACTTACAGGTGATGCTCTGCCACGATTTGCTTGACTAGATGCTGTAGTGAATATTGAACTTTCCCTTGGTGTATCACCAGAACGAGAAGTCAAAACAGTCACTCCAGCTGCTGCATTTCCTAAAAATTAATTCAAAATTAGTTCTAAGGCTACAAAAGCAAATAAAACTATTTAATGATATGAGCAGATCATTTAACCTCCTCCTAACTTAAAACAAATTAATTACCATTGATTGTATTGTTTTAGATGATATCACTAAAAGAAATAAAATACAATATTTTTGTAAGAACTTTAAAGTCAAAATAAAAATCAGGGTCTGTGATTTTTTTTTTTTTTAAAAGTTCGTAATGGGGTACTTTCAAAAGATTGATTGCTGAACCGTGGCATTTTTTTTAAATCATCAATTGTTTTTTCTATTTTACAATGAAACCACTCGGGAATGACCACTCTCTGTTCCACAATAAAATGGTTGTTAAGAGAAGTTGGTCATTCTTAAGGGTTACCTCAATTGACTTCAAAATGCTATTGAAGATACATGATTTTTTTGCTAACGATTTTAATTTCAGTCAGTGTCATTTTTTTTAACTAAGAAATGCAGCTGGTTTCAAGGGTCATGAAAACTGGATTGATGAATAACATTTAGTGTCAACAACAATGATCCCTACTGATATAATTATATGTAAAAATAAATTTACCATTCATGAAAGATAGAAATATTTCAAATAAATAAAAAAATGTTTTTTTTTTTTTGTTTAAGTTTGCATTTGTTTGTTAAGTTAAAATAAAAAAATAGTTAGCTTTGAAAGACGAGGATAGGTTTGTTTGAGATGCTTAAATTTTTTTCTAAAATAACTTTTTATCTAATTTAACTTTCAATTCCAATAATAAATCATTTATAGCATAGTGTTTAGTGCACTCTGACTGCAACCTCATCAAAAAGAGTTTTCTAAATAAGAGCCTCAAATCTACTTATTTGTTTTGTTAATATTTTTTGTGCTACCTCATTTGCTCTTTGTCTGCATTTGGTGCAGAGGTTCGGCGGTAGCTGGGAGACGTTTTGGTTCATCTAAAGGTTTTCTTAAACACAAAGTGAATAGAAAACATTCCGGGCCTCCCAAAAGTGGTCATAAATAGAGGTCACTACACAGAGGTGGTCTTTTCTGGAGGTTTCACTGTTTTTCAAGTAAGCCAGGCTTGTCAAATATCAATTCTCCTAAGCGACACATTCTATTTTTTTTATTTTTAAACCAAGATTTTAATTCTTTTAGTATATATTCCTAACTTAGCACAAAGACAGGCATGAAGTCATGAACTAATTATGCATCGAAGTTGCCAGGTACTCAAAACAAAAGTATATCATAGACAATAAAATACACAAACAAATAATAAATCTGAGTTAAGTAAAAGACGTAGAAGAGAAATAATTATATTTTAATAAATTCGATGTACAATACGGCATTGTATCTAATTAACTTCCACTAATTAACATTCGAACTTATGTGGAGAGACTAAGCTTGACTTTAACACATCATCTTGTTCATTAATGATCAGCTAGCACTGATGTTATTGGTCACATATCTGTGTATTTGAGAAAGCTCTCTAATCAAATTGCAAGTCTTAAATTAAGTACACTTAGTAAATATAATTCTAATTGAAATATTATTAGACATAAATAATTACAATGCATTTCGAACTGTACTACTGAATTAAATTGTTTTTGTTGATAGTTCCATATAATGCATGCAAATGCATGATTTAAGTTAATCGAAAAAGAAATGTCTTATTATTGTTTACTAAACAACAGGCTAAAAAATACAAATCACAAAATTTATTTCGTATTTGTTTTTTTTTTCCTTTTAAATTTTTGAAGTGACGAAATTTAGAAAGATTAATTGCAGGTTATCACATTTTTTGTGGAAAAAAAAACTACCCCATTAATTAAAGAAATTGAGCTAAATATATAGGCAATCTTTTAAACTAATTTTTTTATAGTATAATTATGATATTTTTCTTTCAACATACTTTAAGATACAAAAACTGCAATTGTAAAATAAAATGCTATTGTGAAGATTTTGTTTTAAAATCAGGATTCAATAAGATTGTCCTCATCATGTTTTTGCAAAACAATTCATGTTTAATAACTACTTTTTGCAGATGCATAAATATGTATAAAAAACAACAACATATTTTCTCCTTGTTTCTGATCCAAAAGAATTTTAAGATTTTTAAAATGAAATTTCATAAGTTCTGTGATTTACTATTAATTACACATTAAGTTTTAATGTAAATTTGCTAACTAAAATTTATGAACACAGCAATTGAACACAACAATAAATTTTAATACTGTAAAAATTAATATACTTTAAAAATACGAACTGACTAATCAATAATCTCTTTAAAAAAATCAATTTAAACTAATGATTTATTTAAACAAATCACTTGATTTAAATCAAACTGAATTGATTCAATGAAACCTGATGAAAATGGGGAAAAAATAGGAAAAGACACAAAAGCATCTTAGAGAACAGTCAAATGAACACAATGTAAATTATGTTGGGTAATACTTAGAAGGACATATTAATTAACACAGAAGCATTCATCTTGAATTATGACCAGTTTTTAACCTAAATGAACTTTGAGTCTCTAATTAACAAGTTGAAACTTTTATCAAAAATGAACGAATGATTAAAAGTGTAATTTTCATCAATTAACTGTGCAGTAATAATGAGTAATGGATAGATGGCAAAGTAAAAACTAAACAAATTACAGGCATCGGTCACATTGCATATAAAGATACTATACCTCTATCTAATACCTTTACTAATAAATTTCAGAAGAAAAAAAATTTTATGCTACATAGAATCAGAAAATATTTCTCTTTAGAACTTATTATGTTAAACTATAAATTAGGGTTACAAGGTTTGAACTCAATTTTAGAAATAAAATTCCCAGACTTTTTGAGATTTTTAATTTTTGTAAAGTTCTAGATTACATTTTTGATACTGAATTTCTCCTCCAACATCGTTCAAGTGATGAAACTCTTCTTATTAACAACTTTATTAGTATTTTGTAAGATCTCTCAGGTCCTAGAATTCAAGAGTAAACTCACTAAAGTATCAATGCATAATGAACTTAATGAAAATAAAAGTTCTAAAAAAATATTGTTTTCAAATTATTAAACAGTAGCTGTTACCATAGCAACGAATGCACACTGTTTGCTCTGAAACACACTCCTAGTCTTGAAACCCAACGTAGTTTCAACACAAATACAAACACTTAAAATTAAAGACAATAATATTTATGCGACATACACATATCTAAAACACATTTTAAATAATCTGAATACTAAAAATTAAATGATTTCTACATATGCATTACAATATCTAATTACAATCGGTAGAAAACACACATATATCTCTAACATTTTGTTACAAAATTTTACCATTTAGTAACAGGATATTTAATACACCTACTTTTCTATCCTTACCACAAATTATTTTAGCAATTTTTCGTGTTAGCCATTTAGTACTTTGCATATGCTCATATTTGATTAATACAAGTGAACCAACTTTAACATTATTCTTTGTACACATCTACTTAGAACGTTGTTGTAAAATATTTAAATAGTTCCTCTTTCATAGTTTTCAAATTTGTTGAACTATACTTCGTTGCTTTTTGCCATTTAGAAAGTCTGTTCTCTGGTAACTCAACGAGTTGAGGTTCACCAATTGAAGACAAAAGTCTCCCTATTAAAAAATGACAAGGGTTCAAAGTTTTAAAAATCAGCAGATAAAGGGATGAGAATTCAAAACATTATCAAGTTTTAGGACAACCGTGAGAAATTCTTCTAAATTCAAATTAGTGTTACGGATAATGCATTTTAGGTGATATTTAAAAGATCTTACCCTCCCAAAGACCACAAAAATTCAGTGATATAGGGGGTATAAAATTCTATTCAATATTTTTACTAGAAAGAAAATGAGGAAAAATTTTATATCGATGTTTTACCATACTATGAATTTTTTTAAGTTCCACACATGTCCCTATAAAGTTCGTTAATTTCATGTGCATTGTCCTGTATAATTTTAAACATTCGCCTTTGAGACTAAAAAAAACATTTTAAACAAGCAATAATCACAAAATTCAAATAAATCGCTTTTGTGTTTAAACATACAAATATACTTGCAAATATTTTATTTAGTATTCCCTTTCTCTGGTTTCTAAATTTAATGTAAAAGGGACCACAAAAGTCTGCTTCAACATTATATAGAGGAAAAGAGGGGGTGACTCTCTCTTTGCGTTTGACTTTCGAATACAGGCTTGTTCGTAAAGCATGTTATACATAGAAAAAATCTTTCTACAAACATTTTAAACATTTATGATCTGAAATTTACGTCTAAGGTGATATAATAATGAATTAGATCCTGCATGCAAATATTTTACATGATATCTTACAATAATAAGTGTAAGGGGATGCTTATCTGGCAGAACTATTGGATGCTTTTATATATGTACTTAATTTTATACATCTAAGGTGATACAATAATGAATTAGATCCAACATGCAAACATTTTAAGTGATATCTTAGAAAAATAAGTGTAAGGGCATGTTTATCTGGAAGAACTATTGGATGCTTTTTATATGTATTTAATTCAGAATTTTTTAATCTATCTCCAACTCGAAAAACATTACAACCATCTAAAAATCAATTCAAAGATTTGCCTTGCTACTTCTGGGAACAGTCACCTTTCATGAGATATTTTATTTCTCCAACAAACTCATCTTGTTGAATAAAATACATCTCAGCTTTTCTTAACACTTTAAAGGAAAGGTGACCTGTAATCTTTTCTTTACCCTTAGCATTATTAATAAACCTAAGTATATAACACACAACATGAATAATAGTTAAATAATTATTACTTTATGTACGTATATCATTGACTATTGCATTTTAGTTAAAAGTACTAAAAGTAAATGAGCATTCATTTGTTTTCGTCAGTTCACCACAAATTTCACCTAAGGAAATTAAAGTTTCATTATCTACATGTGGAATGTCAATAACCTTTTCTTTCAAAAATGGTGGTCAATGCCATTATTCAATAGAATGTTAACACTGACACCTCTGCCTAGAAGATTGGTAGGGTTTTGTGTTCCGGAGCAATGAGCCCAGTTTTCAACATTACTAAGGTCATGGATTCCACTTACTCGATTGGCAACGAAAGATTTCCATCGCCTACTTGAGCCCCTGATACAGTAGAGGACAATTTTAGAGTCAGTCTAAATTCACAGTTGAAGGTCTTTTATGGTCTACTATTGTCTTCACTTTCATGGTCAGTCCGGCAACAACCAATACACCAAGCAATTTTAATCTTGGTGAAGTGATTTCTTTACAGGAATCAACCCTTTGAAACTAGAAGGTTTACTTCGATGATTCTGTCTTTCTTAAATATATGGCAACTCCATACACCTTTCAGCATCACTAAAATAGTGGTTAGCATCACTAAAATAGTGAAGTTCAATGATATCAGTTGAATGTTTTGTAGATGAATTGAGAACATTTCTAATAATTTTAAATTCAGAAAGACGGGGAACTTCAGAATAGCACTGGGAACACATCTTTTGAACATCAGAAGGTAATTCTTCATCAGAAGTATTTTCTTTAACACAAGGACTAAAGAATGCATTTTACATGAATGGTAAATGGAGTAATAACCATGCAGAGAGGGTTTAATACCTTTCCAGCTGCTCACAGTAAAAATATTTTAGTAATCTCCTTTTTTGATTAACTCTCTATTAGGCTTTGAATTCCTACAATAAGACAATCACTTATTGTTTTCCATAATATTCCCAAAACCTTTGTAATCAGGACTCCTGAATCAGAAGAGGGCTTGTGCAATTGAGTATCAAATCCTTCACGTCTCCTAATTGCATCAAGGGGTTGTTGTTAGTAGTCCACTTTCTAGGTACCATGCTAGATCGGCTCTTAATAGATATCGCCTGCCTAGAAATTCTAAATGCTTCCGGAAATCATCATCGCCAGAAACAAAGTCAAGCACATAAAAGCATCGCTCTAAAAGTTCAGTCGTGGTCGGGTATAAATCGCGGTATTTTTAAAATAGCAGAAAGGTGAAACGGGCTAGATGTTACCCTGAAAAGGACTCTATTAAATCTGTAAACTTGAGCATTGCCATTTTCCGACCGTAAGAAATGCATAGCATCTTCGTCTTTCTCAGTTAAAGATATCTGTAAGAAGGTTTTCTCTATACATGACATGAAATCGATTTTGTTGAGTAAAAAATTTACAAGTACATTAAAAATGCTTGAATTTAGATTTGGCTTTTGCCAAAGGCAATCATTTAGGATCATCTGGTGAAAATTATGACTTGAGTTTGCATCAAATATCACCCTCCTTCTTGTAGTAAAATTTTCTTTAAACACTGGTTGATGTGGTATGTAATGCAAGGGTTAATCTTTGGATTTTCTAGGATTAGACACTTTTTCTATTATGTTCTTATTCACATAGTCATTTAATGTTTCACAATATTGTAAGTATATATATTTGGATCCCAGTTGAGTCTGCACACCAATGCCCACTCCTTTAGGCTACTGCATAATTATCGCTAAAGTCCCTTTAATCTCGTTTCCAAGGTAATTCAATTTCATAGCAGTTATGTTTGTAGCATACAGTATTTTCAAACTGTGCAAAAGATTGGCCTGTCTCATAGTAATTACGGTCATCTTTGATTCCGATTCTCTTTAATATGTTTTCCTATTTCACTGCAGTCATAAACTAATCCGCAATGAGTTTTCTGCTTGGATTGGTCAACTGAACTTGAGATACTTCCAGTGGCTATAAATCCAAAAACATAGTTTTGGAAATTTAATTAATAGTTTGTTACTTCAACCCGACCAAATTTTAAGAGTTTGTAAAACATTCCGGCCCCTAATAAGATATTGACTTTCCCAGACTCATAAAAATAGGGATCAGTAAGTTTGATATTTTGTGGAAAGAACTCAACTGGCATTAGAATATAATTAACTGGTATTGCATCTGAAATTTCACGCACACATAAAAGCTCTAATTGCTTTTCAAAACTGGCGTTATTTGAAATAATTTAGCAAATCTTTGAATTCACATTTATTTTTGCATTGTTCAAACCAGAAAACACAATATAAAATTTTTTTCTTCCCAATTTTCAATAAATCAGCAAACTCAGTTGTGATGAATGAAGACATTGGTCCTATATCTATAATGCTCTGGCTCGTTTCAACTCTCCAAAATAATTTTTAATAAAAAAAAAAAAACCTGTCGTTTTTATGTGACTGTTGTTTCTTAAATAAACTTGCTGAACTGGTGAAAATGTGTTGATCGCATAAAACTAGTTGCATTCGGGTTGAGGTTTCCTGGCACTTTAACTTTAGTTTCAGTGACTTCTGGACTCGAGAAATTAGACTCCAATCGGGCCTCATCATGACTATTTCGTTTGCCATTCTTAATATCAAGTAATGTATGTTTTCTTGAAAACAAAGATGGCTTCTTTTTACAGAATCATATCCATCATTCATGGAAAGAATTTTGAATTCTGGACAACTGTACAATTGGTGGAATTCTTCTTTGCTGCATTTGATACACTTAGAGTTTAGGCATCTCATATTTGATGTAGCTATCATGCTTGTAACCTTATGTTGGAATTATAAATTAGCATTTTTTTTATAACTTCTTTATTTTTACTAATTTGAAGTGATCTTGCATGGTTCTGCAAAAATTAAGTTGCTGCTCCAAAGTAACAAACTTGTCAGAATCTTTAAATTCTTTTTCCTAATAATAACAAGTTGAAATATCTAATTTTTCAACGATTAAAAACACTATCATAATTTCAAATGAATGTTCTACTTTATAATTTAATGAACTCAAAATTTGAGTGCACTCATTTGTAACATCAACTAAGTATAAGATGTTACTAGGTGTTTCATAAATGTTTGGGTGATTCAAAATTTTTTTGATAATGGCATTTAAAAGTTCTCTTTTATTTGAATATCTATCTTTTAAAAGTTTCCATGCAATTTCAAAGTTTGCATCCAAAATAGAAATTGATTGTATTACTCTTAGGGTTTCATGAGTAAAACTCACTTTAAGAAATTCTAATTTTATAGAATTTGAAATGGAACTGTTCTTTATTTCACTGGCTACAAGCATATCTTTATACATAATCCAGTTGTCGATTTTACCATTACACATTGGCACCGAGAGGGTAACTTTATGTCAGAGAATGCATTTAAACTAAATTTTGGCACACTTTGAACTCCAGGTAGAGTGTTATTCGAAAAACTATAAGAATTATCTGATTTAAAGTTAATTATCAATAATAATTTATCAATACTTTCTTTCTCCCCTATAAAATCGTCAACTTCTTCGGACTTACAAACATCAAAAATTGAGTTAAATTTTTTTTTGTGAGCTTGTTAGATAATGTATTAGTTTTTGGTACAAATAGTTTGACAGTAATCAAATTTGCACTGTCAATTGACGTGACTACTTTATCTTTATGCTTAGTTAGCGAAGATTTAAAAACTTTATTTTGAGTTTTCAACTTATCCATAATGTAAAATCAAAAATATTGTTTTCAAATTATTAAACAGCAGCTTCTGCATAGCAATGACGACGCATGTGCACAGATTGCTCTTGAACAGCTATACACTGCAAACTTTCTAAAGAAATATAATTTTTTCTTTTCAATAAGCAAAATCACTTTTTAATACAAATTAAGTCAAATATTACATTTTGTAAAAACAAAATTTCAGTAGAGGAAGGTTTACTATGCAAATTTTAATTTTAGGATACAATAGTATAAAAATTAGACATAAGCAATAATTTGTAAATATTAATTTTAAATCATTGTAACTTAGTTTATTAATAGACTCTCACTGTAAAATTGTAAATAATCATAGATTTTACTTGCAACTTAGTACAAAAATTAATTAATACAGAAATCTTAATTTTAAAAGCACAGTATTATTGACCTGTAAATAAGGTAACATTTAAGAAGAAATTTTGAAAAACATAGTGTTTTTTAACTGGAAATATAATTAAATTTAAAAAAAAAAAAATGCAAATATGGTCACAATTAAATAATAGTTTTCAAAAATCAACATTCTAAATTCAATTAATCTGAAAGAAAAATCCATGTTGCAGCAGAATATTCAAAAGAAATAATAAAAATGAATGCTAAACTTATTTAATTTGAATCTAATTGGCTACTTATTGTAAGCATGAATCTCAAAATAAGCTTTAGCAGGTTTGATGCAAGGTTTTGACCAAAAATTACATTATTCCCAAGCTTTTTTTCTTTAAAATAAAATTCTTTGACAATTTTAGGTTTTCTGATCCAGTCGTAACCATGGGGTATAAAAAACAGATCATTCAAGCATTCATCAATTCAAAATCGCCATTGTAAGGTATAGTTAGTCTCTTCATACATGATCTAAAAGCATGTACATTTTCCTAGCATATCAAAAAGATATTGAGTTAACTGAAACAACAATAAATTGAATTAAGTGCTCGAAATTGAAAAAAACAATAAATGGATACATGAAAAATACATATTTAAATAATGTCAAAGTTTAATATAAAATCCAATTATATATTCATTTTACCAGGAGCTTGATTATGACTGTGGTTTAATAATGACATCACAATATTGCTAATGACTTGCTGCAATTGATCCTCTTGTCTTCCAGGAAAATTAGGAGTTAAAGCTGGCTGCTGGTGCTAAAAATAAGTATAGGTCATTCATTAATCAGAACGCTTAATAATTTAATGGAAAAAATACTTTTTTTTTCTAGAGGGAACAACATGACAATTTGTCAATCAAGACAGACTTTTTCTACCCACTTAAAAAAAAGGCACAGATTTCAGTTGATGAAATAATTAAATACTTTTAGTGAGTTTTGAAAAATGTTAGAGAATCAATAGTAATGATGGATCCGACTGGTTATGCAGATTATCACTTATTGCTTAAGTTATTCAGAACAAATACATTTATAGGTTTTGGTTTGTGAAATGGGGACTAATTTGAAAGAAATATCAAAACTTTGACTGACTGACAGCAAAAAGAGGTGGGGAATGAAGAAACAAAAAAGTACAAAGAATTTTTTTTACACGAAGTAAGTAGTTTAAAAATTTAGGTAAAACTAGAAATTAAAACCAACAGAATTAAGCATGTCAATGAAGCTTAAAAAAATCTTTTCACAAGAAAAACAAATTTGTTTAAAATAATGTATTAATAATTGTGTTTATATCTTTGTCAAGGGGAGAAAAATAGTGCTTGATATATTAAAAGATATAAAAAACTATTGAAAAAGTGCATTAAAGTTATGCATAAAATAAAATAAAAAATAATTTTAGTTTTATTTTTTGTTATAAAAAATTTCAACAACAAAAAATAATTAATATTCATCCTAACAGAGAAAACTTTTTCTATTATTTGGCTTCCAATAACTGTGATTTTAATATAGTTATTTACAGACCTGCTAACATTAGAAATTCCAAAGGCATGAGACTTTTCTTTGAATGTGGTACAGCGTAATAAACAAAACAATTATATTAAAAATAAAAATAAATAAATAAGTTGCATATTCTTTAAATTAAATTCATATAAGTAACTTTTTTACCCCTAAAAATTGTTAGTACAGTTTTTTTCTTTACTGCATTGTGTAAAAGTAATGTAATACCTTTTCTTGGTTTATCAGTCTTCAGATATTTCAAAATATTACACGTTCTAAAAAAGGAATCAACGATAAACTAAATACATTTGATATATGAAATCGCTGATATGGAGGGGAGTTTTGAGGGCTGAATGGAAACAATGTGCGGGTCCTCCCATTAATACACTTACAATGAAAAAAGTCTCAGAAAATACTTTGCCGGCCTGATGTTCTGAGATTGGACACAAAAAAAACCTCAGAGTTTGTAGGTCAGAATAATAAATATAAATGAATATATATAAATGTTCACTTACAGCACTGGGAGTTCGAGATCCGCCAGCATTGTGTCGTCTTCGAGATGGTTCCAATGCCCAAACGGAATGACAGGGCAAACCAGAATCAAAAGTGTGCAAGCTTCCCATCGATGTAAGAGGCACAGGAATCAAACTGCGAAATGGAATGTTTAGAGGAGGAGCCTGACCATTAGAGGAAGTTCCAGCAGTTGAAGAAGTAGTTCTGGGCACACTTCTAGAGGAATCTGTATTTGCTTCATTTCGTGATTCCGCAAGTGCTGTGGAAACGAAAAGACTATCAATATCACTTCATAACTATATTGCACTATCACTTCATAACTATATTATGAATGACTTACATAACAATGAAGGATTAGAACTAGAGAATTTAATTTAAAAAAACAATGCCAAATAGCTCTTTTTTTGCATCATAACACAATAAAAAGAGAGGAAAAAAACACTAAAAAAAGGAAGATAATTATAACTCTTTAGAAGCTGAATTTTTATATAAAGATAAATTTTGAAATTAGGAGTTAAAATAAATACTATGTTTATTTCTCTTTGGTTATTAAACTTTAAATTTTTAAATGAGTTTTACTGAAAAATATTGATGTGTTTTCAAAATTCTGCCAAACAAGCAGTATAAATATACTTGGTATGCTCATTTAGAGAATACGGTGTAAATGTAGTACATTGCCTAGAATTTTTTTTAAAAACAAAATAAGACTAGCTTTTAAATGAAGAGATTAAAATTTGTTTTTGGATGCATTCAAAATACAACTGAAAATTAATGTATTTTTCATTTTATTTATTTAAATTGGGTTTCATGTTTACGAATCAAAATTTTCATTAAATCATTAGTAATTCAGTGAACTTAGATTCAGACCGTTTGGTTGGTTACCGACACCAAATCTAAACATTTTGAGTTTGGTAGTTAAAGTAAATATCTAAAATTACTGTAAAATTTACTTGTATTAACTAGAAGCTTTTTGGTCAAACAAGAAAAATTGCTTGTATGTTATATTTTTCGAAGCTTAACTAAACTTTTCCATTTAATACAAAATCTGGTCCGAGTAAAAATCATGATAAATATTTAAGATTTCCTTTTTTTTTAACACAAAGATGTTTTCTGTAAGAGAATAAATAAGTCATAAGATTATCTTAAAATCAGAAACTGCCTCTTTGAGTTGTAGCCCACGCATAGAAAGGTGTCACTTTTTCAATGTTCTGAAAGGTTAAAAAGACAACATTTATTAAAAAATAAATATCCATGCCTCTTATTTGTGCAGCAGCACTAGAAATAGATGTATTCCTAGGAGAGCTAGAAGCTGAGAAAGGTCCCTCAGGTACAGGAACAATATTAAAAAATGAGCCAGCGTTACTGAGTTGAGGTGTCACCATTGATGCAATATTATCAATAGTTAATGTAGGTGATACTTCCATAAAAACTAATGGATTTTGTCCTCTTCCAATTGATGGAGTGTCAGCAGTAGATGTTGAAGTCTGGGTAGTAACTTGAGGAGTGGGTCTAACCTGAAACATTAAAAGTATTTCTAATTTTAAGCAGAAGAAAATAGCAGTGACAAATGAATATGTAACAGGGTACATAGCTAGATTTTTCAACAAAAAAAGCACCTTTTAAGTACTCTTTGAGCACTCAAAATATATTTTTAATCCCTTTCAAAAAAAATAATAATAAATAAATTGAAAAAAAATAAATAAACATAAAACCAATAAAATTCAAAAACATTTTCAAAAACTTTACATAATCATGATAAAATAGCTAGTTTCTGATAAATAATACAGAGGAAATTGTGAAAATCACGAAATTTTTTAAAATTTAGAATGACAATCGATGTGGTAAAGAAAAAATCTTTTTTTAAAAGATAAAAAATTAAGCACCATTTTCAAATCCAGCAAAAAAAGCACCTTTAAGGGCTTTTAAAAAAATAAGCACCTTTAAGTGCTTTTTAAAAATGTTAAGCATCCTGTCTAAATCAAATATTCAGAAATAGACTACAATTAGAGGTGAGTTCAAACTCGTTTTTAGCAATGTTTCAACATCTTTTAAGTAGGTTTACTTATCTTTTTTGCTTCTCCTTTTTTGTTGTTTTTCATTGATTTAAAGTGGATTAAGTTATTCTATCACAAATATATATAAAAAATTTAGTTAGAAACACAAAATAATTAAAAATATGATAAAAACTTGATGGGATAAATGTAAACGCTCTCTCCAGGACGCATTGCTTTATGACAGAGGTATGTCAAAATAAAGAATGATTATCTTAAGTAAAAAATTACTCGTTATAATGCACCGATGCTTCAAAAAAAATTAAAATAACATAATTATAAATGAGTAAAATCAAAGGAGGAAAAAAAAAGCAACTTACTGATATGAAGCAAAATAAAATAAATTTAAAATAGATTGACTGATGTAACAGTTAACAAAATTGCTAATGTAAGAACAAAAAATTAAAAATTAACTGTCATATATATACTTCATGTCATATATATATTCATATCTTATATATATTCATATCATATATATATATTCATATCATATATATATGTCATACACATAGCAGGCAAAGGAAAAAAATTATAAAATTCAGACTGTTGGTCAAATAACTTAGACTAGGTCTAGACTGTTGGTCAAATAACTTAAAAATGCCACCTCTAATGTTTGCAGGAATAAAATTATTTTGGCATATCAAAGAGGAAAAAAAATTTTTTTTTTTCAAAATTAAATTTATGAATTTTACTTAAACATGGCATACATTTTAAAAATGACATAATACAGACTTCCTAGTGAGCCAAAGAAAAAAATCAGGACAATATATTTAAAAAAAAATAATCAGGAAATACTTTTGGGACAGTAGACATCACTAAAAAAAGTAAACTAAAATTTTCATAATTTATAAAGTATAACTCATTCATAAAAGCATTATGTTTACAAACAAAATTACTTGAGTGAAAATTGAGACACCCTTGATTAGATTCTTCATGATCTTAAAGAATTGTAAGAATAATAAAAGGCACAGTTAACAAAAGCAAAAATAATTATAGGATTTTTGATTTTTATAACTACAGCTAATTTTTTATTGTAAGAATATTCTATTTTAAAATTTATAAAAAAAATTCTTGGACTGTAAATTTAAACTAAATGTTTGAACTTATGTTATACGAATAAATAGATTAAAAATGAATTACTTAAGAATAAGAAGAAAAATTAATGTAATTGGCAATAAGGAAACAAGAATCCTTCACTTACTTCTGAATTAGAACTTGGAGCACTTTCATTAGTTGCATTATTACTGGTAGTGGTCGTATTTGAAGTCGATGACGGACCACTTGAGGTGGAAATGCTGATTTGTGCCTAAAAAATTTAAAATAAAATGCTAGTAAAAAGCATAATACATATATATATTAATATCTAATAACTTTTGTAGCCGAAAAACATAAGGAAAAAGACAAAAAGGTGAAATCATAATACTTTATCTTATCGTTTCTCTGTTGGAGAATAGTAAATCCTGCCAAAAATCTAGAAAGTTTAATTTATAATACTAGGAATTATTTAAAGAAAATTTTGTAAGATCCCTAATTATGTCATAATCACACAATGAAGGAAGAAAAATAAATATTATAGTCAATACAGCCTGAAGGGAAAAACTTTTAAAATAACTATTAAAATTTTTTAAAGGTTTAATCTAAAAATAGTTCTTTTACAAGAAATTAAACTCTTATTTGTAAACAAGCTTTTCATTCTAAATGGAGAAAGAAAGAGATTTCAGACTAAAAATTAATACAATTACCTGTTAGTTTATTTTTTTATTACATAAATATGCTTGTATATATGAATTAGGTAATACTGCAAGTGAAAAAGTTATTCCATTTTTAATATATGAGCAATTAAAGTTAAAAAATTAAGAGAACCATGGGCAAAATCCCTTGCCATCCTCTTCATAAGTAATTTAAAGTATAGGAAAAACAGGTTCAGGCAAACTTAAAGTAAGCCATTAAATTTAAAATGCAGAAACTTTTTTTTAAAATACCCAATGCAAACCAATTATGAGATGATTACTTAGGATTATGCTGAGGGGAAGTTCTCCACTAATTTGCTCGCATACTGATATTTTTAAAACATTTTGTCAACATTTGAAACCTGATTTACTCTAGGTTTGCCTAAAATCCCTTTTTCTGTACTCTAAATTTTGAACTACCAATGAAGATGAAAGAGAATTTGAGATAAAAAGTTTCTTCCGAGGTATAGAGTCCTCTTAATGGTTTTAAATAAAACCACAATTTAATAACTCAAGTTCCACATGATTAATGTTACCTGCATAGGGAGGCCTTGTAAAATGGAACCCTGTGCTGATGAAATAATTCTCACTCTTGGACTGCGTGGTGGTGCATGGGTGAAATTCACGTGCAAATCACTAAGAGAATGATAAGCATGGCTCAGGAAGTGAAGCATCTGTGAGATTCTGCTGAATAATCGCTGAGCATCAGCACATGGCTGTAATGAAAGAAAAATTCTATTAACAAGAGTCAAAATAATTATCTTTCTTTAGATAATTAAGATTTAAGTTTTAGATTTGTATAGATGTGGGTGTTTAAAAAGACAGCCGTCAAATCAATAATTTTCCTAAAAAATTAACAACAGTGCGTTGAATTAAAATAAAATAATTTAGTTTATTTGTACAAAACTTATTTTATAATGAAGTTGATTGAACACATATTTATAAAATTTTTAAGCATACCTATATTATATAGAGGTGAAACATGTGTTCAATATGCAGTAATGGGAGCCACAAATAAATTAAAGACTGAAATTTACAGAATTTAAATTTTTTTTTAACTAGTTTAACACAAATTGTTCATAAATTAAACAATATGGTTAGATTGCATACAAATTGAGAAGCGCTGACAAATTTACGATACTTATGGTTGCAAAATGACTTTCCAAATATTAAATTGAGAATGACTTTTTGTAAGCAATTTTGAACACACTCAAAATTGATGGAGCTTGATCATTATCTTTATGAAATGATAAATTTAAAAACTATTTTTATGAAAAAGCCATATGAACCATATGGCTTTTTTCATAAAAAAATAGTTTTATATTATACCTGTATGGTTTTATTTTCAAAATCAACACCATATTTTAATATTATGAACCCAATTGGTTCAACAAGATAATAAAAAACAAATCAGTAAGCAAATGATTTCAAAGTGAAGCAATAAGACCTAAATGCACAAAAACAAAATTTTCTTACATGGAATAAAATTGAACTTCAATTAAACTTACCCTTCCAGAAAGAGGTGCATCAGTTCTTAGCAAATCTCTAACTCTTTCTAAACTAGGTTGCAACCTTGAATTAAATCGTATTACTTCATCCAATAAATTAGCTAGTGTTTGAACACTTGGTTGCCTAAAAAAACAATAAAATAAAAAAAAGACTGTAATTATTTTTAGAGGAAACTATGTATTTTAGCCAGGCCAAAAAAAGCTGTTTTTTTTTTTTTTTTAAAGAGACAGGCTAAAATTAAAAAGCCGGCTTTTATTAGAACCAATACTTCTCAAAAACTTTAATTACCCAAAAAATATATAAAAATGTCACTTAATTACTACATTGAAATGGCTGTGTTAGGAAAAATTTGGACCAGTAACTTGGCACTTTCAAAACAGTTTGAAGCAACAGCTCTTACCTCGGAAGAGTTAAGAGCAATAAACTAGTTAAGAGCTACAATTAGAAATCAACTTATTTAATGCAGCATAAGTATATATCTAATAATAAGTATATAAGTCTAATTTATTTAAAGATTTAGTATGATTAAAAAAGATAATTATTATGAATCAGTTTAAAGCAAAGTTAGAATGAATTAAAAAATGTTTGAAAAGGTTTAGATAATTTCAGAAAAATG
Organism: Parasteatoda tepidariorum; assembly: GCF_043381705.1. Lineage (NCBI taxonomy): Eukaryota > Metazoa > Arthropoda > Arachnida > Araneae > Theridiidae > Parasteatoda > Parasteatoda tepidariorum. The sequence goes on along the minus strand of NC_092211.1, from coordinate 67,803,290 downwards.
CCTGGTTTTGAAGCGAATATGGAGCAGCAATTACATCAATAGCATTTTATCTATTTATGAAATAAATGGTTAAGAAAAAAGCAAAATTAATCTAACATATTTTACATGTATTATACTAAATAGAGATTATTAAAATTAAGTTAAATGCATGTATACTAATTTATTCATTTTAAATATTTAAAAGCCAATCAAGACCAGTTTTTTAAATTAAAGAGGGACTTTTAAATAATAACCAGCCGACTCGACATTTTTTAGAAAATGATAGCTTTTTTGCAACCTGAAACACAGCAAATGAGGCTCCCCAGTAATTTAAAATGGAGAAGAGCTTTAGCAATAAATGATAAAAACTTACACAGGTCTACGAGATCGCTGAGGAATTGATGTTGTTGCAGATGTTGATCCAGATGCAGAATTTGAAGGCATGGGCTGACTAAAAGGAGTCTGACTGGAAGTTGCAGCATCAGGTTTAGGTTCTGGTTTTACAGAAACTGGTTCTGAACTAGAAGGCTCTGAATCCACAGCAAACTCTTCAGATGGAATTGCATCCATGAAGTCTGAGGCAGGAGTTTCAGTTGAAGATTCCTCCATTGGTTCCGCCGAGACAGTTCGCAAGTCAAGGGGCACTAAATTGATTATTTAAAGATTTAATATAAACAGAAAAAAATATTACACTGAAGAATAGTAAATAATGCAAAAATTAATGTGCTGAAATAGTTGAAAATCACATTTCTCAGATATATTTGTAGATATATACAATCATTTAAATGCTAATTGAAGTATCTGTACAACATATGATTTTTTTTTTGCACAGAAAGAATTTTTTTTTTCAGAATTAATTTAACTAAATAAATGTAGGTTGGATTTGAATTAACTTTCCTGAATTTATTAACTTTAACAACTGATTTTGTTTTCAAGATATTCCCAAAGCATTTAAGGGAACTGCAAAACACATAAATAAATACTTTTTTCAATAATGAAAAAAAATTCACAATTCCTGACAGTAATCACTTAAATTGATGATATAATTGACAACTTGAAAAGTTTGGTTTAATTATTTTTTCAACCACAATTCCATCATTTTTATTGATCTTAAAAATCATGCTTTTCATTTGCAGAGTTAAAAATAAATAAATAAATCTTCCAATAAATACAAAATGAAGCAAATTATCATCAAACCATTTAATTCAGATTCTAAAATTGGTTCTAAATTTATTAAAATGTGTGTAAAAAATTCAAGTTTTTTCTTCTTTTTTTGCACTCTGAAAAACTTAAAATAAAAAAAGTTGCATAGTTAAATACAAAAATAGGACATTTCTCTGTTGCATGGAATTTTTCTCAAAAATGTAATTTATAACTTTCTTCCACTAAACACTATAATTGTGACGCCACTCCGATAATGAATAATATAACATTTATGAGCCTTATTTTGACTAGACAAAATGTGTTTTGGCAGCACAAAAAAAAAAAAAAACTCTAACTGAGAGATAAATATTATGTTCAGCAAATTTATAGAAAGTTCATTAACATATTCTTCAGAGAGTCAAAAATTTATTCGAACAAGTATACAATAAATAAAATTCAAAAGTAATTGAATACATGACACTTCAATTTTTTAAAAGATAAAAATACAAACCATTATTTACAACAGGACTCCCTACACTAGTTGCAGCTGCTCTGGCAGCGGCTGCAGCAGTGGCAAAAGCAGCAGAAATTGCTGCTTGAGCAGCCTGGGCAAGACCTTCAAACCGGAAAGTCTCTCGGTTGATTGATATTTCATTTGGAACGTCCACATTTATCTGAAAAATTTCGAATAAAAGAATTGTATAATTTAAAAACCGTTAATTAATACAATAATACTATAAAATAACTATTAAAATTCTATTTCTAACTTTTAACAAAAGATTTTTAATATAACACATTATTAACAAAAACTATAACTAGAAAAAATTCATAAAAGTTAAGAGAGTCAAAGATTTTTCTATTCAGAATACGATTATACAACTAATAACATAGAAAATAATAATACTAATTATAAGAAAACACACACAATTCACATTTTTTTTAAATTATTGTAAAATAAACTTTAACAATAATGGTACAGAATAAAAACATGAATTTTTAAGAAGACAAATAGTCTTTAAAATTTAAAAAAAGAGGAGAAAAAAATAATACTGTTTAGCTATTTTAAAATGGTCGAAAAAAAGCCCCCCATTTAAGTTAAATAATTAAGTAATTAAGTAGAATAACTTATTATTAAGTAGTAGTAATTAAGTAATTATAACATTGAAAATAAAATTAATTTTCAAAGCGGATTTAAAATAAGAATGAACTCTTAAAACATTCAAAATGTCAAATTAAATAATAAGCCAATTAAAAGTTAATTTGCCTCCACATTCAAAAGCAACTTAAGAGATTTAAAAAAAAAATAAAAAAAATCAAACTGCACACAGATGTTGTATGTACAGTTTGATATATATATATTATAGAACGCTCACAGCCTTAAAGAACAAAGTTTAATAATCTACCTCTGTGTTAACTTCAGCACTAACTGGAGCAGATGCAGAATCCATATTCTCAAAAACTGAATCATTTAAAGGATTTCCAGGATTACTTGTCTCAGATTCCATTGCAGTGTTTTCAGGTTCACTAGTTTCTGTTTGTGAGGAAGAGTCAGCAACATTTCCATTGGTTGAGTTTGCTCCATCCTATTTTGAAAGAAAAAAAAAATAATTAATAAAATTATTAGTAGATTAATTATTTAATTATCTTACATTCAATATTGTTATACATAGCTAAACTGAAAATAGCGTTTAACGTAATAAATGTGCGAAATTAAGATTTGCAGGAATGAGATAGTAAAAATGAAGAAAGAGGAAAAGCAGAAACAGCATAAAAAAATAAAGCATTGGAATAATGATTAAAGAAATAATTTGTGTGGAACAACTTTTTTAAATAATGATATTTTTGATTAAATGTTTTTTCATAGGACAAAAAGTATTAAATCTTTCACAACATAATAATACTTTACAGTAAGTTTGAAAACTTTTGATAAGAGGATTAATATATCATAACTCTAATAGATTTACAGGTCAGAAACAATAGCATTTGGGTAAATGTTCAAACTACCTTTGAATAAGGGAATATTAGTCATAAAATTTAAATGAAAGAATACTAGATTTTATATTACTATATAAATAATAAAACTATTAACAAACGGATTGATACATCATATCAATAATAGATCTACATATCCGAAAGTACAGCCCTTGAAAAATGTTCAAACTATTTTCGAAAAAGGGAATATTAGAAACTAACTTCCAAATAAAAAAGATTCTATTACTGCCTAATAATAAAACTATTAACGTAAAGATTTAGAAAGAAAAACAGACCATAGAAACCTTAGTTTAATTGATAAAACTTTTTCATAAGATCAATAGTAAATGACAACTAAATAAGTATTACAGGGGTGATTGTGAGTCCAAGACAAAATTCCGGAAAATTTCTTGAGTTAAAAAAAAAGTTAAGTCGAAAAAAATTTAAACAAGATTTTTTCCTTTTTCTCAATATTTCTTAGTTTACTTAAAATATATTTAAAATTTACACATACCTATGATGACCTGGAGAAGTAATTGAAATTTACATATATGTCTTTCTTTCATGAGTTTATGATTATAATAACTATTTACTGATAAAAAATGAATATTAATCTTGAATATAAGCTTATAAAGTATCTCTCGGGCTCTCCCTTACAAACAAATAAAATAAACTGTGTTTTTAAGTTCCACCTTTGAAAATTTGATTTCTAGAAACTTTCGTGATCAAGGATTTTTTGAAACGTCTGGATCTTCGATCTCCGGATCACGGTTAGCGAAAAATCCGGTTTTTATCCGGAGCACAATCAGCCCTGGTATTATTAAAAAATCTAAAATAGCCTCAATATTCATAAATTTATAATTTTAAAGCCGATCCTGTTTAGTTTTTATAGATTTTAGAAAGTAAAAGAAAAAAAACTGTTCCTCATAGGTCTTTAGGTCCAGTTAAAGCAAAATACTGAACGAAATTCCCACTTATAGTTTCATACCAATATTGATCTGCAGTCATAACTGATTAAGCCCCCACAGAAATCCTTAAATTTTTCAGATATTTCATCGCAATTTAAACATTAAATGTCGTGATTCATATTTACCTGGTTAAATAACTACATTTCATGATTTTTTTCATGTATTTTTAAAATCCAATACCACAATTCATATTCACATGACTATAATACCAAAAATCGATTCTGTGATTTCTAAGCAATAAATTGCAATTTGTAATCGCGCAATTTAAAAATCAAACAGTGTGATTTGTATTGACACAATTTTAAAATCAATCAGTGGGATTTGTATTTGCAAGATTTGAAAGCTTTTCCGACTAAAAATATTTTTAAATAAATATATTTAAGTTAAATCTTTCGTTCTTAGCATTAAAGAAAAAACAATTATAAAAGAATTTTTACACGTTCTTGCCAATTGCTTTTAACGATGTAATCATAATAATTTGAAAATTTTTTATTTTATTTTTTATTACTTAATTTTAATTTAATTTATTTCACAGTTAATTAAGTCTAATAATATTTCCATTTTATTAAATATGTTAAATTTTTCTCATTTTTCCCTTGTTAACATTTATCCTTCCCCCAATTGCGATTTTCCTTAAAATTTAGGTGGGGATCTAATCGGTATATATTTTACTTTAGTAATAAACACTTTTAGCATGAAAAATAATATTCTGCCTCAGGAATGAACTTCTTTTATTTTCTTTTTTCAAACTTTTTGTATTCTGAATGCAGTTATTTTGTTAAACTTAAGAAATAGAAGAAAGCAAATGCACTAAGAGTAACAAAAAAGAAAAAAAAAAAAAAAAAAGATGCACATTAAAAATAAATGGTTCAATAACAGCAATGAACCAAATGAAAGAGAGGAAAAAGTTAATTGAGCACTTCCGGGTAACGAAATTTGTGCTCGTCAATAAGATAACTCTTTGAGGGGCTTTAAGATTGACACAATAATAAATAACTTAATTTAGATAGTAAAAAAAAATATTTACTATCAATTTCTAAATGCTAACATTTATATGACTATTCTCATAGTTAATCCATAAGCTTATACAGCTAGCCACACCTCCACAAATATCACAAAACAATAAACATATAAAACTATTCGCTTCTAAACATTAACCAATTTTTAGATATCATTATTCTTTAAGCAACAAAGAGATAAATTATGCCCCTTCAATAAGAATATACAGATTAAGACTGCAGTTGCTAACATGTTGGCTGACTAAAATGTGCTATTTTGCAATGGGTAAACACATTAGATTTTAGTTAGTCATTAGGTTAATATCAGAAAGACTTAACTACTTTTCTTATTGCTTGATTTCAATTAAAATTTTATTAAAAATTAAATGATCTCCATAAATACCAACTTTAAGATTTTGAATTTACCTCTAATGTGTCCATCAGATGATTAGCACGTATCAGCATTGTTTGAACCCTGTTCATTCTAAGTTGAGCTTCACTGTGCATGGGTACTGATACTGGCATTCTGCCTAAATTAATATGTACATCAACTGTTCCATCATCCTGTAAATTAAAATTGAAACAGTGAAAACAAAGTTATACATGTATCAACTGCAAGGCATACAAAAATAAACATATAATACATACTGAAGCTCTTGACATTACAGTTGCATTTCTTCCAATTTCACCACCCATTCCTGATACTACATCGTGAACAATATTCTGTTGAAAATTGATTTATATTAGTCATTTTTAACACTTTTAGACAACTCTAAATCATTAACAGTTTGTAAAATACATGCAGGGTATCTGCTACGTTTTAGATTTTGAAATCCATGAATTTTTCACGACTTACAGTTACTATTTTCTCCGACAAAAACACAACAATAAATTTAAAAAAGCATTATAATAGCTGTAATTGAAATGATAGGTATAACCAAAATTGTTATACTCTGTATCTTCAAATTTATAGATTTAAAATTTAAAAAACAGAGTCAAAAAAAGAGTTGAAGCTATAAAATAGCTAAAAAATACAAAAGCATATAACTAAATACAGTCAGATATATGTAGTTATTTAAACCTGTTTTATTGCTTCTTAAAAGTAAGAGTAATATAAAAAGCCTAAACTAGAATTTTAAATTGATAAAATAAAAAAATAAATATACGAAAAAAATTTGAAATCAGAAAAGTTATATTCGAAACACCGTGAAATTGTAAATTCCATTTTAAAGATTAGATTTTTCGGCAACCTAAATTCATGACTTTCCACGATTTTTTTTTTTTAAAAATGGTTAAAATCATGACATTTAATGACACATTTTCTTCAACACCTAAATCCATGACTTTACAGGTGGCCAGATACCCTGTACATGAATAAATAAACAATTTCTTTCGATAGTTAATAACACTTTATTACTGCTAGAAAATTCAATAAACATTAACTTAAAATTATACATTAATAAATAAAAACTACAATTCTGTGTCTGAATTATAACTAACAGAAATAGGTGCTAAATTTTATTATACTGAGATTATTATTATTTTGTCATAGAGATGTAAAAATAGTTTAAGTTGGAACTAAACAAATATATGTTTGACATAAATCAAATATACATTAGTCTAATTTTTTTGTTGCTATGTGTGAAATATTTTTCTGTTTGCAAGTACATTCATAAAGCATTGATTAAACTGAAACATTTTAATCCACAAATGGACCGATTTTTAAGAAAATACAAAAATTTCTCACTTATTAAATATGATCACAGTTAATTATTCTTAATTATAAGCAATTTTCCATCTGTAACACTTTGTTTAAATTACAGTTTGTTACAGCACAAAATCTTTCATATTTATCATAATTATGAAAAGCCATTGTCCTTTTAAAGTGGAATGTTTTTGAAAAAATAATCTAGGAAGTCTTGGGCATGAATGCTCAAAATTAGCTCTTTTGTTTAGAAAAAAATGCCTAATTTTTTTATGGTATTTAATAAAAATTTCTTCCAATAATTTTATGTTAATTTTTGACAATGGATAAAAGTATAAATTTACTCTAAAATTACAATGAATAATATAATTTAACTTGTTTAAACTTTAATTCTTGTGAGCTTAAGAGGACGCAATACCTACCCTCTCAATGCCAGCTGCTAATGCTTTTTCTATGGGAGCTTCATTTGCTAATAACTTTTTTGCATTTTGATATTTTNAATAATATAATTTAACTTGTTTAAACTCTAATTCTTGTGAGCTTAAGAGGACGCAATACCTACCCTCTCAATGCCAGCTGCTAATGCTTTTTCTATGGGAGCTTCATTTGCTAATAACTTTTTTGCATTTTGATATTTTGGAAAAATTCTTTCAGCATTTGAAACTTCATAGTTTACTCTAAGGTTTTATGAAATCTCTTTTTGTTTTACCATAAATTTTAAATTATTAATGGAGTTTAAATATCGGTAATAGAGACATCTTCTTGAAATCCGTTTTTTATCAAAATTCATTTAGTAAATCCTTATTTTTGAGTTCACTTACTCGAACTATACATTTCAAGCTACCAGAAGAAATAACTAGTAATTATTTTCTTCAATTATGAAATGTGTTATTAGGAAAGAAAGATGAAAAAATTCTTAAAAAAATTGGGAAAAGAGCCTAAACCACGCCTCCCATCTGTCCTCCCTTCATTTACCAATACGAGTAAAAGTTCTAGTGGGGAGATCTTTTGGGGGGTTAGGAGAAAAGCCTCTTTACTTTCTTTGAATAGTTGAGGGGTTAAATAGCCTTGGGGTCTTCTGTTGTGGTTGAAAACAGTTTTTATTTCATTCTCTTTCTTTAAAATGAGTTAGGATGGAAGACTTTCTTTCGAATTTTCTTATGTTATTTATTATTATTTTTTCTTCTTAATTTTGGCAATAACAACTTATCAAAACATTGTAGGATAAATATATTTAATTAGTTAATTATATATATCAATTAAGCTAACAATAATTATGCAATCTTCTGTAAAAAATTTTATGTAGCACTTTTAAATACGGAGTTAAAAAATAGTAAAAATTTTAAACTTCGTAATTTAAATTATAATATTGTCATTAAATTTTTTTTAGCTTTATATAAGAGGTTAAAAATTGAAACTAGCAATATGAAATTTCTTTACTTAAATATCAGTCCTAAATTTCATAAAATTACAATAAATTTCAGAACAGTCACATGTGGGTCTAATACTTTCCTAA
>NC_092211.1:67692619-67793566 GCF_043381705.1 Parasteatoda tepidariorum | reverse complement strand
TAAATATAGTGTCTCTTAGCTTTTATATGTATCTGTATGAACAGGTGTGTGCTCATAGATACACAATTAAAATGAAAGTAAAGAATTCAAGATGTGATCAAAACAAAATTTTAAAACTTTAGAGAACAAAGTAGAATAACAGAAAAATAAAAATCGAGGGGAAATTTTTTTTTAATTCGTTGATTATCAAACTATACGCTAACAGATGTTTCATCTGAATTCCATCTTTCTGAGGCTGAAGTAATATGGAACATGTGGTGAGAATTCGCTTTAAAAAAGGAGAGTAAATAAATAATACTAAAATACAAAAATAAATAATACTCAAACAGAAATTTTAATAATTCAAATGGAGATTGAAATGTATGAAACAGAAAAGAATATAAAATTATTGAAACGGAAAAAAATAAAAAATTATTTTTGTGTAGAAATATTTATTTTTAAATTTTCTTTTTCCTTTGCACAAACACACACCCATATTCTAATATACGTATGTGTCTTAAACTATTGAAAATGAAAGGAGAAAAATTCTCAGACAAATACAAAACAATGTAATTTGTAATTCAGCAAAATTACAAAGCAATATAAATAAATTAAAAAATTTATTGAGAAATTATTATACTTATTTACAGAAAATAAAATTTTCCCGGATGGTGAATGTAAGTTTGAAAAAGATACATCAAAACAAAAATTTTCTTTGATGCAATTTAAAAAGCGTTTGATTTTTCTTTTATCATATTTTATAATTAATTCTTATTTTTTTATTTTTATAACTTTTTATTATATTAGTATAAGTTTTAATAATTTTTTCAATTCTGTATTATGACTTAATAAATTGCCTACGTTTTAATAAATTATGTATTTTTCAGAATTTTTATAATTATATTTCTTCATATATTTACAGCTCAATATAATTAGCAGTTCTAGCTCCGATTATTAAAACTAAGTTACTTTAATTAATTCCATTAATTCCACACACATTAATAAAAATTTATATTCTTCTTGGTGTTTTAATTTGAAACGAATTAATTGTAAGATATAAGTAATCCCCATTATCTTGTAAACACCTATTTACATACAAATAAATAGTTAGAATGTCTATTCTGGATATTTCACAACGAAACTAAGAATGGGTTTAAAAATAAAAGACTGCGTACCCAGAATCACTTTTCGAAACTAATGCTTATATTGTTCAGTTTTGCTAAGGAAGGATGGGATAGTTTAACTGACCCTCTATCATATATCACTGTCACTGTACCAATTCACTCCTTCCTCAAAGCGTTTAAAACTTTGCTACGCTCCTAACTTTTTAAAAAATGACTTATAAAAATTGCCTCTTGGACGATTGAGGTTTATAACTTTCTTCCATAAGAGCACACATTTGGATTAAGACACATNTTATCTGGGTACCGCGTCCTCTTAAGTTTAAAACTTTGCTACGCTCCTAACTTTTTAAAAAATGACTTATAAAAATTGCCTCTTGGACGATTGAGGTTTATAACTTTCTTCCATAAGAGCACACATTTGGATTAAGACACATTGGCACACTAGTGGATTATTATGTAAGCATGCAATATAGGATAAAAATAAAGCATATGTTGCTACCTGAACTTGTGCAGGGTCAACTAAATCTTGAGGGATTGAAAAAGCACCAAGTAGAAATCCAGCTGCATCTCTACTACCCCTAGATCCTCCTCCATTTGTAGTACTCGAGGAGCTTGAAGATGAACTAGAATTTCCTTGGGGTGGTAAACTTTGTACAACATGAATCACTTTTCCATCAACATCTAAGGAAAGAAAATGATTTATAACACAAATATAGACTAATTTTTAAATAAGTCAAAGGTCTAATTTAAAATTATACAAAGGAAAGTCCTGTATTCAGAACTGTCAGGACGTAGGCCCAGAAAATAGATTTTTAGGAATAAAAAGTCATTAAGGTAAATGAAGATTAAAACAATAAAATATAAGAATGTTCTATATGATAAAATTAAAAAAAAAAATCCCATTTAACCCACGATTTTCATTTAGCTCTTGTCTTTAAGTCATTAAGAGTGTTCATTAGAGTAATATAAATGTTAGCCACTCTAAAAGCAGTAGGAGGAAATAAGTAAAAAAAATTTTTTTTAATAAAAGGAAAAGAAATTTGTTTATTAAAAAGTATCCAGAAAACATATGTACTGATATAGGACTTTGTACTCCATATTACAAAATAAAACAAGTACATATAAACTTACCATATTCTGATAATTTCTTGTCATCTTTCAATACCTTTCCACAAAATATCAGTCTTTGCTTGTCAACTGTTATATTCTAAAGTAAAAACAATAATAAATAAGATTAAAAAGGATAATATTATACAAATCAAAAATTTAAGTATTAAATGAAAACTTACCAATACTGGAGCTATTTGTTCTTTAAACTCTTTTACTGTACTCTAATAGGAAGGGGAAAAAACCATCAGTGAAAAACAAACTAGTATTTTATGTATGTAAAATGCTTGAAAAGTGTTATTAAACTACATATATTTTATGAGTAACAGTTTTCCAATTCAACGTTTATAAATTTTGCCACTGGATAGAGCGGTTTAATTTTTATGTAATGTATATCAACTTCTAATAAGTTTCAGTTTCATTGTTGACTACTCTTTTAAATTACATCTCGTTCAGAGCACTGGCTTCCTAACCGATATTAATTATGTTTATTTAACAATTAACTTATATTTTTAAAAGGATATCTTCATTTATTAAACATTAATGCCTCAATTTTCGATTAGTAAGTCAACAGTTCTTTATGCACACAACAGAATTTAAGAGAATGTTGACAACTTGCACCAAAAGACAAAGATAGACATTATCTCCTTAACTAAGATTTATTCATTTAAGTCTGCTAGCTAAGATGGACTGAGAGGAACATTGGTGACAAAGTTCTACGATTTTTTTTAGTAAAGGAAAGTACCTAAAATTTCTGTGAAATCCCTTTTGAAAATTGAGACAAATAAAATAAACTAACTATTTTTTTTTCAAATTTAAACCAACGATTAAACCACAATATTAAATAACGTGCAATGTCACATTTTTATTTCAAATAAATTTTCTCAGACATTTATACATTTTTGAAAGTTCAGACACGTGATTGCTCGAAGGAGAAATTATCTGAATTTTTTTCCACAGTGTATAGTTTTTTCTTCAGTACAAAGCGCAAAATAATATAACAGACCACCCTTAATAAATTTTGATCTCCTTGTAGGATTTTCACGTTCTAGGATTCACTCTTAATGAAATTCAATTTCTCAGGAACAATTTGACTAATTTCATTCAAATTTTGTATTTTGCTATGCAAAATTATATTCAATAAAATGGTGTAAAAAATTTTATACCTAACAATTCAAATTTTTCTTCCGACTAATAATAAATAAAACATTAAAAAAATGATAAATATTTACTAAAAGATATTTTACCCATGGAATTATGTTTAGATAAATGAATTTTATAATTGTGTGTGAAATTTTTTAAATTGGCTTTTTTTTTTTTTGAGGTCACCCTCTCAAATAAAGATTGACTCCTAGAATGCGAAGATCCGATCATTAGAACAAAAGTTATTCAGGATGGCCCGTTTTTTTTATTTTGCACACCATATATAGAAGAGATTTAAAAGTACGTTTCAAGAGTTAAGTGTTATAAAAATAATAACTTATTAATAATGTCGAGACTTTTAAAAAAAATATTCGAAAATTAGTAGTGCTAACTGTCAGAACGGTGATTGGAGGAAGAGAAAAAAAAAAGAAGATAGAATTATCGTCTCAAATAGCGAATACTTAGGTGCATGATTCTTCAAGCTAGAAAGCTGATTTCAAAAATGTCCTTCACTTATTGAGGTAAAAAATGTCCTTCAGTTATTGAGGTTGCAAAAATGTCATTCAGTTATTCAGGTTGCAAAAATGTCATTGTAGTTAGTAGAAGTCAAATGTCACAGTAGTTAGCGGTACTAGGTAAAACTAAATGTAAGTTGAAATTTCCAAATTCTTTTTTATAAGCTAAATTTTGCAGCCCAGTTTTATTTGAGCAATGATAAAATTTCAAGAAACTGGTAAAAACTATGATACTAAATGAACAACTTGCTTAAGAGACTATAATACAATGATATTGTAGCCTGTTATCTGGGAGATTAAATTTTAGATAATAACATACTTGCAATTTAAATTTAAAGGTATAATACTTAAATGTGTAAACATAAAGTATTAAAGCAACAAAAATATTAACATATTGTTAAATATATTAATATTATCATGTTAAAATTTATGAAAAATTGAATAAAAGTTCACTTTATTTTTTAAATTCTAATTTACCTCATCTGGAACATTAAATGAATGATTCTGCGAATCCAAAGTCTTCACTGTGACGGAAAGCATGGTGGGGCTTTTCTCAAATCTGAAAATATATATAAATACTTTCAAAATCAAAATTGATATGACAGTTTTTTTTTTGCATAAATAGCAATTGTTTTGAGCAAGCTGCTATGTCCTAGGAAGCTAATTATTACTCCATCAACCAAATAAACTTTTAACTCCTTCTTTAAAAAAAACAAGACATTAAAATTTTTTTTTATGAAGTAGCATAGGGAATTGAAATGTGTTTTTTTACAAGGTTATAATAATAAATTTGCCTTTGTACAATGAATGTAGTCGGTAGAGCAAAACTCTGGACTGTTCAGTAATAGGAGATATTTTTTCTTTTTTATGCAAATGATAGGCTTTCATTAATATTAGAAAATATTTTCTAATACTTTTTTTATCGTAGCCTTCTGATTGAAATAAATATTCTTTATTATATCCTAGCATTGCCCCAATCAGATTCTAAATTAAGAATCTGATTGGGGCAAAACCAGGCAAACCAGTGAACTTTTGAAAATTATGAATATTATTACATTTTAAATATGCTTTGTTATTAATTGATTTTTCTTACAGAATCATACAAAATACTAAAAAAAGAATTAGATTGATATTTAATTTTTTCTCTGCTTCACTCAGCTGCAATTATGTCATTGCATTAGACTTTCAGACATGCAGGTATCAAGGGTGAGTTTTTTCAGTTTTTTAATTTAACAATAAAAAAATATCCCTTTTCGAAGAAAGTTGGTCTTTTCTAATTCTTGAGAAAAAAACAAACAGTTTTTATGCTTTTTTTTACCTATACAAACGTGATTAAAATTGCACATGGTATTTTTTATATCAAATATAGCAATTAAAAAGCTACTACAGTGTAGCTTCCCATATCCGGACGTCGCTTTTCCGGAAGGGTCAATTTTCCAGACACTTTTTAACAATCAAAATAAACAAATATCTATTTTTCTTCCCTCTCTTATAAAAAAAAAAAAAAAAAAAAGGACACATTTTTTTCTTTTCTAGCTTCTAGTGATTTATACATTGAACCCATAAATCACCAGAAAGGGGAAGAGAAAATCTACCAAACCTTCTCGCTTGAATCGTTCTAGTTCAAAATGGCGGAGAGATTCTAATATTTTGTTTTTGATTGATTAGATATAATTCCAATACTAAACCATTAATACTCGAAAAATAATGTTTATTTATATTTCGCTTCTTAGATTAAGACCGTTCTAAGCTTTGTTTACCTTGGGGGTCTATTATACGGAAAAATCTAATATCCTACGTATCCGGCATCGGTGGGACTTTGATACGCGACTTTCCACCATACATGCTTAGTGTTCAAGTTACTAAAAAATTATGCAAAAGAATTCCCATTCTCCCAATTACAAAATCAAACATTGAGATTTGTATCAAAAAGATTTTAAGATTAAATATTGAGATTCGTATTTGTGGAATTTAAAAATTACACACTCAGATTTATATTTCTATTAAAATGTTGAAAACATTCTGCGGTTAAATGCTTTTAACACACAAATTTTTTTTCCGCCCTCAAATTTTAGGCATTTTTCAATTATTCAAAAAGTGTTTTTACACATAACATTTTTGGATTTATATTCTCAGCTTGTATTTTTTTCTTTTACCAAACTCATCCATGTGGTATGAATTAATATTGAGTTTTATAAAATTTAAAACATTTTTTTTAAAAAAACAATGATTTTAAAACAAATTTTGCCAAAATGAAATGGCGACGTAAAGGTTGAAACTAGTTACAAGAGTTAATTAGTTGTTTGCAGCAAGTTTTTTTACTGAGATTTTGTGTTCTTAGAAATTTTTTCATTTTATCTAAGTCTATTAGTATCTACCGTATTACACGAAATGAATTTCCCGACTTGATCAATTGCCTCCTACAATTTCTAACAAATTTTGATGACCAATCAATACCCTTCAACTTCTAGATCACAGTAGATTTTTTTCTTCTTCTTTTACTCACAGCAGTGGTAAAGTCAAGTTGAAATGCCACAACCTTGTAGGTAAAAAGAGAAAGGAAGAGGTAGCAGTAAAAGAGATAACAAGAGATAGGTGAATCAATAGTTTATATTTCTTGGACAGTGAAAAGGTGGTTTAGAAAAACTAGTTCACCCCTAGACCCTAATATGGAAATCTATCTAAATTCAAGGAATACAGTGAGATTATTATACTTTAATTATTGTTTTCCCCCATGGAAAAAACAATCATAAAATTTTTTGTATAGGGTATCTGTCCAAAAAATCGCCAAATTTTGGCGACAACTGAGCACTATTAAATACTGAAGAGGAGTCTATTAACAGTGCAGTTGCATAAGTTGAAAGTTTTGGCAACAGAAATTTTTTCTCTTCATGTCATTAGGATAGTTTTTTTTTTCTTCTTTCCTGCGAGAACATAGTAGGGAATGAACCAGCATTTGGTGAGGGGCGGTATATGGATTATCTGGAAAAATAACTTTGCGAATGGATATGTTTCTTTATTAAATAAAAACATTTCATTTACCATTCAAATTTTATATTCAACAACAAGTGCCTTTATAATTATCTTGTTTTTAAATTATATATGTTCTATTTATTCTGCACAAACCTTTTAACTAGATTGTCAAAATTATACAATAGTGTATACTCTCTAAAGCATTTTTAGAAGGGCGGTCTGCCTTGCCTGCTCTTTGATCTATATAAATGCTTGTGTAAAAATAAAGCGCTCATTTATTCAAAACACTGCCTTTTTATTCATATTCAAATTTTAAAAAGATTCATTTACTGTTTAAATAATAATTATCCACTCTTAAAATTATCTGTGTTTATAGGTTTAATTCTGATTACTATTAAACATATTTACTTTGTTAGGATTATTCTCAATTTGTTAAATTTTCAGAAGCATCTCTTTAATAGTTTTATTTTTTAAATGCAACTTTAAATGTTTATTTTCTCATAGATTTTAGTTTAAATTATAGAAAATTTTTTCAAGTTGCTAATCAATAATTTTTTTGTTGTTTATTTTACTTTTTTTGAAAAAAATTCATGATCAGAGATTATCTATAAGCGTGCCTTCAATTATTTTTTATAAATTACAACTTTTTCTCTTATATTCTGATAATGAGAGGGAATCATTTTTTGAAATAAAAACATAAAATAGTATAAGAGGGTAATTTAAAAATTGTTGACTATCGAATTTAGTTATTACACAATTTGATAAATTTTTACAGCGTTGAGTAAGTGCCTATCAAAACTTATAGTGTCCTATTTTACCCCTAGGGAGAATTCTGTATATAATCTAGATTTTTAGCAATTATTAGTTCTAATAAAGTTTATCATTATTTTAGCCTGAAATAACTTTCACTTATAAATTTTTTATAATGTTAATATTTCTTTTTTTAGAGTTAACACCCTAGTTCTCCCTTTGTAGCTTAAATCAGTCTCAACTTATCTTTTCTTTTTCCTTATGTTCTATCTTAAGTTTAAATCTATGCAATCAAAATGTTAATCATTATAAATAGAAATAACAATTTGAGCCCAATTCACAATGAAAATTTATATGTTGTTAATTATTGTTATTAGATTAAAAAATACTAGTAGAACAGCATTAGCGAAAATTTTTCTTTCAGAACAGTAAATGTAATTTTATCCTAGGGTGAAAGATTCTGTCTTTATAAGAAAAAAACATAGAATGACAGAAATTGTTATATTAAAATAAACTGTTATAACAAGCTGGTTTTTCATTTAATATCTATACCTGTCTTTTCTTACAGTACCAAGAGGCCAAACTATTGAACTTTTTAAAATTTAACAAAAAAGAAAAAAAAATCTGAGGGATGGTTATGAACTTTGAGTTAATTTTTTTTCTTTTGTCTTTTTTTGTTTCATGAGTGTTGCCTGGTTGTAACCAAAATGTGGTGAGTTCTTTGGCGCTGGTACCAACTTAGAAATCTTCTATAAGGACTATGAAGAAAAGGCATTTAATGT
The DNA here is from genome assembly GCF_043381705.1 of Parasteatoda tepidariorum. Classification (NCBI taxonomy): domain Eukaryota; kingdom Metazoa; phylum Arthropoda; class Arachnida; order Araneae; family Theridiidae; genus Parasteatoda; species Parasteatoda tepidariorum. The sequence goes on along the minus strand of NC_092211.1, from coordinate 67,785,193 downwards.
TCCTTAAATTATGACTACTTTAATCTCTTTTTATCCCAGAAAAAAAAAGTGGTTAACAAAACACATATGTTATTTAACTAAGCTCTTATCGTCAAAGCATTTGCAAGGTAATTTGTGAGTAACAATATTAATGTCGAAGTTGAGCTTGATAGGGTATTCTTGATTTTCATTAATGAAAGTAAATTCGTATAGAAAAGAAAACTATTACGTGTGAATAATTGATCTGATACACTATCTAATCGGAACTGTATTAGTACAGCAAATATCGATATATATTTTGAATAAATTTTATATCACAATGTACATTAGGATTTAAATTTTAAGAAACAGTCACCTACAAACTGAATCATACATATATTGCACTCTTTAAATTATGCAAAAATAGGAAGATATGAAACACAACATTTAAAAACTTTCAATATACGATTAGTGAACCATATAGAGGTTAAAGACTTTTCTGAAATTCAAACGGGAAGTAAATATTACCTATGAATGTCTACAAAAGACAAATTATTATTATAATTTACGTCTCCCCACAATAATTATTAATAACAATAACACAAAAATTACAAGTGGAAGTATCTAGTAAAAGTAAAATAAAACAAAAACATCGTTGCCAGTTTGCAAAACAAAATAATGCTCTACAAAAATTAATTAAAGAAAAAAATTATAAAATGGGGAAAATAATAATGAAATAAAATAAGGAAAATTTTCGTGTGAAGAATAAAAATTTATATGTCTTTTTAGAAATGAAAAATTGAAATTATTTTGAGAAAACCTTTATAGAAAATGAAGTGAAGTGATAGAAAATAATGTTATTATTAAAAAAATTAAATAGTCTTGTTTTCGCTAAGTGTAGGTTACGTTTATCAGCTTATAATTTTCAAATAATTTCTTCTTTAAAAATGTCTAAAACAGCTGTAGTAATTTTGTCAGAGGGTGCCGAGGAAATGGAAGCAATCATATCGGCTGATGTTTTGCGCCGCGCTGGTGTAAGTAATGCATTTATCTCTATCAAATTCATACCGCATAAAAATGCATTTTCTCTTTCATATTCTCAGATACAGTCATTTAATATTATGTAACATTAAATTAATGCATTTTTGTATTATCATATGCGTCTGTGAACATATTTCTAGAGTGAAAGTATTAAAGTTTCATAAACGATGTTTATAGTTCCGAAATTAAATAATGAGAAACCTATTAGGGCCGGTTTTTTTGCAAATCTGGTTTAAATCAATAAGTTTAGTTTTCTACACTTTGACAGTCAACCCGCGAAGGAGATATTTTTGTATTGTAGTCAGTGGCGGGAACTGCAATTAGTTAGATTTTAAGCTTGCAAAATCAAATTATATCTTTTGAGTTGATTCTCTTCTGTGCTGTGTTTTTAGTTTCTCAGTGGAAACTACCCAGATGTCACCAAAACTTGAATATTATTTTGATGATATTTGATGATATCTCATCATCATCATAATAGTTGGCCAGACAGTCCAATGTGAGCCAATACCTTCCTCTGAAGATTTCTCCATGACAACTTCCGATTTATCTTTGATCTGCAATTCTTTTTATTAATTGCAAGAAAATCGGACTCCACTGAGTCAGCCCATCTCAACCGCGACCTTCCCTGCTTTCTTGTTCCAGTGGGTCTAAAAAGTAATTATTTATTGTATTGTCATCACTCTTTCAAATCACGTGGGCCATCCAATTCATTCTATTTATTTTTGTGTATTTAATTATATTGGGTTGGTTATAAATCTTATTTGATCTATATCTATAATATTTGATCAACCTATATAAGGAAATTTCTGAAATACATTGTATTGTTTAACAACTAATTTTTCTAAATAATGTAGGTTAAAGTTACAATTGCTGGTCTTCATGGCTCCAGTCCTGTAAAATGTAGCCGTGATGTAGTAATTGTTCCAGATGCAAGCATTCAGGATGTAGCAAAACAAAATTTTGATGCTGTGATTTTGCCTGGAGGCTTGCAAGGAGCAGAAAACTTGTCAAAGGTAGGTTTATTTATTTACGGTGTAAATTATATATTATTTTAAGCGATACATCATCAACATCAATAAATATAGTTTTCGAATTTCTAATTTGTTTTTACTTTTTAATTTGTTAATCTAAATTGTTTTTACTTACTATGTCCAATGTGTAAGATAAAAAAAAAAATATTATCGTTTGTTAAAATAAATTTTTTTCCTTGAGTATCTATTTTTTTCATTATATTTTTAAATTTAATGTTATAATTAACTAATTTTTGTTGTTGATTATTATAAGTCTTAGCAAATGTATGTATAGGTATAATATACAAATATATGTTGCAATGTAGAGACTCCATTTTTTGTAGTTGCAGCCCTCCCTTTATTTTATTTTATAACCGTCGTTGAACAGCCTTTCCAATTTTGGGTTTACAACTATTAATGTTCAACTCTGTAGCCTTGTAGTTTTGAACCCAATCTAGAAGACAAGAGAACATCAGGATCATGTATTGGGAGAAATTTACCTTCATGGAGGACTTTTTGATGGAACTAACCCGCGTTTGTGTTACATGTAGAGGAAGAAGACCATGAGAGCCTCCCAATGTTAGCTTGACGGCAAGGGGACTCTAACCCATGATCCGTCTACCACGGAGAATATTTCACGTCAGCACTGTGGTCAGTGTGGTCACCAGCAATGGCTGGTGATATCGACTTACCACATTATGCTTTTACCACATTATTACCACATTATGCTTTTACCACATTATATGCTTTTACCACATTATTAATCGATTTAGAATGTATAAAATAATTGAACTAAGTGAATTATTAGTTAAGCATATTTTTCTTTTAATAATTTTGTGTATGTACTTTTAGTTAAAGCATTTTTAATTAGTTTAGTTGCCTTTTGTAAATTTATAACCATTCATAATTTAAATCATAATTTGATTAAAAGATATCAGTTTGACTGTTAAAAAGTTTATGGTTTGATCAATAGGTTAATTATTGTTACAAATGATATTTATTGACTTTAACAGTTTTTTTTTAAAAACTTTGTATTAACAAATTGATTTTATCTTAAGAAACGTTCAATTTGATTTGGCAATCCGTAGTCAATCAAGGCAGGAATTGTTTTTTTAAGATCCCCTTCTGAATTTTTCATTTTATAAAAGTATTAGTACTTTTCATTTCACAACTTTGTAATTCAAACTTTTAATTAAAAAAAAATACTTTTAATTAAAAATGTAAAATATAATTACAGCTTAAATTCTATTTTTCGCATGATTGTTAAAATTTAAGTATTATTCCCATGAATTCGTGGGCCCTTTTTTACTAAAAGTGAGCCCCAATTGAAAACAATCTAGATCCCCTCTTTATTGATTATGAACTGCACATATATATTTTTTTAATTACTTAAATATGTCATTTTTATTAAAAAGTAAAGTTAGAAACATTTTAAATCTTCATAAACTATATATTGTTATGTGAAGTAAAATTAATTTCCTATTTACACAATGTTTTAAAGGATAAAACATAAAAAAGGGGGAGGGGAGTCTCAAAGGTCTTTAGAAAAAGAGACGATGGTCAGTGATATTGAACAGGTGAAAAATTCTCTCTCATTATCCATTTAGATAATATGTGCATTTTTAGGTATTTCATCTATTAAAAGACAAAATAAGAAAGCAGTTATATTTGAAGAATCAAGTTTTTTACTTACAAATAACTAATCGAACTCCCACATTGCTTGAAATGCAATAATATTATTTAATATTTACAAAATTTATCTTCTGATGTTAATAAAGAAGTGAAAAAAAATCTTTTTTCCAAAGTTTGCTCATTTTGCCTTAATCAAAATAAATTTTTGTTGTTGGGTCCTTTTTTGTGTGGTGGAAAATTTCTTCGTTTCTGCCTCCGGTTGAGAATTTTTCGCATATTTTGCGCATTGTAGTGCATAAGCAGAATCGTTAGCCCTTAAGTTAAATGTTGTTAGATATATTGTAAACATTTCATTAAATCATTTAATAATTTGCATTAAAATTTGTTACAGCCTTACAAACTTTTTGTTTCAAATTTTATAACTTTTAAATTTTTTTATAATGTTAAAATTTAAAAATCTTTTTAATTTTATTGAAATCTTTTTAACCCCTTCCTTCTCGCTCCCGTGAAAATGACGGGGTGAGTTTTCACTCTCTATTTCTTGCTCCCGTCATATTTCCGGGCTAGAGTGTTAAGTAGTAACTCGCCAGTAAGAATAAAACTAATTAATTTCTTTTGCCTACACACCAGATGGCAGTACCAGGATATTTTAAAGGTAATTTTAGATAGTCACTTTATTTTAAACTAGATGACAGCAACAAGATGTTTGAATGTCTGAAAAAATATAGGAACTTTTATGACCATTTTCTTGAAAATTAACCGGTCGTTAAGGGGTTAATAAAATTAAAAAGGAAAGAAATAAGAAATCTTTTTAATTTATTTAAAAAGTACAGTTTCAAAATCTTTTATTAATTTTAAAATTGCACTTTTTAAATTTTAAAAATATATTAATTTTAGCTAATTGTAGACAGATTTAATAGTTATTTCCTGTCGTAAATTCATGTTTTTTCTTTTCTTTTTCATTTATTTCAGAGTGATATTGTTAAAGAAATGTTGCAAACTCAAGAAAAAAGTGGTCGATTAGTTGCTGCTATTTGTGCAGGTAAATATTCCTCTGAAAAAATTTCCTTTCGATTACTTTTATGTTTCATAAGTGTAAAATATTTTTTTATGATAGTAAGCATTAATTTTATTATAAAATTGCAATAGTTGGCAATGCCTTAATTATCCTTATTTACCTGAATAATAATTGGAAAATATGGTTAATTCTTAGAAAAATATTTGGTTATATTAATTTTCTATAATCCAACAAAAGAAAGGGTAAAACTTAAAGCTAAATAGTCAAAAGGAAAAAATGTGAATAAAGCACAAATGAAACTACATAAATTGATATACTATAGTTATATATATTTGCTTAACTAGTTATATATACTATAGTCATATATTATTTAATATATATTTCTTTAATGACTGAAAACAAACATATCTTGGGTTAATATTGAGATTTCAGTGAGTCTATTTACTGAATTAACAATTGAGAAGTCATAAACCCATTGAGAGATTTATTGACTTAATAAATAAAATAATTAACCTTCTCACAAGTTAGATCTTGAACATTCCAAAAAATGATTCTAAGCTGCTTTATAATGATATCATTTTGTGTGTGTGTTTTTTTTAATATTTTTTAAAACCTTATGGTATTATAGCATGTTATGTTAAATGATATATTAAATGATTAATATTAAGCAAATACTTATAGCAAAAAGCAGTATTAAGTTTATGCATTTGATTCTTTTTTTTGTTTAAATTTTATGAAATTTTGAGTTTTTTTATCGTTACATTGCAGAAATGATATATTTTTTATTATCTAGCATTAATTATTAAGGTTAAATTGTTACTCTTTAAAGCTAAGAAATAAAAGGAAAAATAAAAGCTAGTTTTGCTCAAGAAAATAAGTGGCTAAATTTCAATGTTTCTTTAAATTGATTTTTATTTCAGTTCTTGTAATGTTGTATTTTTTATATTAAGTCATTTAATTTTTGTTTTATTTAACATGGAAAGCTCCTATCGCTTTGAAAATTCATTCAATTGGAACTGGAAAAACAATCACTTCCCACCCTTGTAAACAGAAGGATTTATCAACAGGTAATTTTCTTTGAAGTAATTATGATTAAAATGCATTTAAATTGGTTCATTCTTTTAAAGACCCATTTTTCAATAATCAATTAAAAATTAGGCATTTTTTAAATGATTGTTTCAATTAATGTCTTAACCCTAATAGCAATTAATTATTCTTGATTGATTGATTATGTAAGATTTATAGCTATCGAAAGGAATAATTGCTATTAGAGTTAAGAAATTAATAATAATCATTTAAAAAATAGCATAATTTTTTAGTTTATTATTGAAAAATGGGTCTTGATTATGTAAGATTTATAGTTAAGTTACAATAAATGCTAAGCAGCATATCAGAAGCTATTTGCTTTAATTCATAAGAAACTGGTAAAATTGCTACTTATCTGCTCAGTGTACTCTTAGTTATTTAACTTTGTTTCTGCAAAATATGGCAAAATAATTTTTTTTACTATAATATAGAAAGAAAACCTAAATTTCAGGACAATTTGTTTCATGAAGATACGTAAATTGAATGACATACAGTCGAACCTGATCTCGAATCTCACAGGAAAGGCGAAAGATTCGAGATAAAGAGGTTTCAAGCTATACGGGTACTATAAAAAAATTGAATTTAGTTAAGAAATTCTATTATAAGTGCTTTAATTGTTAGTAGCAGAAAAATGTAGACATTTCTTTAAATTAATTACACCACATATATTTACATAACAGTTTTTAAACACACATTTAACACTGAAAATAATTTCCCCAAGATTTTTGACTGATAACCTTATTTGTTTCGATTATTCTTTTGAGGTTAGAAAGATTGCAAATTCTTCATAGCCAACATTTTCCTGGGATTCAAGAGTAGTTTATAAGAATTCTAAAGCTTTTTTTACTTCTTTTGCATTCACTTTTGATGCATCAATATGATCTTCAGCTTTTTCCTCTTCATCTGATATTCCTGCGACATTATCTGTGATTTCCGCATCTGTCAATGTTCCGCACGTTGTCAGGCAGTTGTCCAGTTGTAAAAATCTTCAAAATTAATGTCAGCATTAAATCCAGACTTTATTGCATTCCATTTTGGCAAATCTGGTTTCAGGGTTAACAGTTTCTTCTTCTTTACTGATGCCTTCAACCTCTCATTCATCATCTTCACAGCTATCCTTAAAACCAGCTTTTTAAAACCATTTTCAATAGTTTTTAGAGACACATTTCTCCAGGCAAAACAGTAATTCTGATTGCATCGAACTTTTTTCATCGATAGCATCTGCAAGTTAGCATACCAACTGTTTTCTATAGTTCACTTTAAAACTCTTAATTATCCTTTGATCTATTGGTTGCAATTTTGAGGTCAAAATGAATTTCTATTCTTAGCTTTCTTATCTATGTTGAAAAGCTAACCCCTGATGGCCACTACTCATTAACCCTCCACTTACTGCCAGAATCATTGTATTCCTTTCTAGTTAAGGAAGTGCATGGAAAGTGATTGAAATTCCAAGAAACACCCCCAACCTGTTCATCCCCTATTTCCTGTGGATTCACGAAATTCATCTCTGTCTGGAAGTTCTACTGATAAAGTAAGTTTTAACATTTGTGCTTGATTATTAGAAATTAGAGAAACGGACATTTTGAAAAAAAAATTCAACATAAACATGGAAAATACATTGATTTTAGACAGTAAATGTAGGGAATTTTAGAAATTTCGAGATATAGAGGTTTTTGAGATAAAGAGGTTCGAGATAAACAGGTTCAACCGTATCTTTACTTTCTAACTTATCTTTTTACAAACTGGTTCCTTTATTATTTTAGAGAAATGCTAAGTTGAAGGATAAATGCTGCTTTGTTAAGAATGTTTGATATAAATTTGCCCTAATTTTTAGATACCTGTCCTAAATCTTTTCAGTTAGTTAATTATATGGAATATATATTTATACACTTATAAAATTAATTTTTCCTATTGTGCTAATTTTTTATGCTACTATACTTCAGTTGAAGATCATTATAAGACAAAACTAGAAACAAGTTTTTTTTGACTTATTTAAGTTTATATTAACTGCTGAAGGAAAATTGAAGTTTTCTTTAGCATTAGAACTAATAACAAATTTATGAATTTTGTTTTGCTTAACTTTACGAATTGTAACCTCTTAACAAATAATTTAACAAATAATGTAAAATGTTAATAATTTTTGCTTAGTTATAGAAATTTCTTAACTGCAACTTTCATTGTTTACACTTGCAAAGTGAATGAGATTTATGGAGAATTGCATTATATATCTCCTATATTTACTTATTATTTCTCCTTAAGTTTTGTAATGTTGTTAAAAAATAAGTTGTAATGTTTTTTGCTTATAAAAGATAAGCAACCAACTATTTCTTATCATTTAGGTGAATACAACTACATTGAAGATCGAGTTGCAGTGGACGAGAATTTAATTACCAGCCGAGGTCCTGGTACCGCATTTGAATTTGCATTAGCAATCGTTAAACATTTCTTTGGCAAAGAGAAAGCTGAATCGCTCATAGGTCCTATGTTGGTCAATGCCACAATTAACTAAATAAAATGACATAGAGATTAATATCGCCCTAAAATTTATAGCAGTTTGTTTTATTATTTCTGTTTAAATTGGATATCGTTAATTAATTATTGTATAACCTATAAGCATGAGTCACTTTAGAACAGTATTTCTCTACCTGATTTAATCACCAGTCATTTGGACTATTGGCATAATTTTTACAAATACAAAATTGCGTCACCTAATTATTATTATTATTTTTTTTTGTTGCCTGTTTGTGACCATTCACATACTTTGCACTGTTAAATATTTTGGAACATATTTAAATATAAATAAAATTTATAATCACTCTATTACAAATATTAATTTTGCTATTTGAATAACAAGTTAGTGAAATGAAATTTTTTAACCATGTCTAGGTAGAAAAAAAATACAAGTAAACACAAAATAAGGAAATCCTTCTGTGAACAAAGAGGGAAAAATATATTTATTATATTCAATATCGAATCCTTAATAAATTTAAGACAATAGTGCTTGCGGACTGACGGTTGAGAAACAATTCTTATGAAGATTTAGTAATTGACAAGAAATTGGAAAATTATATGGCTTGTTGAATTTTGTTTCTGAAAACAATGTTTAGGAAATAAAATTGAGTATATCTGCTGATTTGATTCCATTTTTAAATGTATAGGTAATTAGTTATTGCTCAGGCATGTTATCCCAGAAAGTGTTTTTTTTTCTGAATTTGTTTGGTAAAATTAGTGTACTTATTGTAATATTAAGTATTCAATAAGTTAACTATTGATTATTTTGTGTGGTTTTTTTACTCAGATTTTTTTTCTGATTTAATGTAAATGTTTGGCTAAATTCCGATTAAAATTATCTAATTGATTATTGTGAATGATTATTTTGAATGTCTGAATTACTGCTGCAATGGTGGAACTTTTCAATGAATGGTTGTATATTGCATTTAGTGAAAATAATTGTTCTTTGCACTCAAAAGGTAAATGTATGTGTTGCAATGAATTCTTTGATATTGATGTCAATTCCTTTTTAATCATATTGATTTAAAATTTTGACATGTACACATATTGGATACTTGAATAAAAGTTGTCTTCCATTGTGATTTTTATATTCTAGTTCTGTTTAAGTAAGTTTTGAAACTACTCTCTTTTTAAAGCAGGGGACTGGTTAAAACTAAACATGGGAAGTATATTTCTGTAAAATTTCAATTGAAATGAAACCAAGCTTAATTGAAGATCCTGGGCAAAAATATAGGGTGTTATAAAAACTTGCTGCCACTGTGACCTCTAGGTCAAGATGTGGCTCTTCAGAGTTTTAGGTTATTTGATATTATTAAAAAGCAACATATAGTAAGAGTATTGGTGGATAAAGATTTAACTTATCTGCCGTGTGGCAGAATCGCAGCGACATTGTCACAGAACGTTAGAGTTCTTGCAGAATGATTTTTCTTTTGAAAAGGGAAAATAATTACTTTTCCTCAGAAGTTTCTATGTAATATTTGAATCATGCCTTTAGGTAATAACTTTTTGATGTGCTCAATTTATGCCGATAGTATTGTGAATCAGTGTAATGTTCCGATTGTATTTTTGGCAGTTATTGATATTTATTTTCATGTGGATTTTAAATATCCCGATATATTTCAAACAATGTAGAAAATTCGAATCGTGCCATTGAGTATATACTTTTTGAAGACAATTATTCTATCAAATTTTATGCAGTTGATTTCTCCATAGTTTTTAAATCCGTTATTTTTTATGCAATATTATTTATTACGACAACCTAATCTCAAAACGAAACACGCATTTATGGAGTCCGATTAGCGTGATATTGTCACGATCTTTTTTTTCAGCAGTTACTACTATGTGTGGATTTTGTGATTTTTAATTATTTTTTACTGTGATGATTATTTACAAAATGCGACAAAAGCAATCATTTGTGCATCCTCCCCCCCCCCCAACAAAATGCGAGAATATCACCCATAATATTAGTGTAACAAATTGTTACATGTTCAATTTTTAAAAAAAATCGTAGTTTTTTTTGTAGACTCAGTGCTTTTATAATTTTAAATTAGTAACATATACGCTTGTTATTATTGAAAATATCTTGCAGAAAGATATTAGAGCTAGAGAGTTTAGTCTGCCACAGGGCTCATCTGACTGCTAAACAGAGTAAAATAGTTTTTTTTTTATAGAAAAAAAAATGCTTTATAAAACTATGTTTTTTAGTCCTTTTTTTTAAAATATATATCTTTATTAGAAGTCAATCTATGTTATACAAGGCAACATAAACAAAGAGCGAGAATACGAGGAAGGTGAATACATCAGCAATAGGAATACATAACGATTAAAATACGTATAGAGGTAATGTTACTTGCGTTAGTATAACCCTTAATTCACATGTGCCTCCCGTGTGGTGCTAAATGAGTGACAACTTTGACTGCAGGCTTCTTTTTTATATTTTTATTTATATTATATGAGAAAAATAAGTAATTTTCAAGAGAAAAAAAAATTCTTTTTCCTGGCACAAAGGAATAAAGTTCATTAAAAAAACAAAAACAATAATGTACTCCAATTCAAAAAATAAAATTAGATGTTTTTTTAATTAAAAGATTAAAGTTTTAAGACTAAAATAAACAGTTTTTTCAAATGTTCATTTAAAATAAATTGAAATTTTTGCTTTTGAGCTGATTATTACTGATTATTAAGAATTACAAATTGTCATGAGCTGCAATAAAACCAACTTCTTTAATATCATATGCATGCCTTGACCATTCGACCACCATTGCATATACTCCTTTATTTTTCTTCTTCTTATTATTAAAATATCTAAGCCTTTGAAAGGCAACAGATTCTTATCCCTCCCTATTTTCTCAACCATGCTTTTAAGTGTTTTTTTTTTTTTTAAATTCGCAATTTAGATGTGTATTTCCCTTGTACGTAGAATTAAATTATCAAAAATAAGAGCTATAATGTTTAAAAATGGCTTACTTTATGTAATTTTTTATTGGCACTGATTTTTTAAAAATTTTATTTCGTAACTGGCATTGAAAATCCGTCCCAATTCCGAGTTTACAACTATCAATATCTAACTTTGTAGCCTAATATGAACCCAACCCAGAAAAACAAGGGTACTCCTGGATCAAGTATCCCAGAAGACAAGAGAACTCTTGCGTTTAACATTGAGAAAAACTAGTTTTTGTGGAGAACTCTGATGAAACTAACGTGTATTTGCATTAGAGGAAGAGGAAAACCTCCCACGGTGAGCCCGACTTTTAGGGGATTTCAATCCAAAAACCGTCTACTACTGAGGATATTTTACGTCGGCATTGTTCGAGCCAGGTGTGAAATTCATAACTTGCCACAGCTGGGATTCAAACTTAGGACGCCTTACTAGGATGCAATCGCTCTACCCCCTTAGCCACGGCGACTCTTATTTTTACTGATTAGGCTAATGGTAGAGTGTTACCTCTGCACTTGTTTGATGGCCAACATGTATGTGACAAAATACATTACCACCAAGGCCTATTGATTCCAGGAAAGTTTTGCAATTTCTCGACCTACTCCATGTCTTTAAATGCGGATAACGGTAGTCTAGTTATATCTTGATTAGTCAAATTAGCCTGATTAGCCTTTCTTGATTAGTCAAATTTTGTGTTTCAATAACATCTGTAGAGAATTTACATACAGACACATGTGCAAAAGTAGGTATAAAATCCATTGAAACATTCACGGCATTATCTTATGCAATTATTGCATTGCAGAGTTCATAGTTGTCCCGATGAAAAATATTTTGTTCTGATTTTTAATTAAATTAGTTGCCATATTCCTTATTTTTCTTCATGCTCAGGACCTTTAATTTTTTTACAAATTTTAAAATAATCGATTTAAAGACTAACAATATTTTTTTATCCAATTTTTTATTTTAGTTTTTAATGAATGCTTGTAGAAATCATGAAATTCGATAATTCAAATTTAAAAAATGTCCTCTTAAAGCTTGAACTGAATTGGATTAGGCTCACACATATAGCATCATTTATTGTATCAAGCAGTATCGTTTATTTTTTCGTATTGTTTTTTTGGAAAAATGTAATTAACAATCTTTCATTTTTGTTGAATTGAGGTGTCATGCTTATAGCTATTTTTTTTCAACAAATGCAGTAACAAATCTTGTAGGATAGAGTTTGTAGTCCCACTGTAATTGATTCACTTCTTTCATATAATTTTAAAAATAATAGATTTCAATGAACACAGCAATCATGTAGAATTTTTTAAGGTGAGTTGAAGAATCTTTGACTAAATTTTACAGAAATATTAAGTAGCATATTTTATTAATTGGCATTTTCAACGTATGCAGCACAGCACTTTTTCCTGTTAACAGTGCCCTCTGTTGATGAATTTTCAAACTTTTTAGAACTTGCTGAAAATGAATTGTCAAGTTACCGGAGCAGAGCGCAGCAAAACATGCTGTTTTTCATAGATTTTTCAAATTGTCTGTTATTTTTGGGGCCCTCTGTGTTAAGTTGAAAAAAATAGTTTTATTGCCGACTCCAAAAATAATTAAAAAAGAGAATAATATAATTAATTATAACATCCAAGAGGATGGCTATATGTTTTATGGCTTGCATTTAAGCTATGCTTAACAATGATTTTTTTAAATAATTTTTAAAGATTTTTTTTAGTGAATGACACATTCTTAATGCCTTTCTGTAAATGACGTTTTATTTTAGGAAATAAGGATCTCATTTCTGGGTTTGAAACTTCTTAATTTTTTTTTTCTTTCTTCTTCCACATAAAAGTTTTGTACCCATTATTCGGCTTCCCAGGCAAAATTTTAATTCAAAACAATTATTCACGTGATTCCAGCTGGGAAAAAAATTTGGTTGCCCAACACAGAGTAAAGTTGATCTATTGTTACCCTAAAGCTATATTTGAGCTGAGACTGCTATAAACAACGTCTGACGCAAAAAAATTATTTCTCTGTAAATTGTGTAAGATGTGCTGAAAATAACTTAATTTACCTTCAACATCACTTATTTCTTATATATAACTTTTTTCACTTTTAAATTTAGTAGGTTTCCGTGAGATATATGGTACTTAGATTATTCTGACAAGAGTTTGTTATGAATGAATGCTCGGAGTCCGCATCGCTACTTTAACTTAGATGTGTCTTCGTTATGATCTTCTGTAACTTGTGCTATCTGTTTTTCAATTTCACTAGTGCTCAAAAGTCGTAATACCACCCAAGCCTGAATAGGATATGTAATAATAAATAGTCTCACAGTGGACTAATCATAAGACACGATTCCAAGTAGAATATTGAATTCAAGCATTACCGGTTGCGGGCAGTGAGCGGGTGAGTGACCACTTTGATCAACGAATCGGTGATACCGCTCGGCCAAAGAAACCTCGAAAAAGGGAGAACAAGTTTTATTGTTATTCATACATATGCAGGTTATGTATGCTCACTCCAAAGTTCGCCTTGTAAGCCCATGGGCAGTTGAAGAACAGATAGCTCAAGTCAAGACATTATGATACATTCAGTCTTACGACGGAATTCGAATTTCTCTTACCTCCACTCTGCAGAGCGTTTGACGGAACGGCGAGACTGCTTGACAAGGAAGAATCCTAAAAAAAAAAGAGTAAGTTTTATTGTTGCTTATACATATATGGGGGAGCCATCCCCTCTGCAGAAGATCAAAAATGTGGCGGCATGTGTTCCAGATCATCCTCAGTGGTGTTTCGTAGACCGTCGCCAATTGCCCTTGTGCAACTCTAGTGCGACGTAAATTAAGTACCTACCTACTCATACACATGCAGGTCTGTGAGCTCATTACTAAGTACACGGCTTATAAGTTTTTGTCTAGTTGAAGAACAGATACTACAAGTTACGACAAGGACAGAGTCTCGATGGATTTCGAACCAAGTAAAATAGGAAGAAAAAAATCACTCTCTGATCTATAAACATCCGACTAAATGCTTTCAACGAGTACCGAAGTATAGTGATTTTAACGACTTAGAGCGTGCTCCCTTTTTAGCGGCTTCGAATACTGTCACTTGTATTATTTAGCGGTATTACGCAAGGTGCTACGAGTAAATAAAATAATTTGAAATTTTATAGAAGTGTCAATCGAGATAAAGTAGTTTTTAATTGTTGTTGCTTTTGGTTATTCATGAAAACAAATCAATACCTCTGGGTGTACCGGATCGGAGATTGATCTTGCCCTAGTTCAGGTCAAAATTACGATCTGTGGATAGATGGAATGCTTACGAATGTGTCTTCTCTGCGAAACAGTGGTGACTTTATGTTGTCTCCGGATAATCCTCATGGATATTCCCCAGACCATTGCCATTGGCCCATTGTTCAGCTCTATGCGACGTAAGTAAAACTACCGTTCCGTGCCTGGTTATTCATGAATACTATTCTGGTGATGGGGGCCGAGTGTTATTGCCCTCCAAATGATTTGTAGCTTAGAGGTAGAGGGTTCGAATCCCGGCGCAACCCCTGGATATATCTTCATGCTGCCCCTCTTTGAATTGTACTATCTGTCTTTCTACTGGCAGTGAACTGATCGTAAAGACACGGTTCCCAGTAGAAAACCGAAGTCAAGCATCACTGGCTGCGGTCAGCAAGCGGGTGGTTGACCACTTTGATCAGTCTGCATAGGGACCGAGGTTGTTCGGTATCAGTGCTCGTTAAACTGTTCTACCGTAAAAGTGCTCGACTTCACGCGCAAGTCGTCGGGCTACCAAAGCAGGGGAGCCATCTCCTCTGCAGAGGATCAAAATTGCGATGGCACGTCTTCGGATCATCTGCAGGGATGCTTCCATGACCGTCGGCAATACCCCATTGTGCAGCTCTAGTGCGACATAAATAAAGTACCTACCTACCATCTACTTGAGAAAGGCTTATAAGCCGTTCTTATATAATTGAACATAGAAGCTTGCATGCATCTGTATCAATAAATAAAAGTTAGTGATGTTTATATATTAAAAAAAATCAAACAGATTCGTGCTATTAAAAAAATTTGAGTAGAACTTTAAACAACCGTACTTTCTAACTTATAGACTACGGATCAAGTGAGAAAGCAGATAAAAACTGCAAAAATACCGATCGGTCGAGTGATGAATGTGGGAGTAAAAACTGCAAAAATATCAATCGGCTTAGAGTAATGAATGTGGTAGTGAAAACTGCGAAAATATAGATCGACTTAGAGTGATGAATGTGGGAGTAAAAACTGCAAAAATATCGATCGGCTTAAGGCCTGGTTTCTTAGGAAACGTCGGCGTCAGCTTGAAACGAACGTTTACCTCTGATAGGTTAATTTATGAGTTTGACAGCATACGTCATCGAACGCTCAGCTTGAACGATAACTGCCGTCCAAATCAACTGCAGTTGGATTACAACGTGACGTTAACAACAGGAGCAATGGCGGACAACAGCCAACAACAGAGCACTGAAATCAGTCAAGTTTTTAATTTTAACATTAAGCATAGCTTCTTTTTCCTCTTTTTGTTAATTTAACTGAGCTATAATGTGTTTTTCTTGGACAAAGTCATTACTTGTTCTTTAAAGCACTGGTCGACAATCACAAAATCAATGCAAATTCAAAATAAATATTTGTTTACGATATTAACGCATGCGCAATGCAAGATAATGTCTGTGTTGGACCGACTGCTCACGATGAGCTAACAAAAAGGTATTTTTATGGCGTCAAAATTATATCAATTTGACGCTGACGCCTAGTTAAGACGCTTCTCCTAAGAAACCAGGCCTTGAGCTAACAAACCAGTATTTTGTTGGCGTCAGGGTAACGTCAACTTAACGCTGACGCCCAGATAAGGCGCTTGTCCTAAGAAACCAGGCCTTAAGAGTAATGAATGTGGGAGTAAAAACTGCAAAAATATCGATCGGCTTAGAGTGATGAATGTGGGAGTAAAAACTGTAAAAATATCGATCGGCTGAGTGATGAATGTGGGAGTAAAAACTGCAAAAATATTGATCGGCTTAGAGTGATGAATGTGGGAGTAAAAACTGTAAAAATATCGATCGGCTGAGTGATGAATGTGGGAGTAAAAACTGCAAAAATATTGATCGGTTGCGAGATGAATGTGGGAGTAAAAACTGCGACAATATCGATCAGCTGAGTGTTGAATATGGAAATAAAAACGGCAACAATATCGATCGGCAATGTGTTAATCGTGTGCCAAATCGGAAAACTGCGTCAATCATTAGAGATTCTATTAATACAAACAATAAAAGAAAATTGAAAATTAATATTTAATTGAATCTAAAGAAATCGAATAAGTCAGACGTTGTTCAGGACTACTTAAAATCAAAATTTAATCAGCACACCAGAAGATGTTTTAAGTTCACGGTAACTAAATGTAATGCATTTTTTAGTGTTCTCATTTAAAAATTTGTTCCATAAACACTGCAGTAATCACAATACATTTGTGGTCATGTCACCATTAGATAATACATAATTATTCAACAAATTATTAAACAATGTATTTCAGAGTATATGGCACTTGTTAACAATATCTTATATTGATTTATAGGTAAGAGAACAAATTTTGAATTATAAGATTCAAAATTTTTTTTGTGCTGAGTGCACAAAACTTTATTATCAAAGATATTCTATAGCTACATAACGTTTGTTGATGATTTTATTAATTCATTTAATAATGATCGAATAAATTTTTAATTGTAAGATACAAAGATGTTTACGTTATGGTGACAGATGTAAAACAATTTATTTTTCTCAGAATATGCCGTACTAGAATAAATTTTATAGAAAAATAGAAGTCTATGTTAAAAATTTGCAAATAAATTACGCGAAGTCTTCAAAACTTGACGAATTATTAACGGGGAAAGTGAGATTGAAAGCATCAAAACCAGTTTCATTGCCAGCGGAAACTGAGAGGAAGTTTGTGCATAGTTGCGTACAGTTAATGAATTCCAATTCATTATTAATTTACGTTTATTTTGCCATTCGCGTATGAAACACGGGAAATCGGCAAGTGTAATGAAAATAAAACTTTGAACGATTGATTATTAATCTCTTCAAAGGTAAATATAGAAAACAAAATCTCCAGATTTGAAGAACCTAAGCACTTGGAAAGGTTTTCAGTATTGCATTAGACCCATCTTGCTTTTTTTTCTTCCTTCATTCAAGTGTTATCTGGCACTTCAGTGGGCTTAAGAAAAAATTGGAACTGTTTGATGGATGGGGACCGAAAATAACTCTTCTAATTTTGTGAACTTAAGGACAGTTTTACGTGATTTCTTTTGACACTATCATGAAACTGGAATTGATTAAACAAGCAAGTATTTTTTCGCAAAATTAAGAAGAAAAAAAATGTAAAAAACAGAATACATAACATACTATTTGATCTATCTATCTATCTATATATATATATATATATACATATATGTAATACAAAAATTATAAATAGTTTTGTATTGATAAAGGCATCAAAGCGTTTTCATAAAATGTCTTTGTTAAAGAATAGGTGTGGAGATATTCTATCTTGGGACTTCTAGGCTGAAGACATACCATTGAATTATAATTAGATTTATATTTCTTTCCCTCTTTCACTTCCATATTAGGAAGCATAAATGATTATCGATGATGCGTAGAGTTACAAGGTATGTACAAATTGAGCCTTTTCACCTCCTCCTCTGTTAGTATTTAAAGCAGGAGCGATTGTTTTTGCATGTCTTTTGTTGTACGATGTTGCCAACATAACCTTCGCCACTACTGTCTTGATATTAGTCCACCCCCCTCCAGCTGTGAGAGTTGGTGAGACTTTTGTTTACACCATACTCCAGTAAATAAAGCCTGTTGAAGTCTATCGGCTTATTATTTCTACAAATGTAAATTAACAACACTACCAAAGTAACGGAATTGAATGATGATGAATCTTAATCATTCATTTATTTAATTTTATCATCATTATATTTATTTAAGTTAAAAATATAGAGAAAATATGGAAAAATATGTAAAGATATTTTTAAAGGACAAGAAAAAATGTTAAAAAAATGGAACCCCAGTTTTATGTTGTCCGGATTTTAAGTTACTGCTTTTAAGAAAATCACGCTTTATACGATTTTCTAACAGATCAGAATCATTTTTGTTTTACAAAGCTCGTACATACTTTTTCTGATTTTTCTTCTTCTTGTTTCTTAAAAAAGAGACTGTTTGTTTGTAGTTCTTCTGAGATTATTTCTATTCCATATAATTGTACGGAGGTGAAAGGGAACCTCATAATGTAAGAAACAACTTATAAAGGAAAAACAAAACAAAAGCAGTTCATTTACTGTTCACTTTTATTAAAATTTATGCACACAGTTATTCTAAAAACTCAAAATCTATATCGTACACAAGAACTGCTGTTGCCAAAAGATGGAATACTAAATACGTAATAAGAATATAATTAATGTTCACGTTCACACTTTTACACCCTCTTTGAGTCAAAATCAGAAGGGTGGTGGGATAGGCAAAGCTCGGGAAGTGTATTAAACGAAGCATGTGAGCTTAAAATGTAGAAATTTGCGTGTGGTATTTTTTCGTGCAAGCTTCAACCTTTGAATCTTGGAATTATCCAATTATTTTAAGAGCGTTACACTAAGCAACTGGTCAGGTAATCATTTCTTTTATTGATTCCGGCTATGTCTCTGAATAAATTATTAATTTCTTTGCACAAAAGTATTTGCATTTAAATAATGTCGTTGTGCTCACGTTAAAATCCTGTAAAGAAATCAGAATTCTAAGTTAGATATTAGATAAGCTATGGATAGCCTAAAAAGGATGTACAATTGGAGGATTTCTCATTGAAACTAAAACTAACTTGACCCCTTATATTTTTTTAAAAAACAAACTTGGAAGTAGGTGTCTGTTAGACATAATTTTGAAAGAATCAAAAAGAACTAAATTCACTGCCTTACCCAATTAAGATTGCTAAAACTGGACTAAGAGTTGAATTTAGTTGTTTATAAAGTTTTTTGATTTTAATTTTATATCAGAATTTTATCCTTCTTATAGTTATATCTGATTCTGTATACTTGAGACTCATTAAGCAGAATATTTCAGCTTTTCAACAAAACTTTTCTCTTTAAGTACTGCTAGTTAAATAAAAAAAGGATCCTTCAAATATTTAAAAAAAAAAAATTAAAAATAAGAGTTTGTTTTCCTAAGCAATTTATATTTATTGGTTTTATGAATAATTGAAAGAAATTTTTTTATAAGTATTTATGAAAATTTAATTTGGAAGATGATATTAAACAAATAAATTTTGAAATATAAGCGTAGGAATTGTTTTCGTAGAATCTCATTGTTTTTTCAAGCATGGTCGAGAAAAAAAACATATCCATTATCTTGTTTTTTCCCCTTAGCAAAGGTATTTTAAAAGAAATTAATTTTGAATTGAGTTAATATAGGGTTTTTATAAAAGACAGTACAAAAGTTTTTTTTAATAAGAAAATATTTTCTGGATTAAATTTTGTGAATTTATTTATTTAATGATTAATCATGGATGATAAAACATTGCACACATTTTTAACTTTAGCATTAATGATATAATAACTGAAGGGCTTGGAGAAATATAATGATAAGCCACATTTTCAGGAGAATATTTTGCAAGAGCGTTTTTGATAAAAGTGTGTTTTGTACTTCCATCTAGTGAAAATTTTGGAAACTTGTTAAGGACTTAGCAGAAAATAGTACAAAGAAGAAGTTTTATAGAAAAATGTCTACTTTGGACCAAGTGTGGAATATCTCTATATTGCCTCAAGCTCTTCCATTCGCGCTAATAAGTACAAAAATTGTCACATATTGTGCTTCCCTCTAGTGAAAATTTTCAAAACGTGTTAAGGACGTAGCAGAAAATAGTACCAAGAAGAAGTTTTCTAGAAAAATGTCTACTTTGGGCCAAGTGTGGAATATCTCTATATTACCTCAAGCTCTTCAATTCGCACTAATAAATGTAAAGAATTGCCTCATTGAATAAAAAGTAAATAGAAAACAAAGACACTTTTATGAATTAGTTTATTTACAAATGAACATACATAAATCATACACATAGTCATGTTTCACGCATAGAACCTCACAGTTAATAAAGTTTAATAAAATATGAATAAAGAAAACAAATGGTTTTATGAAATAAATACATACATGATATAAATAAAGTAATGAAACAATCACGCTTTAATTGCTTAAATAGTTAGTAATTTATTATAGTTGCTTACTTTCACGCTTTTTCGGAAGATTTTTCCAGAGTTAAGAAAATTTATGCATTATTTTATTCTTGGTTTAATAAATTTGAATAAAAATAGTTTTGATGTACACAATAACTCAGGCGTTAGATATATATAAAAAAACTAGAATAATCATGCTATGGTGCTTTCAAGTGTTGGGAAATTCTATAATTTTGCTTGAAATTAAGCCATATAGTATCTTCAATTTCACTACTGCTTGGAGTAAATTTGCGCAAAAAGCGTAAAAAAATGTTTTATGAAGTAGGCATTCAGTGAATATTTTTGTTAGGCCGACCGGTATGTGGAGTGAGCTGACAGAAAGCATCAGAAAGGTTTTAAGTTCGAATCCCGAACAAGGCATGTATGTTCTTTCATTCTCTGTATCTGTCTTTACTTGTAATTTTGTTCGCTGACGAGATTCGAATAGGGAACTGTTTTAATAGCCTTTTATTAAGTTTTTGTTCTTTTAAAAATATTCAGTAATCTCTTCCTCTCTCTCTTTTTTGCTTCATTTGACGCGAGTTTATAAAAATAAAGATCTCGTGATGGAAAATACCTTCGTAATTTTAAGTTTTCATTTTAAGGCTGTTTTTCGATAGTTCTATTTTCACGTGAAATAATTCTTTTTTTGCGAATAATATGCTTTTTTTTATAACTGCAGCGAGTTTGCAAGAGTTATTCAGGTCAAATTTAGCCTATCTCTAGCCAGTGTTCTCTATGCATGTACTGAAAATGATGCAAGACGTCAATGTTACGAAAAACCACAGTTTTGTGAAAGTGAAAATCATTTGAGATCTAGTTTTTTAATATTAAAGCGTTACTACAACACTGCATTATTTGAGTTTAAAAAAATGTGCAAAATTAAGAATTATTCATTAATTTTAATTGTCATATAAGTCTAAAAACTTCGCCAAACTGGCGATTTTTTGAAAAGTTTCACTTTTAAAATATTTAACCGTTCTATGCCATTCCTTCCGACAAGATGGAACGCATAGTCTAAAGATCTGGCTTAGCCTCTCAAAATTAAAGCATTGAAACTGTGGCTTTTTATTTTCCATTGCGGAAGTGCTCCGATATACATTTTTCAATTTTAATTCATAAACCTAAAACTCTTAAAATTTTAAAATAATCCTCACTAAATTTGGCAATAATTTCGTTTTAATTGAGGCTGTCCGTTATCTGGTTTCTTGCGAAGAATCTCAGAAATATCATGTTAAATAGGGTGATAATAGCGACTACAAACTTAAAGGTAAGGTAAAATTGAGAATCACCATAAAGATTGAGAATTGCATAGCAACGCATGGCCATCATCACACGTACACAGCTAGGTATGCTGTCCTATTATGAGCAGGCTGTTCGCAAGCATTTGAACCAGCATCTTTATTCATCTGAACTATCTAATTTTATGTTTCCTAACAAATTGTAGAAAATTGAATTCAAATTAGATTAGAAACAGCTGTTTTATTGTAGTTCATTGATTTGGAGAAAAAATTGGCTGCGAGTTCTACAAAATTGTCGGCAAGTAAATAAACTACTGATGAGCAGGTTTTTCTGGCTACTGAAAAATGGCTAAATTGGGCTAATTTGAATGACAATTCAAATTCTGATTTCGACGATAATTATTAAAAAAACATGAAATTTTTATAAAATTAAGATAATTTACGTGAATGAAAGTACTGTGCAGTCAGTCCATAAAAGAAAAGCACCTCTAACGGTGTACGATGACAATTCCAAGTAAGGGTCGATATGCAATTTTCAATCACGATGGTGTGCACTATACCTTCCTCCCAAGTGTGTTACTGCAGTACTGGATCATTCTTCATGCTATTGATGCTATTTAGTCAACTAAATAACACATTTCTGGTTCGAATTACATCACAGCAGCACCCTATTATTCAGTTCATGAAAACATTTCCCAATTATTCACCATGATTAGTATCGAAAACTGTGAGATCTGCGATTGGTTCTGGCGTGTCGGATTGGCATTGGAGGATACAGAATCTCTCTCGATTCGTATTTCCAATCCGTACGATCGTATTTAGGATTATACCGATCGTACATACTGCTTCGATAAAAGGAATCCACAAAAGGAGAATCGTGTACAGATGCCGTGGTCACACTTTCTCTGTCGTTTCCTCTGTCCATTCGACGCCGTATGAAAAGCAGGAGAAATACATTGACGCAAGCAGAAACCAAAAGCGATATGACCAAAGCTGCCCCGCCTATTAGGTACTCAAGAGGAATTGGTAGACCTGTGATACCTGAAGTTACAGTAGCTGAGGAGTTGGGAAGAGGAGTTGCTTTGGGTGGTGGAAACTCTGCTTCGACAATTCCTTGTCCTATATAACAATAAATCATAGTATTAAATCATAAAGTACAAAGTACAGTTACAAATATGTACATCAGGCAAAAAGAAAAAAAAGCTGTAAAATTTATTGACTATTTTCGGCAAAACCGAAAAATGGCACCAAACAACACGATTATTTGCTAACAATGGAAAATAAAAGAAACCGTGGAAAAGAAAAACCATGTACTTGGTATGTAGTTTACTCTTTTTGGCGAAAAACTGAGTTATTTGTATTGTTGGATTGGCGAAGAAAAATACCTCTGAAATCACATGGTTGTGGAAGGCGTGTTAAAGTTACAACAATTACACTCGGATTATTATCACGTTGAATCAAATTTCTGTTGTTGTTGTTAAGACCAGGTCCAGAAGGGCCCGTCGCGTCAGTTCCCCATTTATCTGCAGAAAGTCCCGATCAACCAGCAGCTGCTTAAAAGAAGAGCCAAGTCAAACAAGAAGGTGATCAGGACTTGCAGGTTGTGAGCAGGAACAAGGTTGGGAAGTCTTCTCCCCATTTTGAAACCTTAAACACTTAAGATGGCCACTACGGAATCTGGCCGTGGCCGATTGGAAAGGCCGAGCGCCGCAGCATGTTAATGATAGGCCAGGGTGGTTATCAGCATACCACTGAGAATCAAATTTCTGATGAAATTCAATTGAATACTTGCAAGTGACATTACGCGTGTTAGTCGAACCTGATTGGCTGCTGAATCGCGGCNGCTAACAATGGAAAATTAAAAAAACCGTGGAAAAGAAAAACCAGGTATTTGGTATATAGTTTACCCTTTTTGGTGAAAAACTGAGTTGTTTGGATTGTTGGATTGGAGAAGAAAAATACCTCTGAAATCACATAGTTGTGGAGGGCGTGTTAAAGTTACAACAATTACACTCGGATTATTATCACGTTGAATCAAATTTCTGTTGTTGTTGTTGTTACACATCCCCCTGGAAAAGGAAAGCCTAAACCAGGTCCAGAAGGCCCCGTCGCGTCAGTTCCCCATATATCTGCAGAAAGTCCCGATCAACCAGCAGCTGCTTAAAAGAAGAGCCAAGTCAAAAAAGAAGGTGATCAGGACTTGCAGGTTGTGAGCAGGAACAAGGTTGGGAAGTCTTCTCCCCATTTTGAAACCTTAAACACTTAAGATGGCCACTACGGAATCTGGCCATGGCCGATTGGAAAGGCCGAGGGCCGCAGCATGTTAATGATAGGCCAGGGCGGTTATCAGCATACCACTGAGAATCAAATTTCTGATCAAATTCAATTGAATACTTGCAAGTGACATTACGCGTGTTAGTCGAACCTGATTGGCTGCTNAATTATAAAAAAAAAAAAAAAAAAAAAAATGGCCTGTGACAACAACAACTGAAGAATAATTGTCTCTATAAGATTGTCTCACTGAATTCGTGTTTTAATTTGTTTGTTTACATTGAAAACAGGGCTTTTATTATGCAATAATTACCAGCTGCTCTCGGCACACGATGATCTTCATCCATAACCGTTACTTCATTAGTAACTGTCAGAGTATGACTATCTTCTGGTGGAGCTGATCTCTTCCTTCTTCCATAGGACATTCCTAGATAATCACCACAATCTGCCTGCAACAACAAAAGTATATGGTTATTCTTTCTGGATATAATTTGCTTGCAACTAAATTAAGAACTCAATTGTGGGTGGACCCTAAATTTCACAGATGGACCATAAATAAACAGTTTCATTAGAAACATAGCTAAAAAATCTCGCAATTCTAACGTAATTGTGAGAAAAAATAATGCCTTATGCATTTCTTGCGGAAGACTCGGTTATTTTACACTTTTGCAAACTTGGCAATTATCTTAGAGATATTTGGCGATCATTCTGGAGACATAATGATAGTTCCGGAAAATTCGGTTTTATTGGAAAATTTACGGAGTTATACGAGAATCCAGGGTTTCCTCGCCAAGTCTATATAAATAGGAGTGCGTTTCCTCTGCTTGTGACTCCTCAACTCATTTTGGACTTCTCCAATTTCTGTAACCAGTTCTCTTCGTATGCATCCTCTACTTCATGATGAATGGGAAAAGGGCCATTGCACGGCCTCACGTGCCCAGTTCTACCAGACAGACCAGACCAGGTCTGCTTGTGATTGTAATTGCGTTCTGACCTGAATTATATCACTGACCCGTCTGAGTTTGTAAAGCCTGTGTCTTGTTGTGTACTACACTGTTATTTGAACTGTTAATGCGTGCTAGAAATAGCTGTATGTTCTGGAAGATTCCGCTAAAAAAATTTTTTGAATTCGTTAATCTCCAATCAAGACGAACCCCTGTACTCGGGACAGTAACAAACAATGAACATTTTACATTTAAAAAAACTGAATATCTTCTGCTAGCTACAAAAAAAGGAGAAACACTTGCACATTTTTATAAAAAGAAAAGGAAGAAAGGAGAAACATTTGCACATTTTTATATCTGCATTATTTTTCAATAAATATAATATTGGCGATAAAAATTTCAGCTTGAAAAAATTAAATTGTGAGTAAAGTTGATATTACTATTTCGTCTTTTTCAAGAAAAGGAATCTGTTTTCAAAAAAGGACACTGACTGCTAATGAGTAAAAGTCCTTATTTTGAAACTATGGCAAACTACAGAAAAATAGGGAAATCTTAAGTAAAAGAAAAAAAAAGGATTATTTATTTCTAATCGAGATATCAGTAGTACAATCGAAATCGAGTTATATCAGAAGAATGTCGAATTTTTTTTAATATAGTACTCATAGTATGCGTTTTTACACCGGTATAGTAAAATATTGCCACTAACATTTTTTCTAAAGATCAGACAATCATATGTAGCGAACTTATGTGACAAGAAATGTCTAACAGGGCATCACAATCTGCGAATAATTTTAACACATATACACATTGAGCCTGTGATCAGGTAATCAGGCTGTGATTTTAATAAGTGTTGATGTAACTGAACAATTATTAGTGATACGTAACACATTTTTAATTATAAAAGCGCTAAGAAACACCTTTCTCTAAATGAGTAAACATTTTCAGGAATTCTTAATAAGTCCATAATCCATAATGCTTGAAGTTCAATATTCGAGACAAGTTAATTTCTAAAAAAAAAGTGTATCAAAAGAAGTTTTTTGTTGTTGAATAGTTAAGGCTTAGTATAATAAATACATTATAAATTGAAAACCATTCATTTAGATTTGTACTACTATAACTAGGATTCAAAAAAAATTAAATAAAATAATAGTTAAATGGAAGTGAACTGTGAAATTTCCACTTAACTTAAACGTGGATGTTCAACCACTTCTAATATATAGTTACTATCACTACATTATAAAATCTAGTATATTAACTCGCTAATTTTAAAATCAAAACTTTTAATCTAGTAATCAAATTAACGCATACATTTGATGTAATAATTGAACAATTTGATCTAATGATTAAAAGATTTTGATCTAATAATTAATTTTAAGACCAAAACATTTGATCTAATAATCAAATTAATGCAAACATTTGATCTAATAATCAAATTAACGCAAACATTTGACCTAATAATTGAAACATTTGATCTAATATTTGAAACATTTGATCTGTTAATAAAAAAATTTGATTTAATAATTAATTTTAAGATTAAATATTTGATCTGATAATCAAATGAACGCAATTAAACTTGTAAATTTATAGCATCCATGGCTGCTACTAGTGACTCGTATACGGCTTCTAGAATAATAGCAGTTGTAAGCGAATTATGTGTTAGAATTCTCTTATTCACGGACTAATCGCGAGCGTAGTTCGTGGTTTTCCTTTCCTAGTTACGCAAATGTCAGTTAGTTTAATTGTCAGCCACAAAGCATATATTTATATAATTACATACAAACATTGGGTGCATTAGTCACAATGCTTGATCTAGGAGTTTCCTGGTCTTTTGGGTTTGGTTCAAAATTATAAGTCTATGGAGTTTTTATCATTAGTGATTATAACTACAATATAGATCGAAAAGTTCACTAGTTATAAAATGTCAGCTTTGAAAATCAAATCTTTTTAAAGTTCAAATAAAACTCAAATGAATCTTCTTCCCCCCTTATGATCAAACGTTTACAACATGATGGGACATGAATGATAAAAAAGGTTCTCCTGACAAGAAAAGGCAAGGGGTTTTCCGTTATTCATCACCGTATGTAACGTTCTTTAAATAGATAGTGCAACCATAATCACTTGGAGCAGACGATTTCAGACCACTTCGCATCGAAACCTCATTATCTAACCGCACTCTCAGGCGCTTTTTCTTTCGAAGTGAACTGATTGGCCAGTTGCCAATCCAATCCAATCAAATTGCTCGCCTACTGAACACACACAATTTTTATTCCATCATCCGACGTTGATTTCTTGTCTGAAATAATATTGAATCCTTGTAGTTTCAGTTTTAACTGACACTGGATAAAAATCTATTTTGATAATTTAAGTTATAAGCATTTGGTACTTTGAGTGGGAAGAAACTGGCGGCTTTTAATAATTTCTTCTTTCCAAAAATTATAAAGAAAGCTGATTGCCGCGTCTTATTTTATCGCAAAATTATATTTTTAGCGTGTGATTGGAATTTTTTTTTTAAAGTTTTATTTTGCATGGTACTTTTTACTAGTACATTATACAGATTTTTATTCAGATTAAAGACTTTTTCAATTAAATAAAAGTCATTAAAGTCATTATTTTGCAAGCTTCAAACCTTTTTTTAAGTCTTAATGAATGTAATTTAAACAAATTGAATTCAAAATAGTATCACGCTTTATAAAATTGATCTAAAATGGGCTAACAATTAATTTACGTTATGCTGTGTATTCTATTCTATGTCAATCAAACACGATTTAATATACCATCTTTTTAGGAATCAAAAAGGTTTCAACTTACCTTTCTTTGAACGAAACTCAAATAAAAACACATTGTTGATAAAGAAATAAATAACTAAAACTGATTTAAGATACGCAGTGCTTTAACAATTTTTTGGAAGCACTGTTTGAACTGTTTGTCTATGTTGGGGGTTCGAGACAATAAACATCTATTTTTAGATTTTTAATTTTTAATAAGTGGGGTGAACATTGCGGTATGAGTTCGCTAGCAACCTTGGCCCCAGTTGGACTCAAAATTGGTTCAATATGGGATCTATGTAAACATGCTCCGAGAGACCAATATTGGGATATCTAGATTTTTAAATATGGGTCCTATGCAGTGTCAATATCGGTCTATATAGGGCCAATATAGGACTTGTATTAGCTGGATAAGGATTATAAAATATCGGGTGAATCTGGTAATTCTATATAGGGCCGATACTGGTTGTAAAGTGGCAATAAAATATCGGTTGAATCGGACAATTCCATATAGGGACCATATCGGAAAATATCGGAAATACCCTTTGAACCCACATTGAGCCAATATTCGTGAATGTAGGTCCAATGAGGGCCCAAGTTATTTTGCTGCTACGGTTGATGAAAACTTCCCTTCAGTTGCCAGTCGAATTCTAATCTATGCTGTATTTAATTTTGAAAAAATGTTAATTTTGCGCTGCATATAAAGAAAGTCAAAGCAACGTGAAAAATCGCAAGTAAGGAAACATTAAACAAGTATATGGTTGTTTCGGCACTGTAACGATCGAATTACGGTATAGAGTGTCGGGACTTTGGGTGCATCATCCTTAAAATCCATCTTACCGTCGAATTTATTTTTACCCTAAAATATGATACCATAAATTTTACAGTAATATTAATTTAATTAGAAAGGTTCAGTGATTTTAACGGTAATTATAATTGTAAAATTACGGTTCATCAGATTTTTTTGTTCCGTAGCCATGTTCTGGCAAAAACGGATTTTACTGTAATTTCTGAGTGCCGGTCATTTTTACAGTGTAGGCGACAGGCATGATACGATACATCCCTAGTATGCGCACTCTGAAAAATTGATTTAATACGAACCATAATATTGATACTTTGATCCATAAAATAGTGCAAATTTTTTGCAACCTCGATAGCGTGTGAAATTGAATCATGTTTTCATTCAAGGTGAATCCGGGTACAGTGTCATAAAGTTTAAGAAGTGTGTCAATATGATTCACCATGGCATCATATTAAGGATTCAGTAAATTTGAATAAGATTTTGGTTCAATACACGCTATAATTTATTAAAGTGTATTGTATATAGATCCTGGGTTAGAACTCCATAGCAACATATGCATGCATACTTTGTATCATCTGGAAATGTTACATCGTGAGAAAATGTGGATCGCGTTGAGTCATAACATCGAGCAAATTTATTACAACCATAATATGTTGCCAGTTGACGTGAAAATGAAGTCTTCTTTGACTTTATTACACTATATTTTGGTAATTTGATATTACACTGAGAAAAAATGCATGCTCAAAACTACCAGGATATGGTAAAATTTACAGTGTTTTTGGCTCTATGAGAACACCAAATAGCTCGGTGATTTTTATCGAATTGCTTTGGTAATGGTTTGGTAAAATTAACAGTAAAATATTGTTTTATAATATGTGGCAAAATTTGGTACATATGGTAAAATTTAGTATTTTTATCATGACACCTAGATCGATCGTTCTCTGATTCAGGTCAAAAATTACGATCTGCGGATGAATGAATGGATGTATGAATGGGTCCACCCTATAAACAGGTGTGGCAGAAGTCGAATTCATGGCCAAAGATGGCGCCACTGGAAAACAAGAACAATCGCACCCCTCTGCCTAAACAGGCATACGTCAACAACATCATGACGCCTTAGAGTAGAGGTTCTTAACCTGTGGTTCATGAACCCTTTAGGGGTCCATGGGTCAAATTTTGGGGGTCCGCCGACTATTCCTAATTTTTAAAATTTTTGGAACCCTTCCCATTGGTTGTAAAATGAGCTGTGACAGCTATAATTCCATTTGCTACAGTGTATCTTTGCGAAGCGGGATTTTCGACACTTGTGACAATAAAAACAAAACATCGAAATCGATTGAATGTTGAACATGATATGCGCGTTGCCTTGTTGAAAACCATTCCCCAATTCAATTTATTAATTAAGAAGAAACCGCAAAAACCTTCACATTAGAAATATTTATTTTAAAAATTTTGTATACTATTAAAATAATAAAATTATATGTTTTGTAATAATTGATGTTTTTTGCAATTATTTTTTTCACTGGGGGTGGTCCGTGACTCCTTAAAATTTTTTAAAAGGGGTCCATTCTACTAAAAAGGTTAAGAAACACTGCCTTAGAGCATGGTATAAAAATCATTTATTCTGATGTTGAATTTACTTTTCACTTTTGTATTTTTCATTAAATGTGTAAACAAAAATTTTGAATTTCCGGTTTTTGTCACCACATGAACGAAAAAATTACCAAATCAATTGTTTAAATACCCTTAATGGATACGAAGTTCATTTTAACTGCTTTCTTCAAGGTTGTAGCAAAGTATCGATACTATAGTTTGACGTAGAACCAATTTTTTCAAGAGTTCTTCTCAGTCAAATGTATCTCCTAAACTTTATAAAGTTATGATCATCTCGAAAAATTTATCGCTTTTTCACTCTTCTCTAATATTCAATTCTATAAGTTTATTTAACTGTATCTAAAAGAAAATCTCATTAAACAAAGGTCCAGACGTATGCTTTAAATTTAATGCATTAACTTCATAACACATAATGAAACTATAAAACACATGTGTTTGATCATAAAAGTTTCCTGGAAGGAAGGGCAAACGTTCTATCCTGTGGCGCCATTCGAATATAGAACAAAGAAAAGGGAACAGAATTGCATAACCAAAGTCCTATATGGAAAAAAATACTGACGTGGGTACCCTTGACCACTTAGAGTGTACTTTAGTCAAACTGCGGTCAATCGGAACTAAGCACCGATTCCACTCAGATTAATTGTTTGTGTCGAACAAACTCTCGGTGCCGTGAGCCTAGCAGAGTGAAAATGGTCATTCAGGCGATTATCTTACAGTTGGTTGAGACCATCATTAGGATGTGGTCACTTGTTTGAAGATGGCCGACTGGAAGTGTTTTAGGAGAATCTTTTGGTTACTCGGAAAAAGTCACTGAAGCTGAAGTTATGCTTCACTCTGAGTCGGAAGTTATTTCGATTCATTTGTGGTTTAACGAAACCAAAGCTTTAATGAAAAGAAAATTAAAAAAAAATAAATAATAATTCCATGGTATAGTTTTGAAGTGCTCAGAATTAAAGGTACTCGCGAGTTTTTTTTCACTCAATTCTACAAAGAAATATGTAAAGAGTTTCCACTCTAATGCTGGAGTATGTCAAAAGGCGACGAGTATTATATTCAAAGCGCGACAAAATGGCAACATTCTCGCCCAAATAGTTTTAGCGCTACCTTACGGCAGACAACTTAACTAGCTTGATTGATGAGTTTATCATTTATTTTTTAAACCTATTTTCAATTGGGTACTTGCAACTCAAGAAGATCATTTATTCACAGACACGTGACATCTCGGATGCTTCGCTCATGCTCATGGATGGAAGTGTAAACGGAATTTCCCCCTGATCTATATAATTCCTCATATAATAATTATATATAATTGCGATATTATAAAATTCCCAACTTGTCAGGGAACAGATTTAGGGAAAGTTTTCAAACAGAATTAATTCGGGAACAATTTTATCCGAGAGCATGTGCAAAGCACGTTGCTTCACTTGCAAGTATCTAATTGAATTTATTGAGATCACTGCAATCTTTTGGTTATTTGTTTTATTTTA
This sequence comes from Parasteatoda tepidariorum, assembly GCF_043381705.1. Lineage (NCBI taxonomy): Eukaryota > Metazoa > Arthropoda > Arachnida > Araneae > Theridiidae > Parasteatoda > Parasteatoda tepidariorum. The sequence continues at coordinate 67,753,599 of NC_092211.1, read as the reverse complement.
GTACTAGAAAATGCTTAGATGTTGATTCTTTACGGATTTCGTGTGCTAATGAAGCCAAAAGTACATTTCGTAAAGTAAAAGACGATTTAGTTAAAATTTTTTAACTTCTCGCTGTTTTTCATTTTATTTATTTCTTAATGTTCTTAAATTTATTCCAATGTTGACTAAAATACATATTTATAAAGATGACCTGCACTAATTCTTTTAATAGAAGAATTCTTTTAATAGAAAATTAGTGCATTTCTCTATTAAAAGAACTAATTCTTTTAATAGAGAAATGCACTAATTCTTTTAATAGAAGAATAATTATGGAAAATCGCATTTAATGTAGATTTTTTTCTCTTCTTTGTTTATGGTAGAACATTCATTACAAATAATAGAACTAAAATCTAAGATAAAAGATTCGAAATTTAATAAAAATTCTTATACTACTACATAAACGCACAGTGTAAAAAGGTATCAAAGCACTAATTTTTACGCAGACATTATCTTTAATTCAATAATTCTTATTAAAATAAAGTAATGAAAAAACAACAACTTTTGAAGATAATACTGTATATTGTAGTGCGCAAGTAAACAAAAATATGACGGACACTTAGTTATAAACTATACAGCGTCAACTATAGATGGTTGACTGAATATAAACAATCACAAGCTTCCTAAAACCGGAAGAAATTTAGTTAACTTCCTGTGTATCCCTCCGCTTATGTTATACTTACGAAGCGATGTGTGAACAGGCTTAATATTCTAGGAAGTTTTATTAAAGTGATTTATGTTTAAATTTGCGAGTAATTTTATCATTCATAAGAGTATTCTGTAATTTATTAAATTCTAACTGTTTGTGAGCCTAAAGCAAACAGAAGATAATTAATATCCCAACACAAATAAAGTGTAACGTTTGCCATATTTTAAGTGTTATCTCTTATTTGGCTATATTTGGGTAAAACAGCGCCGTTAGTCATTTTTTGGGTTGCATCTTGCAGGGTATAGCATGCTTGCGGAATCTTTCAAATTTTTATGTTGCTTGTTTCCTTTAAATTTAAATTTAAAAAATGTTTTTATTGTAAACACAAGTAGAATATTTGATGGCACCTTTTTTCAAGCTTAGGCGTAAAAATCAATCGGAAGTGTTATGACGAGTTTTTACCCCTAGCGCCATCTATGCTTAGCTTGGGGGTCAACCATACTATTCAAGCCGTGATGATTAAGGGGATAGAGCGTTCGCCTTCCAATGAGGTGAACTGGTTCCGAATCCCGGCGATTTCTGGTCGATACGAATTCCGCATCTGGCTTGCACCGACCACAGTGCTGACGTGAAATATCCTCAGTGGTACACTTATTATGGGTTAGAGTCCCCCTGCCATCAGGCTAACCGTGGGAGGTTTTCGTAGTTTTCCTCTTCATGTGACGCAAATGCGGGTTGGTTCCTTAAAAAAGTTCGACATGAAGGCAAATTTCTCCCAATACTTGATCCAGAAGTTCCCTTGTTTTCTGAATTGGGTTCAAAATTACAAGGCGACGGAACGACACAAAAATTGGATCGACTGTTCAACGACGGTTATAAAATAAAAACCATACTATTCAAATTTACAGTATCAACTAACCGTTAACCTTTAGCGTTGCTAGAGAAAGTAGTGGCTAGCTGGCTGGGTCTAAACCAAGTATTATCGTTGATGCTCAATTCAATGCTATCTAGATTGAAGATCGAGATTAGAAGCAATTTCATTTCCCCCATATATTGCCCCTAATAATAATTGCCCCCTTTGACAAATTTTAATATATTCTCAACATGGAACATAAATAACTTTTTATCTAATGATCGAATGTTGTCAAAAAATTCATGGAGGACAATTGGTATTGTCCTGTCATCATTTAGGGAAATATAAAATGCGTTGTCTTCGATTTGTATACCTTTTTGAGAGTTGGCAATTTTTGTTACATAATATGGATTATCGTCTTACCCATGGGCAATCGTGTTGGCATACTATAACGTTACACCTGAAAAACACTTTAGACCCATCTAAGAACCGAAAAACTCGAAAGGGAATGTAGAGGTAGTAATCTCCTGTTGTTCGACTTTGGTCGTCTACGTACACTTTGTCAGATATGGAGACATCTACAGGACAGCTGAAATAAAGATCAAAAATCATTGGTTAGAAAATATATTACATTTAGAAAAATATTTTTTTTTTTTTTGTTTAACAAAACTAAAACTGGGTTTGTTTCAAAAAGCAGGTTTAAGTGCTGGGAAAAATGATCTATATGTTTTTATGTAAAGACTTTTTTTATTTTTTTTTAATTTAAATAATTAGAAATTTTTATATGCGTTATAAGGAATACAAATCATTCAGAATCAGTTCTGAAATTTTTTGAAAATGCTTGCAAAGTTTCCAAAGCTAATTAGTTTTCAATTTGTTATTCAAAAAAATAGCTCAAAGCTCTGAAATTTATAATTGTGCTTTTAACAAAGTTGTGAATATTTAATAGTAATTTTTTTAAAAGCATACTTATTGCTTTATTTCTACAAGTTTTTCTGTAGTATCCTATTTATTTTAATTGAAATTTTTATTTTATTTCAGTAACTTATTAATGACTAAAAATTTAAATTTTTTGAAGACGAATTAGTTTTAAAGATTTTAATAAGTGATTTAAATTGTTAAGATTTTATGCTGGGACACATTTCAAATGGGTTTCACTTAGCGAGCGAAGCGGGCATGGTTTGCTTTGCAAACCATGTAAGACTGCATAGAAATTTTCGGGGTTTGGGGAGTGTCAGCGAACCCACTAGCAAAAACAACCATATGAGAAAACCCATATGACAAACCTATGAACGGTTCTTTAACAGATTAATGCATAAATAAAATTATTTTAAATATGCATTTAATTCACGCAGTTTAAGTATGCACGTTTATTTTAATAATAACCCTATGAAAAGATAACGTATAAAATAAACATCAATTCAACATGAAAGAAAAAATGCTATGCGTGTGTGGTCAGAAAGATCAATAAATAAGTTCCAGAAATTTCTTTCAAATTCCCCTCACAACTTTGTATAACAATGCCCATTGACCATTATACAAGAACATGATGTTTGGACGTCAATGGTCATAAAAGGCTTTTATAAAAGCAATTGATTCTTTGAGGAAGCAGAATACGGAATGGCAAAGATGTTTTCTTCAGAAATAATAATAAAAGGTCTCATATTTCTTCATGTATTGAAAACACAGAAATGACTGAGCCAAAAATAATTATGTATGTTCGAAAATATTGAAAAAAGTATATATTTAGTTTTAAACATTAGATGATGTAAAATGAATATAATATCTCTTAAATTTGAAGATGATTGTCAGCAATTTAAAAAAGTTTTGTTAAGTATTGCTAATTTGCGAATTGTTAATTTATAAATTTAGCGTTATAACTGGTTCTGATAAAAAAACTTTTTGTTTTAAAGGAACATTTAAGATGTTCCTTTAAGATGTAAAAATATATGTACTAAAAAGAACACCTGTCCCACCACTTTCCACTTCCAAATATTTCCCTTATAATACTTTTAAGACCTATTAGGAAGCATAAATCATTTTTCTAAGTTATCATTTTTTGAAATAATATTTAAAATTAAAAGTATATTGTTATAACAAATTTGGTGAGTTCACAACTGTCATTTAATATTTTTGCTTACCGAACGAACGGATGTATATTTTAAGAACAATTTTTGTATTCATTACTCTCTGCAGAAAGCTGAAAGTTAAATTCTAAATCATTTAACAAATCTCTTTAATCGTAACTCATCTATCTATCTATCTTATTATATAAAACGCTAATACGTACGTATGTATGTATCAATAAAATCGATGATATTTCTTTTCTCGCGCTGGCAACAGTTTTCATTTTTAATTGATTGGATTCGGCGCGCAAGAGCACGTAGTGAGCANATTTGGTAAGTGAAATATTTTTGCTTACCGAACGAACGGGTGTATATTTTTTAGCACCATTTTTGCATTTATTACTATCTACAGGAAGCTGAAAGTTAAATTCTAAATCATTTAAAAAAGTCTCTTTAATCGTAATTCATAATAGTATATTAATGTAATTTGCACCAAGGAATAATAATTGCAAAACTGTTAATAAGATCAGACACCGGTTTAAATAACTTCATCTTAAAATGTATCGTAGAATTACCCTATTCTAACAGCAATAATAATAAAATAATCCTCTTAAACTCTTAATTTAGAAAACAAACAAAATCAAAAACGAAGTAATAACAGTACGGGTAAATACATTTAAATTAGGAATGTAAAAATACTCATGGGAAAACAATGTCTTTATGATTTATATCAATTTTATGCTGATGGCAACTAAACCAATATGAAAATTAATGTGGGAAAACTGGTTCCTACCATGTGATTTTTCGACCAATAAAAATACACCGGCACAATAACGGAAAACATTGTTAGATCATTATGTTTTTATGTTAGATAAAGATGTCAGCAACCAACTTTTGACTTAAATATTTCATGTTAGTAAATCCAATTTCAGTCAAGGTTTATTTTTAGCCTTACCTGAAATTAAACCAACAAGAATTATATTATTTCACCACAGTTTTTAAAAATAAAAAATTGTAAAAAGAGAACCCCCCAATGTCCGATGCTTATTGCATTAAAATTCATGTCCGTATTTCTTATCGGACCGTAAAAAAAATGTTCCTTTCTTATCTGTTTTGCAAGCCTGCCAATTCTTGGCGAATTCCGGAACGGACCTAAGGCCTTATCTAGAAGAAAGACAAAATCATTTCCAGGGGTTGGGGGTGGCAGATGGGGACGAATGAAAGTTCCAAAAAAGGGAGCAGAGATCCAGTCATTTCGGTTACTATGAATTGTCCTTTTTCACGCCATTAACAATAATCTTCAGTCTGGATGGAGGAAAATGAAAATCTGCATTTAATGATTTTCCACCCTTTATTAGACGAAACGAATAAAAGGGAAGTTAAGAGAATATTGCCACCTGACTTTTAAAGCAGACAGTTCAATACAAGCGTTTTATGATGGTTTGGAAAAATAAAGTTTTGCTAAAAAATGACTGTTGGATTAATGTTAATTCGTCATTATTACAGATGATAATATCTATAGTTATGAACGATGAATTAGATCATTAAAACAATGCCGTTGGATGCTAATTAGCATATTATTTGTATTCTTTGTATTTATTACTACATAAAGTTTTTTTTAGCTGTCATATTATGTCATGACATATTTTACTGTTAAATAACATAATTAGACGCGGGATGAGATAAATGAGAAGTTGGATTTCACTGTATAGCTGTTTATGTACAATTATGTACAAGCGTTTTATGATGGTTTGGAAAAATAAAGTTTTGTTAAAAAATGACTGTTGGATTAATGTTAATTCGTCATTATTTCGGATGATAATATTTATAGTTTTGAGCGATGAATTAGACCATTAAAACAATGCCGTCGGATGTAACTTAGCATATTATTTGTATTCTTAGTATTTATTACTATATAATGTTTTTTTTTTAACTGTCATATTATGTTATGACATATTTTACAGTAAAATTACATAATTAGACGAGAAATGAGAGAAATGAAAAGCTAGATTTCACTGTATAGCTGTATTTACTACTGTATTTGATTGTGTATATACTATACAGACTGAAGACTGATTGTACAGACTCTGTTACTGTATTTGATTATTTCCCCTCTTTATTGAATGCAAAGAATGAAAGAGAAATCAAGAGAATATTGCCAGTTGGCTTATAAGCAGACAGTTTAATGCAAATGTTTTTTAACGGTTCGAAAAATTGAAGCAAACTAATGTTTTGCTAAAAAATAACTTAGATTAATGTTAATACGCCATTATTACAAACGATAATATCTTTAGTTATAAATGCTAAACTAGATCATTAAAGTGATGTTGTTGGATTATCATATAATTTGTATTCTTAGAGTTTATTGATAAATAATGAAGCTAAATTACTGTCCTATTATGTTATGACATATTTTACAGTTAAATAACATAATTACACATTTGACAGAGGAAATGAGAATCTGGATTTAATTACTTTTCATCCTTATTAAATGAAACAAAGAGAAGTTAAGAGACTATTGCTACTCTTTGTGAAAGATTATGGAATGTGTCACTTATGATAATTGATACTTGACGGGCTTGGCTTAGTCGAAATAGAATGGAAAGAACAGTTGCAAACATAAACAAATGCCAAGTTACAGCAACCAATCAGGATCGAGATACCCACATTACGTCACTTGCAGGTGGTATCTCATTAACATATAATTTGTATTCTTACAACTTAATGTTTTTTAATACTCTTTATTAGAAGAAACGAGTTAAAGGGATGTTAAGAGAATATTACCATCTGACTTTTAAGCAGACAGAAGCGTTTTCCGATAAGTCGAAAAATTGACACCAAAAGCTATTTTGCTTTAAAAAAAAAAAAAAGAAAAAAGAAAAGAAAAAAAAACCAGTTGGATTTATGTTAATTTGCTATTATTAAAGATCATATTATCTTTCGTTATGAACGCTAAACTGGACAACTGGAGCGGTGCTGCTGGATGCTAAACAGCAAATAATTTAAATTTTTGTAATTTCATAACGCTGCTTTTGTTACTCTGTCAATACGTTGTGGTCCTTTTTTAACGGTTAGGTAATATAATTATGATTAAGAGTGAATAAAAATATGACTCAAACATTATCAAGTATATAGTTCTAATGAAGGATATGGGGTAATAAAGTGATAATCAAACAAAAAGTTGGCTTAAAAATCGTAAAAACTTGTCAGGCAAAAAAGTTTTTTCTAGTGCTAAACTTCCTTTTACAGAATTGCAAAAAGGAATTTACATATTGCTATCCAGACAAATGATGTATTGTTTCCTATGTATTCTCTTACGCTGAATCGAATTCATAGCAAACATGAGTCAATAAAAGTGACAGCTCTAAAGTTACAAGAGATTTAAGGTTTAAAAAGTAGTTAATTTCATGTAAAAATTAATTAAAAATACTTTTTTTCTTTTTAAGAAACTAGTATAATAAAAAATTTACGGTTCTTGTACTTATGTTTCAAAATAGGGATTTTGCATTAAATTAGGGTTTTTACATTATTTTACATTAAAAAGTTATTTGTTAATGGATAAACATTTTTATTTACTGATATCAAACTCAAAAATGTATTAATTTGGATTCAACTTAATTTTATCGGGATTTAAATTTATTTGTTGAGAAAAATAATTAGAAGTATATTTTTCCATTTTTAAGAAAACATATTTATATATTATGCACTGAGGCCGGGATAGCCTGGTTGGTAGGGCTCTGAACTCTCGTTCGTGAGAACGGGAGTTTCGAATCCAGATGACCGAAGAACCCCTGTGTTGTAAATGGTAACTGGTGCACGTTAAATCTGCCAGATCACAAAGTCTTCCATGTTCCCATAACAAATTATACCTCTGGGGTTCTCAATTGTATATTGATCCCTCTCTGGTACAGGTCAAAATTACGATCTGTGGATGAATGAAGAGATGTATAAATGGGTTCTCTCTATAGACGAGTGTGACGTATGGGTGTGGCAGAAGTTGAATTCTTGGTCATAGATGGCACCACTAGAAAACAAGAACGATCAAATTCACTCTGCCTTAATGGCCGAGGACAACAGCATGCTATATATTTTTGTATTACGTTGTTAGTTGGCAAAAAAAAATTTTTTTTTTAATTTTTAAACATTTATTATTTTACCTTAAAAAATTATTTGTTAATGGTTTAAAAATTCTGGTTTATGTATCACCCACAAAAAATATTAATTTGTTATCAAATTAGTTTCATTGGGATTATAGTTAGTTAGGAGTGGAGAAAAGTATTTTTCCCATTTAAAAGACAAAAATTACAAATATGTGTATTATGTGTAAAAGAAACTGTTATTTTTAAACATTTTTGCATTTTCTTTAATGGTTTAAAAATAATTTATTTACTCATATCCTTAATTTCCTATCAAATTAGTCATTTTAGGATTTAAATTAGTTTCACGTAAAAATAAAAGTATTTTTTTTCCATTTAAGAAACAATATTTAAATTAACATATATTACACAGCTATTTCTCAAAATTACTGTTTTTGAACATTCATTATTTTATATAAATTTTTTATGGTTTAAAAATTATTATTTGCGAAAAACTCTTACTTTCACATCAAATTGGTTCTTTTTGGGTTAAAATTACTTTGACGTGAAAAATGAAAGAATATTTCTTTCCACTTAAGAAACAATAATTATAAAGGCGTAGTTTATATATATATCCCACATTACGTCACTTGCAGGTGGTNATATTTATATATATATCCGTTAAGATACAAAAATACGAAATTAATTCTGAGTTCACATTGAGGGGATGAAAAGAGAAAACTATCGTTTGAAAGCGCCGAGAAGCCCGGTGAGAAAGGGCGCAAGCGCTGTAAGAAAGCAAAGAAGGGCGCTGATCACGTGGACGGAGACTTTAACGGCCGGCTCGTGGAAAGCCCCAGTCGTCGGGCGACTTGGTATTGGTATTGAACGATGAGAAAGTGCGCTTCACAGCCGAAGAGCTGTGGCGCGGGGCGCAGATTGCATAACGGGGTGCTGCCCCTCACGCGGGGCTATCGAGAAACTTCGAGCGAAACTTTGAGTTAGAAAAAAAAATGGATATCGATTTAGTTTTTATGGTGTTTGAACTCTCAAAACTCCATGACAAAAGATATGAACGCATCTGAAGTTATGTACGTGGAATCACGATGAAATGAAAATGAGAATTTCACCTGGCGATGGGGAAAGGAGATTTGAACTTGCAGTTTCTGAGAACTTTAACGCTGGAAACGGAATGCACACGACAGTACAAATGCATGGATTAATTGCCTCACTGATTAATTGAGTAAAGTTTAGAAAAGGTTTAGTGTTCTGGAATTACAAAACCAAGTTTCACAATTTTCATTTTATTACCGTGCCTTTTTTGAAAAGATATTATGGAACAAAAATGAAGTATTTTCTGTTTATTTTATGGAAGGATTCTTACATATCACTTAATATTTCTATTAAGTATGAACCTCGCTTATAAGATACGTACTTTTCAATTATAAGCAGAAATTAATTTTCAATCTCCTCGTAACTGAATCAACAGAACTCTTAATTTAAACTCATCATTGGACTATTTAGCATCAGAAGCCAATTCCCCTTGTATTAGAGTAAAAATCGCATTAAAAAGTGTGAAAGAATCCCCTCCTCGCGGGCGTTGCGCCAAAAAATTCCGCTTCCACCACTGGACTACTAAATAGGTACTGCTTTTACTCGAAGCGTGGATCTCGTAACGAAATAGTCTACAGTATAAATTAGTTTGTGTAAAAACACTGCCACGAAACTGTCTCAGACGTAACATTCGGAACTCGCGTGACTTTACAAGGCAATAACTGAGTTACATGTTCTTCTTACTTAAATTTTCGTTAGAGATTGAATTATTCAGTTTTATTTGCATTTAACTAACGTGAGCTATTGAAGAAGGACTTATGAAGTTTAATTATTTATCTTCGATGGGGGGAAAGAAGTGGATCAGCCGAAGTTACTGTGAGTGGTTATATTTTTTAAAATAACATCCCAGCCCACCCCCGATCGTCCCTCCCCCTCCCAATCCCCATCCCTAACGTGCAAGCTCCTAACCGGCACCATTGTAGGCCAGTCCTCTGACACGCGGCCCCTGCGACCCCCGAGGACTCGGCGGGCTCGCGAGCGGCTCGGGTCCGACTCGAGCGACACGACGACGAGTTACGGCATGCTGGACGTGCTGCGGAGCCTGAAGAGCCTGCTGAAAATCAGCAGGGTCCACATTGACAACAACGTGTTTCGGCTCCATTATACAGTCACGGTCGTCGTCCTTATTGCCTTTTGTATCATTGTAACCACTAAGCAATTCGTCGGTGAGCCAATAGACTGCATACATAGCAGCGAGGTGCCTGAATCGGTCATCAACACTTTCTGTTGGATCCATACTACCTTCACAGTTCCCTCTGCTTATGGTAAGGAGGTGGGCAAGGACGTGCCGCATCCAGGCATAGATTCAACTCAAGACGCTTCGCAATTCCGCTATCACAAATACTACCAATGGGTATGCTTCACACTGTTCTTCCAGGCAGCGCTATTCTATATACCGCGATGGCTTTGGCGCATGTGGGAAGGCGGCAAGATTCAAGCGCTGATGATGGACTTGGACATTGCTTTGTGCAGCGAAACAGAAAAAAAGCAAAAGAAAAAGCTTCTTGTAGATTATCTCATGAGCACGCTGAAACAACACGACTGGTATGCAGCGCGATACTTTTTGTGCGAAACAATGGCTTTTGCAAATGTCGTTGGCCAAATGTTTCTCATGAACCGCTTTTTCGATGGAGAATTCTTAAGCTACGGTATAGAAGTGATTCGCTATTCAGAGAGGGATCAAGAGACTCGAACAGATCCCATGATCCGAATTTTCCCTCGAGTCACCAAGTGCCGATTCTACAAATATGGCTCGTCTGGAAATGTGGAGTTGCACGACGCGCTCTGTGTCCTGCCTCTGAATGTAATCAACGAAAAAATTTACATCTTCCTCTGGTTCTGGTTCATCATTCTTTCTGTGTTGACTGGAGTTGTGCTCGTCTTCCGGGTGGTCATCGCCGCCTGTCCTCCAGTCAGAGTTTACCTCCTGAACATGCGTTTCAGGATCGTGCACTTAGATCATTTACACACTGTGGTGAGACGGGGATCTATAGGAGACTGGTTCTTAGTGTATATGCTCGGACAGAACATAGATGCTGTGATCTTCAGGGAGGTGTTGGCCGAAATGGCGAAGAGGATGACCACAGAACCGAAGGAGGCGGCATGACACGAAATGTGTCGGTGTCTCCAACGCTGTGCCTCTGTTCCATAACCTGCCTTTTGAGTGTTCATCTTGAACAAAAGAAAGTGATAATAATGCATGGTTTCTTTAAGAGATCTCACTTAATGGATACTAGCAAGGTATGGTATCAGACGTTATTTGTGCTTGCTCAAGCAGTTCAAAAGCTTCAGTGTCCTGAACCTTTCACACACCATGCAAAAGGTGATTTATTTTCAATTTTATTTCTCAAAAATGCATTTAATCCCCTTGATAAAGTTCACATTTTTTCAAGTATGTTCCTACTGCCAAGACGCAAATATTTTCTTTGTTATTTAGTCAAGATATATGTATTTTATTTTGCATGTTTCTATTAGAGTTGGGTAGTGAGTTATCGAAGTGATTCGTTGCTTTGAATCATACTCTTGGTATGGATTCGAGTCTGTAAGTTCGCATCAGTGTCATTTATAGCGTGATGTAAACATGTGAAAACTATGCAACTACCAAAAATAAGAGCATTATGATGAACATGAAAAAATTGCAACAATAGTCAGAGTGTGTTTTGATTTTGATAGAGTTTTGAGTTCCTAAATTGAGTTTTCTAATAAAAAGCAGTTTTGTCAGAATCCCTTGAGTGTAAAAAATTGATTTATGATAGATAATTTGTAAAATAAATACACAAGTTTTCTGTCAGTTCACAATAATATAGATTAATTTATTACACTTTGATTCATAATAATTATATATTGATTCATTATAAGAAAAATTTATAAACTCATAAAAACAAATTATTGCTTCATAATTATCTTATATTGCTCCTAAAAATATTTCAATCTATAATAATAATTGATTTTTAATAATTATATGTTTACTCACAATAACTATAATATAGAAATAAAAAAAAATTGCCGATTAATAATATTTGTAAGTTTTTTAACAATAATTTTTTCAAAAATTAAAGAAATATATTGATTAATAATAATAATATATTGATTCATAATAGTATTTCTATAATTCACAATAATAACATTTTTAATTCCCCATAATTTTTTGATTCACCATATTAATGCATTCATAGGTAATAATAATTTTTGATTAATAATAATAATGTATTAATTCCTAATATTCTGCTGAATTGTAATATTTCTTAATAAGCAATTATGATTTGAATCATTTGGTTTACATAATGTCATTCAAATGAATGGATCCGTTTCAACCGAATCACGTTGATATTTCGCTTTGCCCAACTCTAATTTCGATGCATAATATGTATAGGAAATATATTTCATCTGTAACTTAGCAAATCATGAAAATTTAGATTGTATATAACGTTGAAGATATATTAATATATTACATTTCTCTCATTCTAGGAGAGAAATGAATTAAATAGTATAAGCTTTTTATTGTTATTTAAAAAAGATTCCATAATATATCTATGCATAGAAAAACTAGTATTGAAACAATATTTTTGAGAATGTTAAAAAAAACACAAAAATGTTTTGTCTCTAGCAGAATTATAACTTTTTGAAAAGAAAATTTATAGTAGTTTCATTAAAAAAACTTATTTCATAGAGTAAATTATTTTCGAAGCTCAGAAGATACTATATATCACAATATATTGATCCGTCTATAGTTTATGTATGTAGAGAATATAACAAAATAAATTAGAGATTCAAGAATTTAAAAAGAATTGAGTATAAATTCCTCCGTTTGATATTAGATAGTAAAAATTTTGCTACCCGAACAAGTTTATGTCACGAAGGTTAGGTCAGAGGCACAATTTTAATAAGATTTCTTCCATTCTTGTGTTAAGTAGATTTAATAAATTCATTATTTTAAATAAAAAAGTTAAATTTGAATTGAGGAAAATGTTCTTTGTCTTAATTGATGAAAATTCAATGATCATTTAGATTATTTTTTACATTGAAAATAATTTCATAAGTTTATTGTAAAAATTGTGCTTACTTTCACAAATATTTTTGGAATGGCAATACAAATTATTATGAACATTAAAGTTGGAGTAACAATATATTGAGCAAATTTTGTTTGCAGTTAATTTTTAATGCATGTTACAAGAGTTAATTTACAAGCAAATATATTTTTATTTTAATGATAGCACAAAAATTTATAATTGTAACACATAAATCAGCTTGTTAAATTACTAAGTATTATTCTTTGATTAAAATATCTAAATAATTGTCGTGTTTTCTAAAACAATAGTTAAGTAAACATGAAATTTTTGCTAAAATTATTCATGAGATAATATGAGTAAGAATCCTAGCATTTTAATTTAAATTAAAAATTCGGAAGTGAATATTTTTATTTGATTTGCATTATGAAAAAAAAATATTTCTGTTTATAAAATTCATATCAATTTGTAAAGCATTTAAATTTAGTAAGACAATTTGTATGATATCTTAAAGATTTCTTTAAAAATTAAAAAGATATTGTGTTACTTTTTTATTAATAGTAAAAACACTCTTTACAATGATTTTTCTCTTCTTTCATCATTTAAAATTTTTCTTCGAATATTTGGGGAACATACAATATAATTTTACAATTATTATTTCAGCACTGATTTGTCGACTTTTTTTTTTTTTTTTTAATTTTTTTCAACGATACATTAAAGGGATTGAAAATGCATAACAAAAAAGTTATCTTGTTTTTTATGCCTCTGGAAAAAATTTAAATTCATGAAACTTTAATGTCCCTCTAGAGTAACAAACAAGATTCTTAAGTGTAATATGCATATGCTCTTGAGAACTAATATATTAATGTTTGTCTTTTTTGATTAATGTCACTACAAATTTTCAAATAATTTTGCTTTTTTTAATAGAAATATTAAATAATTTAAATCTTTATTTTTTAAAGCAATTGAAGTAAATGAAAACATTTTCATTAAAATTTTTTTTCGGATTCAAGTTTTGTTGCTTAAAAAATTCATTTAGTTTTGCATGCTGTAGCAGTATAATTTGATCTCTTAAATTTTATTCTATTTTTTTACTGAAAAAATTTTAAAGTCAGGGATATAGATTAATCTTTTATATAATTTTGAAATTGAAGTTTTTCACATAAATGGTTTATTTTTTCAGTTGTAAACAAAAATAATTTCTTTTCCCATACTAAGCTGCTGCAAATAAAAGCAATTTAAAATAAATGTAAAAACACCATTCTCACCTCTAAACTTTCATGTATGATACTGAACTTTAAAGTGTTGGTATGAAAACAATTTAATAAACAAGCTTTTGCCTTTTTTTTTTAAAGATTAATCAATTGTTCTTAAAATTTATTTTTATTGTGAAATTCACGAAATAAAAAAATATTAGCAAAAGTAATAGTTAAAAACTAATAATAATGTATCAATATTATTTTGTACAGAATTAATGAAAGCAAATATTATCTACAAGCTTAAATTATAATTACTAATATTAGTGGTAAATACACACATATACACGTAAGGCAGATCAAAAAATGTAATTAATAAATAATAGTAAAACTTAAAAAAATAGTAACTCAGATTTAATTAAAGTGCTTGTCTTTAAAGAATGCTATTGTTAGCTAATTTTGAACAATGCTTTCAAAGATTAATTAAGAAGTATACTTTTCTAGAAACTAATTCATATTATTGCGTATCTATCACAATAGATAAGATACAGATACTTCGAAATACATTGAAATCGTATTCTTTATAATTTATTAGATGCAGTTTGAAAGCTTAATAAATACTTAAAAATAATAACTTTTTGTTACTTAGATTTAAGAATTATATTTCATGAAGTAAAGTTACATGTTTCAAAACGATGTTTTTTATTAGAGGGATATATTTTTTTCTGAGAAAAAAATATGCTGTGATTTAAAATAAAATCAAATATACTTTTTCTACCACTTCTCACTTTTTATTAGGGATCGTACGAATTCTATTATAAATAACTACTCAGATTTCAAATTCCAGATAAATTAGTTTTTAAACTTAAAGAAAGTGGTAGTTAAAAAATTTATAAACTATGTTTATTGATAAAATCGCCAATTTATCTCATAAGCTTTCAACTTCTGCTTTTAGAACTTTCTAATATTCTCATCCGCGTATTCAAAATATTTCGTCAGCATTTAACACGCTGGTATGCCAGACTGCAATCGAATTTTTTGCTCACATTTTCGGTCAACTGAACAATAAATGTAAATTTAAAAAAAAAATTAGGTCGAATATATATATCAGTATTATTTGCCATACCATAATTATTTAAAAATAAATTTAAAAAGATATTAAAAAAAATTCAACGACAACTTTTAAAATTAAAGTGGTAGTGAAGTTAAAATGGATTTTCTAATGTTAACTAATGCTTTTGTACTGTGGTGATAGTTCAAATAGAAAAGAGCAGTAAACAGGATTTTACTAATTATTAAATGCATATTTCATATTTATCCGAAAAGTAGGAGCGTATAAAAGTGTCACCAAAAATAAACTAGAGGCGAAATTTTAAACATTCCATATTTCATATTCCATATATCTCCATATTCCATGTGCTTTATATATCAGAATCAGAAAAGTTCATTATTAAAATTTTTTTTTCATTAATACATAACAGATAAATAAATAAGTTAGACTGGCATTTTAATTAAAAGTAAAATTTTTATTTTTCTACGCTGTAATCTTTTACTCTATGGGCAAAAGAAATAATATATTAATTTTTCATTTTCATTGAAATAATTTGCATTGAAATAATTTTTATTGTTATACATTTTGATTCATTTCAGTTTCGAGTTAAAATATAGGTCTGCAAGATTTATTAAATATACGAATATAGTTTTATTTATTAGATTTTATTAGCTTTCAGGCTAAAATGTTTGAAGACAACTTTTTATTGTTATCTTAAGGGCCATAATTTTGAAGGCAGTAATTTGTTTAGTGAGTGCAATAAATTTGATTCCAGAGAAAAATTATGTACTCTAAGTATTCTACTAAAGTACTCAATTAAGTACTTTATTGAGTAAAAGTACTTTATTGAGTTATTGAGGATTAAAAATAAGTTTTTTCGATGCGCTATTAAAAATTCACTTTTTCAAGAATCTCTTTGAAACTGATTTATTTTAAATACTAAATAAATAAAAAAAGAAATCAAAGTTAACGCGATACTTTAAAATCAAAAGTATTGAAAACCTATTCTTTAGTTTTGAAATTGATAACTCATTAATAATGAAATAATCATTAATTTAAATAAATTATACATAAAATAATGATTATATTATTATATTATAAATTAGTTCAAGTATTATTGAGTCAAGTGTTCAAGAACAACTCAAGAAATGAAAACAATTTTTAAAAATCTCACATTTGTTTGTATAATTAAACTTTTACAGTTTATTTGCTATAAAAGTAAATGAAAAACTTAACTGTACGATTTTTGTGCAACGAGTATTTTGAAAGAAAAAAGAGAATTTTTAGTTGTAGAAATATGTGATGCATTTATAGTTTAAAAACATTTTACATTTGTGTTTTTTTTCTTTAAAGCGGTTTAATCCAATTTCAGTTTGTCATTTATTAATTTTACAATTCTCAATAGAATGTATAAAAATATTTTCAACTCAATACTTCTTTAGTTTAAAAGTTATGTTAAATTTAAAATCTATCGTTGATTTGACATACCAACTATTACTTTTAATATATGTGGTTTTTTATTGATGATAGTAATTGTTACACATATTTCAATTAATGGGTTCGAATAAATAAATTCTTTACAAAATTTTATAGTTTTATTAGAGAAGTTTATCCTTGTCATATAATTTATTCAGAAAAATATATTTAAAATTCTGAAATATACTAAAAGATAACATATTGTATTAGTTAAAGCTTTAATTTTAATAACAATTCGCATTAGCATAATATTCATGATAGCATAATAATCATGCTGTCACGTCCAACATTTATTTGTATAGTATCACACAAAATGCACAGTACATACCGTACGCTATGTAATTTCAGTTACGCCATATTTAAATTTTTCATAATTACATAATTGTAGAAATTACGTAAATTTTTAATATCATAGAACTACTTAAGTTTGCAAAACACCAGTTTTCCTCACTATCGTTACATTATAGAAATTCCCAACATTTAAATATCTTAGTGTTATTTAAGTTCGCTTTGTTTAAACACAAGCAAATTTTAAAAATAACTTTATTTATTTATTTTTCAAATTTTTTTTATTTTAGACACACACACGATCCATAAATGCAATATTTTGCAAATAAGATTTTCGATTATTTTAACATTAAAGTTGTTTCGTAATGAAGAGAAAATACAATAAAGAGAAAAAGATTGTGGTTAAGTAAAATAATGCTTTGCACATTTTAAAGCTACTGATGTACTCTGCAAAAAACTTTGGTGTGCAGTTACCATTATTTTTGGTGTTGAGATAAACTGAAATTTTTTCATGGTGCATGTATCCTAATTTTTTTATTTACTTTTTCAATGTTATAGTTTTATTTATTTATTTGTTGTTTGTTTGTTTACTGTTTGTTTCATGCACATTAGAATCAGTTTATGGCTTCATTGCAAAAGGATCTCCTTTAAAACACAAGCACATTTTTAGTAATTTATTTTTTCTTATTCCTTTAAACGCTTGATATTTTCTCAATTTTATATAATTTGTTTGGACAATAACTACAACTTCGACTTAAAAAATGTATTTATTTTTACCTCAGCAATGAAAACGGTGGGAACTATATACACCAAAATTTTTTGCAGCATGGATTAATTTATAATTCAGAAAGTGTTTTCACTACTTTATCTCATTTAGAAAGGTTTTTTTATTAAAATATTGCTTGCTTGAAGAATTTTTGTTTTTAATTTTCAAATTTTGTTTTCGAACAAAACATCAATTTTAATATTTTTTTAAATTTCACTTCTGTACGAAATATCGTTCTTTTCATTCTTCAAATTTTATTTTTGAATAAAATATCGTTTTTCATTTTCTTGTTTTATTTTTGAACACAATATCGTTATTTTTTTTAAAACGTTACTTTTTACCAAAATATCGTTTTCAATTTTAATGGTTTGTTTCCGTACAAAATATAAACTCTTTCCTGGTACTACTATATGCTCCTACTATAAATTACAAGTTAATCAAAATTAGAAAATAAATTACACTGTGTTTCTTATAAAAATATGCATGCCGATTTTTATTAAATTTAACATTGAATGACACAAAAAATATTATCCGATAAAAACGTAGCCTCAAGGTTATTATCCTGTCTCCCATTATTTGATACTTTTTAAGCAATTGTGCCTCTGCCTAAATCGTCACATAAAAACAATATGAACAAACTTATTTCACAGCTATTAACTTCGAATTCTGTTTCGGGCTCCCTGGCAACGGCGTTTGTTGATGAAAATTCTCGATCTTAGAAACATTTTTGCCTCGTACAATCTGCCTAAGCGATTTCATGCCTCTCTCAATCGAGACAATTCTGTTTTGTTCTACTCTCCACTCCAGATACTGCCATTTTTTCGAATGTCTGTTGAAGCCTCAGAAGGAACTGATTATAAGAATACTATTGTACATCATATATATATTCACTTCATCTGTGGCAGAAAGTTCATTCTCATATTCCCAAAATGCCTTTCAGATCTTGCTAAATAATGCATATGTTTGTAACAATGCCTTTCAAAAATTCTAATGAACCAATCTTTTTATCATGAGTTAGGAATAAAATTTTCATTAGTAACATCTGAATTCTTTGTCTTAATGTTTCTTTTTCTTTTCTGTTATAGTGCTATCTATACTTGAAATATGATGAAACTGCTTATCAAGTATATGAAAACATTAAAAAAAAATTGCATAAAAATTTGCAATTGCAAAAAACGAACGCAATTTACGCAATAGTTTGTTCTAATGCAAAGCAAAAGTAACTTTATTCTTTTTTAAAAAAAGTTCTAAGGCATTTCTTTACTTTATATTAAAATAATATTACCTGATAACCCTTCAAAATATATTTTTCTTAATTGTCTTACATTTTCAAATGAAATTTTAATAATATTTTTAATTTCAAAAATTTTTTTTTTGAGTACTGTATTTACTATAATTTAAATCTCAAATTTAGTAAAAAAAGTTCTAAGCACTTCCTGTTACTATGGGAACACCTTTACTTTTTATTTAGATACAGAAGTATTTTAGTCAATCTCTTTCTTTTTTTACAAATTTATACAAATATATACTTATTTTTCAACAAATTAATTATTTTACATCACTGATATCTACTCTAATTTAATAGGCTTTATATAAAAAAAAAATAAATTTTTGAAATTTTCATTTTCTTTAAAAATGAAAAAAATATAAAATGTACATCGATACTAAATATGTATAAGATCTATGTGCATATATGCTCGTATATTTTTTGATGTACAATGCGAAAAAAAAATCATCCACCCTCAATTATTTTTGATCTAATGATCAGGCCTTCACGTACTAGGACTCTATCTTAATGGTTCAAGGGGTGACTTCAAATATACTAATTAGTTAGCGCAGTCGGTATTTTAAGTTACAATATCAGACTAAAAATCGTGCTTCCTCTGAATAAACATATTTTTTTTCGACGAATTTGGATTTCTAACCCCCGAAATATAGGGGATAGCCGCATTCTAGGAAATGTGGTCCCCATAGTTTGGTCAGGAGAGTGATCCAAAGTTTGAACCTTTGAATCCCTTACTGTTATTTTTACTCTAATACGGGATAAAAGTACGACTTTTGCGAAATTCGATTTCTCAGGAACTATTAGACCGATTACACTCAAATTTTGTATTTCACCATGTAAAATTGCACTCCTTGAAATTATGTCATTTTAATTAGCTTGAAAAGTTTCGAGATATGACGAAATACGATAAAAATAGAATTAAAATTAAGTTTTATTAACTTTGGACCGCTCTCCTAAACTAACTATTGGGACCATATTTCCTAGATCGCGGTTATCCTCTCTATTTTGGAGGTTGAAAATCCGAATCCATCGAAAAAATATATATGTTTATTCAGAGGAATCACGGTTTTGAGTCTGATTTTGGAGCTTAAAATATCATTTGCAAAAACTAATTAGATTATTTGAAGTAACCCCCTCGAACCATTAAGATAGAGTCCTAGAACGTGAAGATCCGATCATTAGATTGAAAGTTATTCAGGGTAATCCGTTTTTTTCCGCATTGTATCTTGATTTATAACATCACTGATAAGGGTGCCAAGTAAGTTTTGCTTTAATAATATGATAATTTCACGTTCTTACGATAATAGTAGAGTGGAACTTGGAACTGACGTATGGTTTCGATTAGATGTAAGAAATTTTGTATAATAATACGCATTAAAAAAATTAATAGAGCACGTAGAAAATTTGATCCAAAAAGGCACTGCCATGCAATGTACTGTGAGCAAGAAAAAGAAAAAAAAGCGGACTACCCTGAATAACGTTCTAGGGTTCCATGTCAATGGTTCGAAAGAAAGACCTCGAATATGCTAACTAATTAGTGCAGACGATATTTTAAGTGACGAAATCAGACACAAAAACATATTTTGTCTAAATAAACATACCATTGTTTTGACGGCTTCGGATTTTGATCTATAAAATATAGAGTGCAGCCGCAATCTGGGAAACATATATGGAAAATGGTCCTAATAGTTTGGTCATGAGGGCTGTCAAAAGTTTGGACTTCTTAATGTCAATTTTATTTTTTGCGTATTTCACTGTATCTCGAGAAGTTTTTAAGCAAATTGAAACATTTATGCACACAATTATAAAGTTCATTTATCCAAAGATAATTGAACGTGAAAAATAAATTTAAGTAAATATTTATTATTTTACTTAATAATTGTCGAAAAAAGTTTGAGTTGTAGGGTATACAATTTTTCGCATCATTTTAACGAATGTAATATTACACGGCAAAAAAAAAAAATTAAGCGAAATAGTTCCTGCGAATTTTGAATACACGACTTTTTTAAAATTAGATTTCTCAGGAACTACTCAACCTATTTTGCTCAAATATTGTATTTTGCTATATAAAATTACATACTTCAAAATAATGTTAAAAACTGTATACTTTCAATTCAAAATTTTTTTGACAATTATTAAATAAAATAATAAAAAAATAATAAGTATTTACAGAAATTTATTTTCTGCTTAGAATTATCTCCAAATAAACGAACTTTATAATTATGTGCAAACAATTTTCAATTCGCTTAAAAAGCTCTCGAGCTATGGCGAAATACGCAAAAAGTAAAATTAACATTGAAGGATCAAAACTTTCGACTGCTCTCCTAAGCAAACTATCAGGACCAGCTATTTTGTGGCTCAGAAATCCGAATCCGTCGGGAAAAAAAGGTATGTTTATTCAGAGAAGGTACTTTTTTGTGCCTGCTTATCGTCTTCTCTAATATAAAAAAAATATTTTAAAATATCGTCAGCTCTAATTAATTAGCATGTTCGGGGTCGCCCCTTCGATAAAATGTAATAAAGATGAAAAACCGAACGTGAAAAACCGATCATTAGATCAAAAGTTATTCTAGGTGGTTCGATTTTTTTTCGCACTGAGCAATTTATCGTAATGTATGCTCTTGTATAGACTAATTTCTCTCGTCGTAGACTTCATTTTGAGATAAATAAAGTTCTTCAGCAATTGTAAACATATTAACCTAAGAAAGATTACCAATGATTTTGAAGCTGTTCGAGAGGAGGAATTAAATTAATTTTTTTATAGTTTAAACAACAATAATTTTAAAATGAGGTGTTATGTCAGATAGTTGAATTCTATTCTTCTCGACCAGCTCTAAATTCATTAGTGCATGCATAAATTGAAAAATAATAAAGTAAGCTGAATTATGGTTTTCGTCGAAATCAAAACGAATTGTTATAAACATTGAAAAAGACTATTAGAGAAACACATTTCTTTATAGTCGAATTTGATTATTTCCTTTGTGTTAAAAAGTTTGATGGAAAATACTAGTGAAATTATTGTTAGTTTTTAAAAACCGCTATATTTTCAATGACATATGACTTGAATAATTTAACAGAAATAAACGAAATATTAAATAAATAATGATTGGACATAAATATAATTGCAGGTTTCAGAAATTGTTACTAAAATAAAAATAAAAACTATCTAAACTTTTGTGATCTTTCTATGGAAATCTAGGGATCCACGGAACACTTTTTGGGAACCACTGGCATAAATTAACTGTAGTGTAAGTTGTAAGAATGCCAATACACTTAGAACAGACAGCAAGCACATACTGTCCCATGCTTTGATTTTCATAAATGATTGGCTATATTTAAAAATCGATAACAATAAACAATTTTCTCAAATTATGCACAAGTTTTTCTTCTTCAAAAAGATGCCTTACTACTGACATTCTTACAAATAAAAACAAAACAAAACGGACTTTCTTATGTTTCATAGAATGCACTTTGTAAGTAAGTTACTTTGTATTTCGCAAAATATTAGAAAGTTAATTTTACCACTTTTTATCACAAAAGAAAGCTCTAATTTCTAATGTTTGGTTTCTTTAATGAAAAGTGTTTCTTCATAACCGATCTGATTTGTTTATTACCGAATTTTAGAAATTACAAACAATTTATGACAATCAAAGCGCTTTACACTTTTGTCTAAAAAAGAGCAAAACATATTTTACAAGACTGAACTGGACTCACGCAATTGCATAACAACTGAAATTTCCCATTTCATCAAGTCAGCTTAATATATATATGCGTATTTTTCCACAAATGAGCTTGCTTTTCCATGTAAATCTACATACTTAGCTTCGATCACGCAGAGTCTTTTAAACTGTGTATCGTGCAGATACAAAAGGAAATTGTAGAACCACACAAGTAATTATATCCGGAAGATTTTCGAAATTTATAGTCATGAAAATGAGTCTTTGCTGTTAAAGTTCAATTGGTTTTCTTTGGTATGTTTTGCACTTGCTTACAGGTGTTTTATGAGAATGTTCTGATGGCTTGTTAGTGTAAATTATTATACCGTTTTTTTCTTTTCATTGAAATACATGCATACTTGGGTTTCTAGTTTGTTTGCAGTCATAAGATCTCTTTTTTGTATTAAAATAAATTTTATATTCAATTTTGATC
The DNA here is from genome assembly GCF_043381705.1 of Parasteatoda tepidariorum. NCBI lineage: Eukaryota > Metazoa > Arthropoda > Arachnida > Araneae > Theridiidae > Parasteatoda > Parasteatoda tepidariorum. The sequence continues at coordinate 67,730,588 of NC_092211.1, read as the reverse complement.
AAATATAGGAAGAGTAGTTAAAATAATTGATATTTTAATAATTGTATGTCAATATTGAATTAAACAAAATAAACTCTAGAAAAATCGTATAATAATAATAATAATAAATAACTGTAACAACGGTTCCTAAATGATGCTCCGCGAAACCCTAGGGTTCCGTGGAAGATATATGGGGTTCCATGGAAGATATATGGGGTTCCAGGAGTTGGAACTTCGTTAAACAGCTCTTTTCAAAATTTTTGAAACCTGTAACTATATTTAAATTTAAATTAATTGCTCATTATTTAGATATTTAATATTTCGGTAGAGTTTACAATATATATATAATGTATTAAATCAAAAATTAAATCAAAATAAGATAAGTATATGAATTCGTCAATGAAGATTGATGCTTTTAAAAACAATTCTTTTCAACGTTTAGAATATACTTTTAGTTTTTATTTAAAGGAAACCATAATTTGGTTTATATTTCATTTATTTTCAACTTATTTAGGTACAATGCGCCAGAAAAACAAAAATGGACCAACCTGAATAACTTTTGAATTTCACTTTCTGGGACTTGTGAATTGTTTAAGGGTTGAGGTTAAATATGTTAATTATTTAGTGCAGACGATATTTTAAGGTTTAGATGAGATGATTATTTGAAAAAAAAAATCGCATTTTTAAAATTTGACTTCTCAAGAACTATTCTACCAATTTTACTAAAATTTTGTATTTTGCCATGCAAAACTACAGTCCTTAAAATAATGTAAGAAGTTGCATACCTTACCATCAAAATTCTTTGATAATTATTGAATAAAAAAATAATAAATATTAACTAAAAGTTATTTCTTGCATAAAATTATCTTTGGATAAACGAATTCTATAACTGTGGGCAAAATTGTTTCAATTCGCAAAAAAGTTCTCGAGAAATGGCAAAATAGGCAAAAAGTAAAATTAACATTTAGGAATGCAAACTTTGGACAGCTCTACAGACCAAACTATTGGGACCATGTTTCCTCGATTGCCACTAGCCTCTACATTTCGAGGGACAGAAATCCGAATCTATCGAAAAAAAGGTAGTTTATTCAGAAAGTGCGTTTTTGTAACTGATTTCGTAACTTAAAATACCGTTTGTACTACATAATTATTATATTGACACCTCTCGAACCATTAAGATTGTGACCTAGAGCGTGAAGATCCGATCATTCGATCAAAAGTTATCCTGGGTGCTACTTATTTTGCTCACTGTCGTATATACACTAAAAACTAATTCATTGCTAGACTGGTTTCAGCTCCTGGTCTTCAAATTCAACTGCCGGTCATAAAACCCAATTTAAGATCTTTAATGATAAAACGATAAAAAGTTACTTACTTCTTACTAAATATTTTCGAAATGAAGAATTTCTTTATTGGTGTGACTACGTTCATAATTCTTTTATACACTACTTTATTACTGAAACTTGGGTTCCGTCGAAAGAAAATTTATTTCATAGGGTTCCGCAGTCAATAAGAATTGGGAACAGCTGCTTTAAAACATAATACAATGCAAACTTGTAGCAACCTCAATGAAGGTGTTAAATTGAACAATGCATCATTAAACAATGTATCAAAATCGAACCATAGTATGATTCGATAAGTTTCGCAATATGGTACAATAGAGTACAAAATGAAGATTATGACAAATTTAAACGATATTACTGTTCAACACGCTCGAACAGTAATATAAAACTTTCTGAATAAATATTGGATTGGCAAATTAAGTTTAATTTTAAGTTTTTTATTAAATTAACTTAACATTTTATTTTACTGGTCAGTAAATTAACATAAATTTACTCGAATTAAAAAAAGAAAACATAGGTTTTGGAAGGAGATGCGGTGATTCCAGTAATAGAGCGTTCGCCTCCCAATGAGGTAAACCCAGGCTTGAATCCCAGCGATGGCTGGTTGATACGAATTCTGCTCTCTGCTTGAACCGACTACAGTGCTAGCGTAAAATATCCTCAGTGGTAGACGGATCATGGGTTAAAATCTTCTTAATGTTAGGCTAATCGGTCGAGGTTTTCGTGATTTTCTCTCCCCATGTAACGCAAATGTGGGTTAGTTGCATTAAAATTACCACCACAAAGGCTAGTTTGTCCCTATGCTTGATCAAAGAGTTCGCTTGTCTCCTGGGTTGGGTTTAAAATTACAAGGTTACGAAGTTGAACATTGGTAGTCATAAAATAAAATAGGTTCTTATAAGGCAAAACGCTCTCATTTGAATGACCTAAAATATTATGAAACGCGGAATGTTAATTTTTCTTTTTTTCTGAGTAAAAAAGGACGGAGGTAACTTTACCAACTCTACATTCACTGGTCAACCGGACATGTAAGGGTAAAAACTACATTATCGATCAATACGTTTAACACATCCTAGGATATTGGTGTGACACTTAAATTGGATTTGATTAAGAAATCTTGATATGATAATCATTTTTCACTGCCCCATAAATAAAAGCAAGAATTTAAATAATAAAACTTTTTTTCTAAAAAAAAAAAGGTATAGTTATTTGTTGCAAAAAAATTTAACAAAAAAAAAAGGAATGTTAGAATTTTTCAAAAAAGCACTCTTTGATAATGCAAAAGTATTCCCTAAAAAAAGAATCCAATCTCATTCATAACTAAAGTTTCACATTTTTTCGGAAATGAATGTGGCAGGACAGATCAATATCTGGGAATCTTTTAAACATGCAAGCACGCAAGCTTATTATTCACTTAAAAAGAAATATCTGGCGGCGAATGGTCATTCTCAGTATTCGAATATTGATGGGAAAAAAAGAATAAAAACACTCCTGAATGTTTTCGAATTTCAACTAAAGCAAATAGAAATTATTAAAGCCTTTATTCTATTAAGCTTTGCCATTTATACTTAAATAGCATGACCTATTTTATTGGTATGTAAATTAGTGTAAATTTTAATTGGAGAAACGTATTACTTTTTTTGACTTGAAATCTATTTAAATTATTTTCTTTTCATCATAAGTAAAACCTATTTCCTTCGTTCAATTTTTGATTAAATATTTACATTGAGAAAAAAAGCATGGTCAAAAATACCAGAGTATGGTAAAATTTACCGTGTTTCTGGCTTTATGGAAACACCAAAAAAGTTTGTTTATGAAGCATTATAAAATGTAACTACATATTACAATGTAATGGAAAGAAGGCTTTGGTGTTTTAGTTTTTCCGAATTTGCTAACTATGGTTGTCTGATGAATTTAACATGCTTTCTGTATTGCAAACAACGTTATAGAGAATCTTTTAATAACGGACTATTTGCAGCGAGTAGGATTTTTATTAAGTGAAAAAAATAATAAAGTGAATAAAAAAAAGTATTCTTTATAATAAATAAATGTAGTCTTTTTATTGTTGTTTCTTTACAGTATTAATATTATATTTTGATTTAAAAGATAAAAAGAATATTAAGTAAAAAAAAAATTAGCCGTTACGATCAGAATAGTTTTAATAAGCAGCTAATATGGATTAAAAATAAATGAAATGAAAAAAAGTATGATCAAAACTACCAAAATATGGTAAAATTTACCTTGTTTCTGACTTTATGAGGACACCATGCAAAAGAGCTTGATAATATTTACCGAAGCGCTTTGGTAATGATTTTGGTAAAATCAACAATAAAATATGGTTTTATAATATATGATAAAATTTGGTAAACGTGGTAAAATTTAGTAATTTTACAGGATACCTTAAAGCATGGCAAAAAAATAATTTATTCGTTTAAATTTACTTTTCAGTTTTGTATTTTTTATGAAATGTATGATAATAAGAATTCTTATTTTGAAAACCAGAGTTATGGATTTTTTATCAGATATATTATTAACATACAGTGCGGTAATTTTACCAGAATTTTTTTCTCCTTTTATTTTTGATCTATAGTTTGCTACTTGTAGCCATTTATAAACTTCAAAGAAAAAAAAAAGATACTTAAATAATTTATGTGAAATGTATGTAAAAAAGTAATACCGGTGAAGCATTTTCAATACCGGTTGGATTCTGCTCTGAAATTTGGCGAGATTTAGGTGATAATTTACGATAAAAAAAATTTTAAAAATCCAGAGGGAGGAAAACCTGAAATGTAAAATTTATATATACCTCAGGTCTAGTTACTATACAGGGTGTTCCGTAAAGATCAACCTCAAAGTATATTTTTGATGTCTTTGTCGGAAATGAAGACAAAACAGTATAGGGGATCACATATCTATATTTCAGAGAGGAAAATAAAACACTATCGAAATTTGATAAATCACTATTAAGGAAGGCGAGTGTAAGAAAGATCAAACTAGTTTTGATTGCCAAGGGAAACGAAGAAGAGTTGAAAAAGGATTATTAGAAACTATCCTTAAAACCAGCAATTAAATTGCATCTTTCCTAATAGTGATTTCGCAATTTTCGGTTGTAATTGTTGTTTCTCCTCTGCTGAATACTGATTTGTGACGTTTTGTTTTCACTTTTGACATTCCAATAATATGTGTTAAGAGTGGTCTTTATGAATCACCCTGCGTATTTTGCTACGGAGGGGGTGCAATGGAGAAAAATATTCATTAAAAGGTTTTAAAAATCACTTATAAATATGCTTTTTTTCTGTATTTTTTGAAAAATATTTCTTATACCGGAAATTTTAACTAACGGTTGCGATAATTCAAATAAAGCTACTAAAGCTAATTTTTGTCTAAATGTTAAGATTTTTAACATTAATATAAAATTAGTTTACGTTTAGTTTATGAATCGGAATCTATTCAATACGATTTTCAATAAACATTATTTGTAATGTTTTAAATAAAAATTATAATAATTAAAAGTAAATTCAAATTTTTCAATTGTTTTATTTCTAAGGATTTATCTTTCAAGGGTTGCACCCTCTTAAGCCTTTCTTACAGGCTACCAGGACAAAGAAAAAAAATGCAATGCAATAAAATAAAACAAAATAAATAAATAAATAAAATAAAATAAAATAAAATAAAATAAAATGAAATAAAATAAAATAAAAAAATAAATGAATATAATAAACAAAATAAATAAATAAAATAAATAAATAATTAAATAAATATATAAAATAAGTATATAAATTTAAAACTAGAAATAAATTTTAAAAAAATCAAAATGAAAATAAAATAAAACTAATTGAAGTAAAAAATTAAAATGATTAAATCTATAAATATTAAAATAAACTGAATAAATAAATTAGCTAAATAAATGAATGACTAAAATTAACGAGTAATATTGGTGATATTTTTCTTGTTTCTTTTGCAGCCTAAATATTATGAAGAATTACTTTTAAAAATTATAATAAGAATTAATATAAAAATAATAAGGCGCGTTTTCATTTCTTTTTTAGAGGTGAATGTACTGAAAAAAGATAATAATAAATATAAAAAATAACAATTTTTAAAACCTATAAAAAATTTTTTTAAAAAATTATTAATGTTTTTTATAATTGTTTGTCAGAAAGCGAATGAAATTACCGCCGTGGATTAAAGTTTAATCTAGGTTGTCGTCTAACTACATATCGATTTGATAAACAAAATTAATCGATTTGTAGGTAATGCTTTGGGACTGTTTAATCGATTAGATAACTGTAAAATCTATGTTGATTTCAAACAGACGGCTTGAGGAAGTTTAAAAAAGTGTCTTTTTTTTTAAATCTCCAGACATGATTTATTGTTAGTGTCACGTTAAGGTGTATTCAACTGGTTGTATGTGTTTTGTGCCTTAATGTGCATTTTCTTTTACAGAACCTTATTGTTAAATCAAGTCACGTAAGCCTTTTAGTCACGTCCAATTATTCATGAAACGTTCTTAATTATGTGGCTCAAGCACTTGTTGGCTGTGGGTTCTAAAATAAAACGTAAAATAAACGCAATTACTAAAAAATATGGTCAGAAAATGTTTACCTATTTTCATAAACAAATGAATCCATTTTTTCGGTGAAATTGGTTTCATAATCTAATAATTCTTTTTTTTTTCTTTTCTTGTTTTTCACTTTGAGTTATTTAATCACATTTTAGAAATAATAAATACAATTTAATGCCATTGTTATGTAAATCATATTTTTATGCACTTCTGAAATTTAAAAAAAATTGTCTGAGTCTTTTTCTGTTTTGTTTTGGTCAAAAATACTTTTCTGTCTTTATACGTAGAGAAAAAAATTGAGACAATATTACCAGAATATGGTAAAATTTACCGTGTTTCTATCTCTATGGAAACACCAAAAAGCTCGGTAATTTTCTCCGAAGCGCTCTGTTTAGGATTTTGGTAAAATTGACAGTAAAATATGGTTTTAAAATAAGAGATCAAATTTGGTAAACGTGGCATTTTTTATCTTAGATCATGACAAGAAATCTATTTATTTGGCTATATTTGCTTTTCAGTTTTACCTTTTTCACTTAATGTGTAGTAATAAGAATTGTAATTTTAAACACCAGAATTTCCGGTAATTAATATGCTAACCATGAGCATATTTTGGTTTTTATTAACCAGATTTTACCAGAATTTTTTTCCGTGTAAATGAAACAAAAAACTTCATCAAACGGTGAAATAAATTTTGTCAAAAAACTGCATGGAAATGGTAGATAGCAGAGAGGCAGCGTTGCTATGTCAGTTGAAAAAAGAAATATTTATATCAAACAAAGAGTGAATTTACTCGCACAGACCAAAGGGTTGACACGCAACATTCCAAATAATATTTCAATTTTGAATTGTCGAATACTTGTGAATTTACCTCATTGTTGAACTCGTAAAAATCTGTAAATGCTGGGAATTTTTATTTGATTACAATAATTTTTCTCTGTGTGGAAAAAACATCACCACAATGGCGAGTTTAATGAAAAACGTTTAATAATCCGTGAAATAGTTAAGCTATTTGTTCATTTTAAAATCTATATCATTTTCCAGTAAGATAATATATCCAGTAAAAGAAAGGTTAAATTTTTGTGCTATGGAGACTAAACCAAAAAACCACGCACAAATGAAAGGACGTAAATCAACATATAATAGTTATACCGACCATTTTGCAGCAAGATAATATATCCAACAAAAGAAAGGTTAAATCTTTGTGCTATAGAGACAAGAGCAAAAAATCACGTGAATAAAGCAAAAATGAAAGGACATAAATCGACATATAATAGTTATATAGACCATTTTCCAGCAAGATAATATATCCAACAAAAGAAAGGTTAAGTCTTTGTGCTATGGAGACTAGAGCAAAAAATCACGTGAATAAAGCAAAAATGAAAGGACATAAATCGACATATAATAGTTATATAGACCATTTTCCAGCAAGATAATATATCCAACAAAAGAAAGGTTAAATCTTTGTGCTATGGAGACTAAAGCAAAAAACCACGTGAATAAAGCACAAATGAAAGGACATAAATCGACGTACAATAGTTATACAGATCATTTTCCAGCAAGATAATATATCCAACAAAAGAATCTTTGTGCTATGGGGACTAAAGCAAAAAATCACGCGAATAAAGCACAAATGAAAGGACATAAATCGACATACAATAGTTATACAGATCATTTTCCAGCAAGATAATATATCCAACAAAAGAAAGGTTAAATCTTTGGGTTATGGAGATTGAAGCAAAAAACCACGTGAATAAAGCGCAAATGAAAGGACATAAATCGACATACAATAGTTATATAGACCATTTTCCAGCAAGATAATATATCCAACAAAAGAAAGGTAAAATCTTTGTGCTATGGAGACTAAAGCAAAAAACCACGTGAATAAAGCACAAATAAAAGGACATAAATCGACATACAATAGTTTCAGTTCTATACTTAGATACTGTGGAAGGTTCTTGTTAATAGAACTGAAACAATAGTAATCAATTTATGTATTTTCATTTGTGCTTTATTCACGTCGTTTTTTGCTGATGATTAGATATATTTTTTAAAATTTAAGCCTTGCTTCGAGTGTAAGGAACTTAAACTGAGGCTTTTTTTAAAAAAATTATTTTCCTTGGCGAAAGAGCCTCGTAGAACATCCTTAATATACATTATTAAAGTTTTAAAACTCGCCAAATCAGGTAAGAAAAATAAATCTTTGGCGTGAGGTGAAGGAGGAAAACTACCTAAATAGAAATTGTCCATTATTATTCGATTCCCCTTTCTACCACAGAAAAGTAATTTCTACTCAAAATATGTATCTATCGATCATGGCCTGATTGTTAGGGCCACGAAAATGATTCGTCTCCCTTGGTTACTTAGCGCCTCAGCCGACACGTCGGCCGACTTCCAGAACGGGGCGTATCCGGCGCTCTTGACCCCCTTCTTTAAATCCCTACAGATTTAAAAATGAAACACTCAAGGGAGACGGAGTTTAGTAGTAAATAAACTGAATGATAAATCGTCTGGTATATTATGTATATGAGTACCCATCAGTAAGAATTTATGGTACAAAAAATATTTACTTAAACTGCAGACGAGTTTACTGGAGTAGAAGATACAGTGTAATTAAGTTGTTTTATTTATGTTTTAGAATATTATATTTTAACTGAGCTGTTGTAATTAAATTTAGAATGCAAATTTGTTGCACAGCTTATTGGATTGACCACTATTAGAAAATTCTTCAGAAAAATGAGCTTTTATTTAGAATATTAGTACATGCATTTGATAAAAAAAAGTAATGATATTAGAAAGGGGAATCAACGGCCTAAATATTTAAAAACTTTTTATTAATATTTATTATTGTTAATAATTTTTGAAAATGTTTTTATTTATTAAATAAATTGCACATTTGTAGTATTTAAAATACACAAAAGGTATTGTTTTGATAATTGGGTACCCATAAGAAATGATACGCGTGGGTGTCGAATCTGATTGGCTACTGAATCATGCCACGAATCGGCAGTAAATCCGCTTTCAACACTTACGCGTGACGTCACTTGCAAATACCCAATTAAATTTGATTAAAAAAATTATTCTGCGCAATAATAAGCTAGCGCTAATCAACACACTGTCTTGTTTCAATATAGCCAACTAATTTCAGCAGACTTTTTTTTTAGAGTAGCAGTTATCCAATTGTTATATTCCTTAATTTTATTCAATTACGAATTAAAAAAATGAATGAAATATAAGAAAAATATGGAGCAAACAAGCAAAACGTCTTAATGGCAATAAAATAAGAATAATATTTTTTTAAACCTCCTGCTTTTTTTTTTCTCAGGAATGACACAAACATTGTAATTGCTTTTCAAAAAATACTTAAATTGTATTCTCTATGAAATTTTGAAATTTTTTCTTAGCGTTATTTGATGCGTATAATTTTGAAACGACGTTAAACAACACCAGATTTCTGCCTCTACAATTAAAAAAAAAACAGCGTAAGTGCTCCACCACAGATTCCGAGAAAAAGTTTATTTTTCTATTGCTTATGTTATGAACGCTAAAATAGAATTTCAGAAAACTGATAAAAAATTTTTTTTTCCTTTCTTCCGATTTATAGTTAGCATACAGAGATGACAAATACATATAAATCTAAATTTTTTGTCGATTACGTTGATTTTTCTTTTGTACGGCAGATTTGCTATTAAACATCGTACCCTTATAATTTTTTAATTCAACTTAGAAGACAAGAGAGCAATTGAATCAAGCACTGGGATAAATATGCTTACTTGGAGGATTATTGATTTGATAAATTTAATAAGCGCAGTTACAATACCAAACTTGAAAACACTGAACAACAACAATAACAAAGCATTTACAGGATAGTAGATGTGTGAAAAAAACGCAAAGCTGGTAGAGATATGTAAATTTCTAATTTAGATTCAGATTCAGCGTTACATATATAACTAAAATTAGTTATAGAAAATTCCATTCATGAAAAATTTCACTCTTGTAGGGACGTTTTTGAATTCCCTAAAATGATATACTTATCGCTTTATTACTACATAACTCTTTTATTCTAATGAGGTATATTCTCAAGTTCTAAGCTTCTAGCAACACTCATAAACTTTTTAGTTAATTAGCCAGTTTCTTCGCAAAAAAAGTAATATATTTCTGATTTTAGATGAAAATGCATGCATATCCAACTAAGTAAATTCGATACTTTTAGTATTCGAATAAACTCAATTTTCTTCCCGTATATTCAATACCATGATATATTTATAGCCGTTGCAATAGCATACATCCAATATAATAATATATATTCCAACATGAAAATTATATATATTTCCAATATACACCGAGAAAAAAATATGGTAGAAACTGCCAGAATATGGTAAAATTAAGTTATCCAACTAAGAATATGGTAAAATTAAGTTATCCATGCATATCCAACTAAGTAAATTCGATACTTTTAGTATTCGAATAAACTCAATTTTCTTCCCGCATATTCAATACCATGATATATTTATAGCCGTTGCAGAAGCATACATCCAATATAATAATATATATTCCAACATGAAAATTATATATATTTCCAATATACACCGAGAAAAAAATGTGGTAGAAACTGCCAGAATATGGTAAAATTAAGTTTTTCTGGCTCTATGGAAACACCAAAGAGCTCGCTAATTTTTACCGAAGAATGTTGGTTATGATTTTGGTATAATTAACAATAAGGAATGTGGTTTTAAAATATGTGATGAAATTGGGTAAATGTTGTAAAATTTGGTAACTTTATCATGATACCTTTGAGCATNAGAAAAAGTTTATTTTTCTATTGCTTATGTTATGAACGCTAAAATAGAATTTCAGAAAACTGATAAAAAATTTTTTTTTCCTTTCTTCCGATTTATAGTTAGCATACAGAGATGACAAATACATATAAATCTAAATTTTTTGTCGATTACGTTGATTTTTCTTTTGTACGGCAGATTTGCTATTAAACATCGTACCCTTATAATTTTTTAATTCAACTTAGAAGACAAGAGAGCAATTGAATCAAGCACTGGGATAAATATGCTTACTTGGAGGATTATTGATTTGATAAATTTAATAAGCGCAGTTACAATACTAAACTTGAAAACACTGAACAACAACAATAACAAAGCATTTACAGGATAGTAGATGTGTGAAAAAAACGCAAAGCTGGTAGAGATATGTAAATTTCTAATTTAGATTCAGATTCAGGGTTACATTTTATAACTAAAATTAGTTATAGAAAATTCCATTCATGAAAAATTTCTCCCTTGTAGGGACATTTTTAAATTCCCTAAAATGACATACTTATCGCTTTATTACTACATAACTCTCTTATTCTAATGATGTATATTCTCAAGTCCTAAACTTCCAGCAACACTCATAAACTTTTCAGTTAATTAGCCAGTTTCTTTGCAAAAAATGTGATACTTTTCTGATTTCAGATGAAAATGTATGCACATCCAACTAAGTAAATTCGTTACTTTTAGTATTCGAATAAACTCAATTTTCTTCCCGTATATTCAATACCATGATATATTTATAGCCATTGCAATAGCATATATCTAATATAATAATGTGTATTCCAACATAAAAATTATATATACTTCCAATGTACACCAAGAAAAAAATATGGTAGAAACTACCAGAATATGGTAAAATAAAGTTTTTCTGGATCTATGGAAACACCAAAGAGCTCGCTAATTTTTACCGAAGAGTGTTGGTTATGATTTTGGTATAATTAACAATAAGAAATGTGGTTTTAAAATGCGTGATAAAATTGGGTAAATGGGGCAAAATTTTTTAATTTTATCATGATACTTTAGAGCATGGTATAATCATTAATTCGGTTACATTTACTCTTCTGTTTTGCATTTCTTACTAAATGTTTGATAATAAGAACTATAATTGTGGTATGCCATTATTATGTGTATCAAGGGAATTAAAAAATTGCCAAATAAATTGTTTAAATATCATTAATTTCGGCTTTTTTTTACCAGAGTCATGTTCATTTTATTTAATTTTACTTTTATTTATTTTTTTTTAAGAAAAAGAATTTCGATAATATACAGTACAGTAATTTTGCCAGAACTTTTTTCTCCATGTAGTGATAATATAGTTTCTAGTATTAAATAGAAAAAAAAAACAAAAAAAAGACAACTACATCTTTTTAACAGTAAAAGTTTATACTATAATAATGAATCCAACAGCCAAGTAAACTTATATTTAAGTTAAAATTTCCGGATGAAAGTTGACTTTTATTTCTACAACAAAACTTCCAAAATTGTATCGAATTTGTTTTGTAACAAAATGTTTCAATTATTTCATTGTCATTTTCAAAGTTTCTTAAGTTAATGCAAGATGAACTAATTTTTCTACATTTGCTTTACTCAAAAATATTTTAGAAATTGAGTAATAAACACGACACAGTTTATAGGCTTTCTATTAAGACATTGCTCTTAAGCTCTTATGATGAAGTAATAATCTTTATTTTTATATTTTCTGAATCGTTAAGAGTTCTCTTCGTCTAAGCGTTGTCACACTGAAAAAGAATTACAGCATTTAAGAAAAACAAACTAAAATGCTACCTTTATTTAGTTAAATCCTTTTGCAGAGTTCGACGCTACTTCGTAGATATTTTCGATAAATAATCTGTCCAAGCTTCATAGTTGCTTACGTATTTTAAATTTATATGCTGTAAAAATGTCACTTTTATGTAATCAGTGTCTATTTCGCTAGTGTTTATTAATCACACTTTTAAAGTTTAAAAATTAGAGAAACAGCAACCAAATTTACCAAACAAATATCGAAAGAATTTAGCCAACGATCAATTGTATTTTAGCAAATGATAAATTATTTTAAGTTTCTAGACGATATGTGTGTAAAACATTTTGTTTATTTTTAAATTAAGAGATTTCTCAATCTATTTTTTATTGCAAAAATATAAATTTTTAATTATTTTACAATTTAAAAATATAATATCTTATGATTATATTTGCAAATTTTTAAATGAAAACTTTACTCTACATACAGTCATGAGTATATCTATAACGTTCTTAACGACATTTATAAAACTTAAAACAAAATTTCTACAAAAATACATTTTTGAGACCTACTGACATATATTTTCAGCTTCTAGTAATCCGATTTTTTTAGTAAGAAATTACATAAATTTTAATGTTTCGAATTTTTAACGAACCATATGTTTCAAATTGAAGTTTAATACATTGTATAGAAATATGGTTAATATTTACGTAAAAAACAAATTTTAAGATTATTGTTTAAAATTTCAGTAACAGAAAATTTTAGTGCAGTACACAAGTTGCACGTTATTTTAATCTGAACTTCATACGGCATATTTTATTTAATTTAGGCATAAATAAAATTGCTTGCAATAATAGAGCGAAATATTAATGGTTAAAAATTTTCTCGAATATTGAATTAAATTTTCTCTGTCAATTATTTTTGTGCGAAAATTACAAAAACACATTTTGAGCGTAAAAGAGTATGAATCTAGTTAATAGACCAGTAGTTCCTCAATACAGATCAATATGTTCAACATATTAATGATATAAAGCAAAAATATTGGGAAAAAAGTAAACATATTGAAGGAATCAAAACATTTGAAAATGCTAAAACAAGTGCAAAAATATTGAAAAAAAGTAAACATGTTAAAGAAAGCAGAAAATTGAAAAGAAAAATACTAAAACCACGGCAAAACTATTAAGACGAAAACAAAAATATTGAGACGAAGACAAAAATTTTGAAACAAAGGCAAAAACTTTGAAACTAAGGCATGCTGAGATGATGACCAAAGCATTGAGGCAAAATAGTATTTAAATGAAGGAAAAATTAAAACAAAGGTAAGAAGTATTGAGACAATGACAAAAACATTGACTTATTAAGCGGAAATCTAACGAATTGAAAGCAAAATTATAAAAACACAAACTGAAATATTAAAACAAGGGAGACACAAGCTAAAATATTGAACTAAAATTGGCTTAAAATGAATCGAAAGCAAAATTATTAAAAGAAAGGTAAAAACATTTAAGGCAAATATAATGAGATGGAGTTACAAGCAAACACTATACGAAAAATAAGAAAAGAATGCACAACCATGAAATGGGGAATATTGAAGAGACAAGAATTAAATTAGCTACAAGATTTTAAGAACTTGAAATATTTTTGTATTACTTTCAGTGTTTGTTTTTCGAATCTATTCCGTTGAAACTAATTAAATCATTTAAATGCGATCACTTTCTCTTTCCAATACAATAAAACAATTTCCTATAAATAGCATTGTTTCTCTCAATTCGTAAATAAGGATCTAAGGATACTTTCTTTATCTGTCTCCAATGGATCATTATTACAATTCTCTTCTAGTTCGCCTCTTTATTAGCGAGTTATAATATAAAATATTTATCGATGTTTTTATTTTGCCTCAAATGAAAATTCCTGTGTTTTGAAGAATTTATTGTAGGAGACAATCTTAAAACTATTAATTTGCCATTGATTTTAAAGTATTACACATTTACATCAACTAGAAATATAGAAATATTTGAGTGCAGTTTTAACCAATATCTATAATTTATAATGGGACATTGTCTTGGCATATGATATCTAATTTACTAATCTTAAATCCTAATGTTAACGTTATATTATGTTTAAAGCTTTAACTTTTCGGTTTAATGTTGAGGTGTTACCATTATTTTCAAATTCTTAACGTTTCCATTATAAACTCTTACATGACCAAACACAAATTTAAACAATTAAAAGATTGTTGACTTGATTATAAATAACCTTTAACTACACAAACAAAAGTTGAACATTTAAATTTAAAAAATTGTTCTAAAACTATGCTAGTTATAAAATCACTTTCTCAAATAGTTGTGTTCTTTCTGTAAGTTTTTAACTTTTTTTTTTATATAAAACATGACGTTAGATTGTAAATTATTTACAAATTAAGTTAATTCAATATGGAACATGCAAATTCAGAATCTTCCTATCCTTTAATGCTAATACTTTATCATTCCAAAGAACCAAATACTTTATCATTCCATAATATCCGTAAGCTCGGCATGTAACAAACCTAAACTTTTTAAACGTAATGAATTTTCATAACGTGACACTAACTGCAACTACCAACTATTTCAAAATCGTTTGCTAAAACAATTTTTTTCAGCCTTGGGCGTTTTTTTTAAATTAAAAAAAGTATTAGTTTGCAAATTGTACAAAATTTGAAAGCCGATTTCTATATATTCTTATGGAATATGCGAATTTAAATGTTCTTAAGATTTTAAGTACAAAGAAAATGACCGAAACACAAAATTCTCAAACTTAGCTAAAACGAAGAACTTGCACTTTTTATTGCCAATAAACTTCTCATTGACTCAGAACTCAGAGAAAGAATAATTTTGAATTTAGCACATAAACTCATCTCGTACTTATTAATATTCCGTAGCAACAAAATAACTTGGGCTCTTATTGAACTAATATTCACGAATCTTGTCTCAATAAGGGTTCAAAGGGCTGCTATTTTCCGATATTGGCCTTCTATAAAATTTTCCAATTCCCCCGATATTTTACAGCCACTTTACAGCCAATATCGGCCCTGTATGGAGTTGACAGTTTCACCCGATATTTTATATTCATTATTCAGCCAATATAGACCGCATATTGATCGTATATAGGCCAAAATTGGTCCTTAGAGGACCAATATTGACAAAAGG
The DNA here is from genome assembly GCF_043381705.1 of Parasteatoda tepidariorum. Classification (NCBI taxonomy): domain Eukaryota; kingdom Metazoa; phylum Arthropoda; class Arachnida; order Araneae; family Theridiidae; genus Parasteatoda; species Parasteatoda tepidariorum. The sequence goes on along the minus strand of NC_092211.1, from coordinate 67,714,956 downwards.
ACATCTCAATATTGGTCGAACGTAAACAACCTAATTATTTAGCAAAGTTGACAAGCATACAAAACAGAAATATATCACTGTTACAATAAAATATATAAACAAAATAATAAATCTAAGTTAAGTCAAAGATATAGTAGAGAACGAACTATATTTCAGCAATTTCGATGTGCGATACGGAGTGGTACTTAATTAACTTCATGTTAATTAATATTCTAACTTATCTAAAGAAACTCAACTTTAACACGTCATTTTGTTTATAAGCGATTAGCTGTCGCTGACGTCATAGGTCACATGTGTGGATATCCGTGATCTTCTTCCTCGTGAAATGTAAAAGCCCAATTGTTTACATTTTATTTATTTATTTATTTTTGTTTTGAATTATTACTTTTCAAAAAAACTTAGTCTGCAAAATATAAGAAGTCTAAATGTTCATTAATGCTCATTAAAATACATGCATTTCAAAATTTTACTATTTTCTAATACGAGAAGAAAATAGTTCTGTTACAATAATTTTATTATTACTTAAGATTCACAAACTTGGCAGAAACAAAGAATCCACGCATTCTGACTGACACAAAAGTCAGAAAACGAATAGCTTTCATCTGCATTTCTCTTATTAAATCCTACTCTCACTTAATATCTGTCTTCACGTAATCACCATTTAAAATTTTCTTAAGTTTAATAATCGTTTTATCTAAAGATTAACTTCCTTTTTCTAACTAAAGTCTAAAATTTGAAAACGATTCTTTCTGAAAAAATTTTCAGAATCGTTTGCTCAAATTGGATATCTGCAAGCAACACCATCTATGGATAAGTTATAGCACTTGTTTATGTCACGATTCAGCATCCAATCAGGTTTGACTCAGACGCATGACGTCGCTCACAGGGTTCAAATTTAATCTGATCCGAAAGTTGATTCAGCATAATAATAAACTAAGCCTAATAAATGTAACATTAATACGCCAAGCGAAGCGCAACCATGTTATTTTAGCTGTCTCTTTCTAGTCGAGTTGAAGGTACCCAATTGTGTTTTCGAGATTTGAAAAATAACTTTCCAAAATAAAGGCAGCGTTAGTTTGCATAACATTTGAAACCTGATTTTAACATGCTTGTAGAATACGTGAATTTCAAAATTTTCTATGCTTTTAATGTAGGTAGAAAATAATTCTAACAGTTTATTATTAGACGACATTCATATATTTGGCTGGTACACGGAATCCACGCTTTCCGAACCAAGTAAACTCCTTTATGACGTGACACAAAGTTTAGAAAGCGAATCGCTTTCATCTCCATTTCCCACATAAATTCAACTCTCACTTAATCTCTGTTCTCGCTAAATTACCCTTTTATAATTTTCTTAACCTTAAAGTTGAAAGTAAAAGAAGATTAAAAACTCACTAACAGAAAGTAGGGTGAAAATTTTGCGTGATTAATACAGTTAAGCCTAGCGAAAAGCTACCGAAATACAGTGAGAATATCCCAGGTGTCTCAGATGCATGGCGATCTAATTCTGAAGCGTTTGAAAGACAGGCGCCAAGAGCTTTGAAAGACAGAAGGAGGTTTCATAAGGTCTCTAGGGTGATGATTATTTCTCTCATTGTGATTTATTCCATACTTAAATGTTATTGCTACTTTACAGTTACAACTTTGGTTAGGAGTCAGTCGCGCAGGCATTGCCATTTCTTTCAAAGCAGCTACGATTTTTCCTTTCAGGAATAGATTTAATTTTTTTCTTCTTTTCATTGTGCTTATTTTTCTTTAACTTATACAAAAGAATTAATAAATGCAGTTGTTCATTTGTAAAAATAATCTCTACACGTCGTATGTTATTGATTTTATATTTATATTAGCGATAATGCTTGAAAGTCGTTTACGTGCACATTATCTAACACTGTTAAAATTTTCATTCAGAAACTACGGTAAAATGACTGACAGCTGTCTGTCCATCCAATTATCCATAAAGTTTATGGTTAGGAAATTTTTTTTTTATCTTTACGGTTTTGAAAGCTACAGCAACTGGTACGGATGAAAAAAAAAGCGTAATTGCAAAACAATACGGTTTTATAATCATTTACAACTATCATAGTTTTTAAACCACGAAACTGAAACTTAAACGCGCATTAAAGTTCTGTGAGTGATGCATAATTTATGCGTGAATGATGATTTCGTATTCCAATAGTCCAATGTCACCGATAGAAGAGTGCAGGACACTGGAAATTCATCTTGTACCCCTGTTCAGCCGGAATTAATTGAGATTGACCGATTAGCCCCCTCAGCTACAGTATGTACCCAACTACACGGAACAAAATGGCTTCACAAAGTGGGCCTAGTTGGCGCTGTTAAAATTACGGTTGTTTAACCGTATTTGGAAAAAAACAATCAATAAAAGTTTTTTCTTACACTTACAGTTCGAATATCATCTTTTTAATGGTTATTTGACTGCTTTGGTTGAATATGGTAAAATAACAATTAAATAAATTGTTATTAAACCATTTCTACCGAGAAATTAGCAACAATGTAGGTAATCTGTAGATTAACTTTCTGTTGTGTTAAAGAGGAAAAGCAAGAGTTTTGCGTAGGCCATGTGCACATTAATGGCGTTTCTGAATCCTTAAAATTAAAAAAAAATGTTTGTTGCTCTCATTCTGTCAACGATTTTGTTGATTGTTATGACTTGATTCTTTAAATATCGAAGAATAAATGAATGGCATGTGAATTTCTTTAATTGGGATAATATTTTAAACCATTTGATTCTTGATGTTATAGTTTTTTAAAGCAATCGGTGATTGATTCTACCAACTAAATTTTTGATTGTTTGATCGTAATGTCTTGATGATTTAGCTAGCGAACAATGAATAAAAAGCATTTTATTAATTAAACCGTACAAAAACTTAGCTGCTGTTTCAGAAAAGATTTTATATTCACTTTAACGAATGCTTAGTGGGTAAAGTGAAGATTATTTAAGTCTGCCAGTTACTGAATTAATTTGAGAAATGAAGCAAAAAATTTCGGATCAAATTACTGTATAAAGTACCGGGTGCATTATCCGTAAAATCTATTTTAATGTAAAATCCATTTTTACCGTAAGAATTAGCACCGTTATTTATACAATAATATTTATTTAATTAGAATTAGTCAGTCATTTTAAGGTAATTATTACTGTAAAATTTACGGTATACCAGATTTGTGCTGCATTGCATGCTCCGGTAAAGATGGATTTTACGGTAAACAGTATCGGCATCCTGAGTGCAATTAAATAATAATTACTTTATACCGCAAGTTGACACTTCGACGGTAACATTGATTTTTGAGTTACTTAAATAATAATTAATTAAATAATAAATAATTGAATAATAGTTAATTAAGTAATAATTAATTGAATAATAGCTAATTAAATAATAATTAATTAATAATAATTAATTAAATAATAAAATTATTAAGTAATAATTAATTAAGTAATAATTAATTAAATAATAATTAAATAAATAATCAGATAGTTAATTTTAGTAATTAAATTATTGGTTAAGTAAACACCAAACTACAAAAAATAATAAAATTGAAAACTATTCAACAACATTAGAATAAATAAAAAAATCAAATTGGGAAAAAAGAAACAAAATATCTTTTTGTGTTAGTTTAAGAAACTATTATTGCGGTGACATCAAATAGTTTAAAGCAAAATCACAGCTTCGTTATTCTCAATCTCATCTCCTATCGGTAAATATTCCAAATTAAAGTGTGAATCAATAATGAAATCGCTAAAAATACTATTGACTGTCTATTGCGTGAATAAAACATATAAAATAAAATAGCCTCCCATGCCATTTTTTTAAACAGCTTTAAACTATTTATGATAAGTAATTTTCTTTTGTTTTTTATCCGTTAAACTTAGCACGAAAAATCCAAGCATTTGAGAGTTAGTCGTTCGCAATAAGATTTGAGAATTTGCGTGAATGTCATTTTATTGTAGAGAGAGTATCTTTCATTAAATAAAGATTTCTTTAAGTAGGCCACTACAATTAATATGAATATTTGATGCAATGAATCAAGAAAAAAAATATCACAAAATGAAATGAATGCAGTTTATTTACTTTGAACAGAGCATAAGTATGATTTTATTACTTGGACATATTAAAATTTCTATTTATTTATAACTTCTTTAATGATTAAAATTTTAATAAAGTAAATTTTTTTGGTAATTGCATATTTATTACTAAAATAACCGAGGTTTTAAAATTTTCGCTATTATTATTATTTGTACGAATTCTGGACAATAAGTAGTATTATGTTTGAAAAATTTCATTAAGATCTTCTAATATATGCTAACAGTTATGAGTAATTTATTTTTTAGTGTTTCTATTGATGAACGAGCCGACCGGTCTGTGTAGGGGGCAGGGAACTGTCCTTGCATCAGAAAGGTTTTGGGTTCGAATCCTGGATGTTTCTGTCAAGGCATGGATGTTTCTTTCGCTCTATCTGTGTTCTATGTCTTTTCTTCTTTGTGTGTGAATGTGACCCGCCCTATAAAGGGGTTGTGGTAGAGTGACGTGGGCGACGCTGCTGCACCGCCCTTGCTTCGCCACAGGTGCCCACTAGGTAACGATAAGAGAGTTATCAGTTCTGGCACTTTCTGTGGCCAATGAACAATAGTTCCAAGTGCCCGCCATTAAAAAAAAAAATTGATGAACGAAAACTTAAAGTTCAAAACTGTTTTAAGAAGTTTCATAATATGGCTTCATCTAATTTTTTGCACTGTGAAATATTACATCTGAAACATTTTATCAAGATCTTCTAATAACTGTTCTGCGGAACCCTAGGGTTCCGGGAAGTGCTATTGCCTTTTCCGGGAAAAGGCAATTGCACTAATTCTGGAAGTTAGGACTTATTTTTTAAACCAGTCTTGAGTTGAAGTCTGCAGTTATATTTATATCTAATCAATAGTATATATATTTAATATCTCAGTCATTTTAATGAAATAAATTAAATTGCAGGTGAAAAATTTCAGATGCTTTAAAAAATATTTTTATTTATTATCTTGATTAAATTATGAAAAAGGCATGCATTTATAAAAAGTCGCATTCGAATCTGTCAACTCGAATCAAAACAACTGAATTCCTGCGAATCCAACAGTTTTACTTTAATTTTCTCTTAAAACTAATATCAATGTAACGATGAAAAAATGTCATTCTTGGTGTTAAGCATTTTCAAAATACTTTTTAATCCTTCTTAAAAAAAATATGCAAAATATGCTTATGAATTTCAGGGTTTCCGCCAAACGAAGATTAATCATTTAGGGTTTCATAGCGGAAGAAAATTTTGAACCGCTGTTGTAATAAATGCAAACAGTTTTGAAGGATAAATTTTTCAGTGTTTCCATGATGAAAGGAAGTATTATACTATACAGAATACAAAAAAAAAATGAACTGACCACCCTAAATAATTTTTGATCTAATGATAGGATCTTCACGTTCTAGGACTCAAGCTTATGATCTGAGGGGGTAACCTCGAATATGATAATTAATAGGTGAAGATGATATTTTGAGTTATGAAACCGGGCACGAAAACGTTCTTTCGCTAAATAAACATATTTTTTTTCTATAGATTTGAATTATGAATATAGATTTGAATAATTATTCATATTTTTTTTCTATAGATTTTTTTTTCTATAGATTTGATAGGGGGTAGCCGCAATCTGGGAAATATGGTCCTAATAGTTTGGTCAGGAGAGCGATTCAGAGTTTGGACCACATAGTGTTAATTTTACTTTTTGCGTTTTTCGACACATCTCGAGATTACTTTTAAGCGAATTGAAAAATTTTGCTCACGAATATAAAATTCCTTTATCCAAAGATAGTTCCACTCAAAAAATAACTTTTAGTAAATATTTATTACTTTATTTAATAATAGTCGAAACATTTTTGAAATGTAAGGTACAATAAGGTTTGAATTTAGATTTATGCATAATTTTAAAGTGTGTAATTTTCATGGAAAAATTCATAATATGAAAGAAATCATCAAATCGTTTTCGTTAAATTAAATTTTAAATATATGGCTTTTTTCCAATTCGATTTCTCAGGAGCTATTTAATCGATTTCGCTCAAATTTCAGTCTAAAGAATAGATGTAGCAGTATAAGGTATTCAGAAGTACAAAGGTCATTTTCATTCAGAAAAGAAAATCTACTTCCCAAGAGTTTACCAGATGGAGAACGCACAAAATTTCTTTATACATTGCCCGCCAGTTTGTAAAATCATTGATCAGGGGAAACAGTGGTTTAAATTTGTCGAAATTCTAAGAACTGGATCATTTAAATGTGACAACATCAGGATTCGTACAGCCCTGAAATAATTATAAATCAGCGAAATTATAAAAATGAAATGTATTTTAAGAACTACGCATTCACCACTATTCTTAATATATCCAAATAAATACATCCAGTCGCGAAATCGGTGATATAGAATTTTTAACTTTAAAATGAAAACTAATAAGAATCAATTTGTAACTTCTTAATTCGAATATTAACACTACTTTTTAAATTTTCCAAGGACTTTACGAGTCCTGCTGTATGAAAATTTCATCCATTATTAGACTCACGATGGTCAGATATTGGAATCAGAGGTACTGAGTCACACATTGAAATTTAATATAAGTGATATAGAACTCGGAGTTAAAATGTTGAAGTTGATATGAATGAAAAATATATTTATAAAATGGAATATCAGTCAAACTAATGTGCAAACAATTAGTGTTCACTCGAAAGTTTGGTCAAAAAAGGAAACAAATCCACTTCCAGTTATGTTAGTCTTATTATTCGTTGTTTAATAAAAAGTGACCATTTTTTTATGTATATAATTACGATTTCTGAACAAAACTAGAATGATATTTAAACTTAAAAATGATCGATTGATGATGTTTTAAGGAATGCCTAAGCCGGAACTTTTTTTAAAAATTGGCAGGGGTGACTGTAATCTGAAATAGTAGGGCAAGCCAGATCACGTACTTTATTTATGACGTCATCTCAACTCGAAGCCAAATTTTCAGCTTTAAGCAATAGAAGCTTTGGTTTAAAGTTTTGTTTGGAATTGTTTCTTTTTACACTTCTTCAATCATCAATGATAATGACATCACGCCGATTCGCTTCTAAGAAACACTACACTTAGAAGATTCGCGGTTAACAACATTCAACGTTAAGTGTCATCAGCAAACGCATGTAAAATGGTTGAAAACAAAACGAGGGCATTTAAATTTCATCCCCATGACCCCTTTTAAATAGAAAAAAATGATCACTTCAGATATAAATGGTAAGATTGGTAAATATTGGTAAATATTTTAAAATAAAAATGTAAATGATGGCCATTGTTATTAAAATAAATGATATTTGTACGACACTGTAAATCTTAAATATCGGTCATTTTTGAAAAAATAATTGTTAAATGCAGGTTATTGTTTTAAAAACAAGTGTTAAATATTGGTGTTTATTTAAATAAATGCTAAATATTGGTCTTTGATTAGATTTCTTGTATAGAAAATGATTATTTAAATCGGCTATTACTTAAAAAATAAATGATAAATATTGATCATAGTTTGAAAAATATGTTTCTAATGTGTAGTAAATGATTTAATTGAAAATTTCAAGTTTGCTGAATAGAAGGGAAAAGCTTAGAGGGAAAACGAGTTAAGAAATATTTTTAGAGAATTCTCTTTAGATTAAAACTTGACATAAGTTGAAGACTTGGAAAAATAACTTAATGTTATATACTTACATCTACTTCTAAATACAGAAATTCAAGTTTTTTCAAATGTTATGTAGGTCATTGTTTTAAAAAGCGTTAAATATTGGCCGTTGTTTAAATAAATGCTAAGTATTAGTCATTGTACAGAAAGCAATTTCATAAATTGGTTATTATTTGAAAAGTTAATGTTGAATCATAGTTTGAAAAGTATGTTATTAATGTGAGTAGATGATTTAAAAATATGTAAAGTTCAGAAGTTCAAGTTCGCTGAACAAAAATGAGAAGCTTAGTGGGAAAACAAGATAAGTGGTATTTAGTAAATTCTTTTCACATTAAACCTTGGCATTAGTTAAAGATTTGGTATAATAACCCAATGTTACATTCTTATTTCGATTCTGAATACAGAAATTCGAGATTTTCAACATTTAACTTTCTCTTAATACTCTAATACTATTTTACATGCCATTCAGTTTTTCAATGATATTGATAGAGTGATACCATCGCAAAAGTTTTAAAGCAATGAATATAATTTTTTCTTCATATTTGTAAGTTTTTCAAAAATTTTTTATAAGTTAAAGCTAAAACATTTATGAGATACAAAAATACCACGCATATTACGCTTATTTACAAATGATTGTAATAAATCTTCTTTAACTAAAAATAGCGGGCGTTTCAGTTTAAATTTTTTTATTCAATTTATTTAAACCACAACCGGAGTGGCTCAATTAATCTTGCACTCACTTCCCAATGCGGTAATCTAGGTTTGATTACTGATTTCAACTCGCACCAACCAGGGAACTTAAGTACGATTTTTCCAGTGGTGATGGGTTAAAATCCTCATGTTGTAGCTAATCATGTGAGGTTTTCGTGATTTTCCTCTTAATGTAGAGAAAATATGAATTAGTTAAAAAAAAGTCCTCTGTGAAGGCAAGTTTGATTCAACACTTGATTCAGGATTTTTCTTGTCATCTGGGTTGGGTTTAAACTTACAAGGTTGTGGAGTTGAACATTAATAGCTGTAGGTACGATATGGTTCGATTCTTCAAATCTGGTGCGGAAATACAATAAAGTTTGCATTAAGAATTTTCAAATTAAAATTAGATTGAAATTCCGTGGTAGTAGAGTTTCTATTCAACCTTCTCTTCAAACTTATGTTTATTGTTTTCAACGAGCAAAATATAATTTTACCCATTGATAACAATATTGAAAGTGGCTAAAGACTCAAAGATTATTATAAGACTTGACCTGGTCGTGAGGGCTCAGGGGATAGAGTGTTCGCCTCCTAATGAGATGACCCAGGAAGAAATCTGGCTTTTTGATACGAATTCTGTTCCCTGCTTGCACCAACCACCGTGCTGACGTTAACTATCTTCAGTGGTAGACGGATCATGAGTTAGAATCCCTTTCCCGTCGGGCTAAGAGTGGGAGGTTTTCTTTTTTTTTTCTCCATGTGACGCAAATGTGGGTTAATTTCATAAAGGTATTCCAAGATGGTTAGTTTGCCCCAATGCTTGATCCTGAGTTCCCTTGTCTTTTGGATTGGGTTTATAATTACAATGCTAGGGATTTGAACATTGATAGTCCTAAACTTAGAATTGGGTCTGCTGTTTAATGCTGATTATAAAATAAATGTAAGTCTTGGTCATTGTTTTTAAAGTAAATGTTAGTAAAAAGCAATTGTTTTAAAAATAAATGTTAAATTTGATCGTTGTTTAAAAATAAAAGTTAGATGCAGTTCATGTCATAGATTTAAGTGCTATGTTTAGGTCATTGTAATAAAAATAAAAGATAAATAATGGCTATTGCTAAAATAAATGTTGATAATTAGTCATTTAGAAAACAAATATTTAAATTGGTCATTGTTTAAACAAAAAAATATGCTAAATATTGTTCATTTAAAAATTATATTTATACAGTGAGGAAAGTGATTAAAAGTAGATAAATTTTAAAAGATCAAGTTTGTTGGACTGCTAAAAAGCCCCTTTTTAAAAAAAGAACTTTATCCGAACAATTTAAAATAAAATAAAAATATCAAAATATCTCATCAATGTTTTTTTTTAAAAAATGCATTTACGTGATGATTAATTTTAGAACATGATTGGAGAGTTTGAAATTTATTGAAAAGAAAATGGTTACTTCCATCAGTCTGCCAAGTCTTTTTTTAACTCATAATAGCCCCCCAGACATAATATACTAAATATTACGTTAGTAATATTATTGCAGGTACGTGGTTTGGGAGCTAAAATGCAATCACCTCCAACTCGGCCTTGGTCTCTTTTCAAAAGTGCAAATTATCCATAAATTGGGAAACGTAACTCTAGTTTTTAAGTCAATATTTCATTCATCATCACAAATAATATAGATTCTCTAATCATATTCTTTATATTAATCTTCTTCATAAAATATATATTAGTTTTTAATAGTAAATGACGTAAATCACAGCTAAGCTATGTGAATACATGTCTTACGATAAATGCTAACTATTAATTTAAAAAATGGGTGTATTCTTTTAACAAATGATGCGTTAAATTTCTGTACGAAAAAAAAAATAAAAATTTAACTGCTTTTTTTATCCTATTCTTTCCCCCTTTTTTTGAAAAAAAATAATATTAAAGGCATGATTTCAAAAAAAATAAATAAATAATTAAAAGTGTTAATCGATAATAATTGTAAGTTTTAATCCGTAAGAAACTGAATAGAATTATTAGAATCATTTTCGCCATCCTCGAAAGGTGCTCTGTAATCACTGCCTTTACTGTATAGTTTTTAGATCTTTACATAGCTATACAAATTAAGTATGGAAATGTACACACATTAAGGGTTGAAAGTAATTATTAAGGCGATAACGAAACAAAAACAAAATGGAAATTTGTCAGAATTACTAGAGAGTCGTAAAACGGAATGAAAAAGGCCGAAACCGTGATAAGACTTAGAGGTCTTTATAATGACAGCCCCTTCAACTCTTTTTTTGTTTCCTACAGCAATCAATTATGTGCTCAGCTCCACCTTCCTCAGTAGTGATTCGTAAGATTCTGATAGGTTTTTTCTTGTTTATGCTTAAATATGTTATGCTTAAATATTAATTTGGGATACCAAATGTGAGCAATATTTTGAGTTCGGTTTTGAAAAGAATTCAAAAATGTATATAAAACAGGGTGATTATGAAGCATCATGTAAGTGTTTAATAATTAGTAATGCAGTCGCACATTTCAATTGTATGAATACAAAGAGTGTTCTATAACAGCTACCTCTAATATTCAAATATATTAATGCCATGTATATATTTTCTAACAGCAATTTCCCAATATATTTTCTAATTATACTTCCTAAAAATGAAGCAAAAGAATTATTTAAAAAATCATTAGAGTTTTGAAGGGAATATTTAAGCGGGAGAAAAACTTTGTCTAAATCTAACAAATCATTACTGAGAAAAATGGGATTAAAACAATAAAACCTGTTTGATTTCAGAAAAGAAAGAGACAGTAATTGAAATCTTTTATTAGAAACTCTATTAGAATACTCTATCTTTTATTAGAAAAAGAAGGCTGTGCAACGTTGTTTCAAGAGTTGGAGATGTTGATATACGTTGGCGCTGGGAGCTTGGCATCCATTTGGCGTGCATTTAGATGTAACTCCACAGGAATAATGGGTTTTTCTTAACTTGCAACAGAGTACAGCATATTTGAGGTCATCCTCTCGAACTATTAAGTCTTAGTACGCGAAAATCCAATCATTAGCTCAAAAGTTATTCAGAGTGATTCGTTTTTTTTCCCTTCAAACTGTATATTATTCAATAGTAGTCAGAGGAGAAAATATTGTAGAATTTTCAAAAAGATTAAGAACATTGCAATAGTCTGATCTCGTACTTTTTAAATATGAAAAATAGAGTTCACGTATTTTTAAACTACAGCTTAAGTATCAATAATTTTGATGGGTAATGCGCAGTAGTAAAGGACAAACAATGTTGACGAACTCCTAACATAAAACTATTGAAACAGATAAAAACTCTACAGTTATGTCGGAAATATCTAAGTTTTTCCATAATGTAACATTTTTAATCGATATTTTTACAGCCATAACCATATTGGAAGTATACATAATAGTCAAAGATATATTGGTAATTTTTTTCGAAGGTAAAATACTGAATCATGATAAAACTCTACATTCATATTTTTAAGGAAATAAAGTGTATTCAATAATGTGCATAGCAATGCGTATCTGTATATTTCTTTATCATTTAACAGCATTTTTATATCTATACTGTTAAAATAAATATAGTAAAAAAAATATAGTAAAAACGCTATTGAATTTCTTCGAAAGGAGAATATGTCAGCAAAGAAAATTCCATATTTAAATTATACGAATTAGCTAAGGAGAAGATAAAATATTGTAGGGACGGAAAAGAGAATGTGCAGTTTTCTTTTCATTCAACAACAGCTATGTGTATAATCGTATCAGGATTATACACAACAGTTAAGGAAAAAGAATGTGAATAATGAGTATTTGTATATTTCTTTATCCTTTAACAACACTTTTAATATCTATATTGTTAAGAAAAATATCAAAAAAATATTGCTGAATTTCTTAGAAAGGAGAATATGTAAGAATAGAAACTTCTATACGAAATTATACGAATTAGCCAAGGAGAAATATTGATGAATTTTTACAAAGAAAAAATATATCGTAAGGACAGAAAAGAGAATGTACAGTTTTCCTATCATTTAACAACAGTTATAATATGTATAATCATATCGGGATTATACACAATAGTTAAGGAAAAATAATGTGCATATTAATAAGTATTTGTAGATTTCTTTATCCTTTAACAACACTTTTTATATCTATATAGTTAAGAAAAATATCGAAAAAATATTGTTGAATTTCCTAGAACGGAGAATATGTAAGAATAAATAATTCTATACGAAATTATACGAATTAGCCAAGGAGAAATATTTAGGAATTTTTACAAAGAAAAAAAAATATTGTAGGGATAGAAAAGAAAATTTACAGTTTTCCTATCATTTAACAACAGTTATAATGTGTATAATCATATCGGTATTATACACAACAGTTAAGGAAAAATAATGTGTATAATAATGAGTATTTGTATATTTCTTAATCCTTTAACAACACTTTTAATATCTATTATTGTTAAGAAAAATATCGAAAGAATATTGTTGAATTTCCAAGAAAGGAGAATATGTAAGAATAGAAAATTCTATATTTAAAATATACCAATTAGCCAAGGAGAAATATTGTTGAATTTTTACAAAGATAAAATATTGTAAAGACAAAAAAGGGAATTTACAGTTTTCCTATTATTTAACCACAGTTTTAATATGTATAATCGTATCGGGATTATACACAGTAGTTAAGGAAAAAATTTGAAGTATTCGAATATTGAATTTTTCCATTCTCTATCGGCAAATACATCTTGGATCTGTAGACTAACTCCATCAGAATGGAATAATAGTTTACAGATAATTTTTATTTTATTCTCTTTGAATGATAGAGACTGTAGACCGAAACGACAGAATTCTTCTATTGAAACAAGAAGCCATCACCTCGATTAAGGTAAGTAACACAAAAATAGAAATTTACGACTCGTAACTTGTTCAGAATTCTAGAGAAGAGTTTTCGAGCAAACTCCAGTACGAGCGAAGGTTTTATAATCGCTTATTTGGCGTACCTTTCATTCCAAACAACTAACTTCCCATCTGAAGATCGACTTACGTTTTAATCACTTTGTGTAACCCCTCTTTTGGTATTCCGTTTGATAATGCTGGTAAGAAATTGTTGGTGAACTTTGACTGCATCTGATTGGCTACACTTGGCGGTAAAAATAAAACAGGACTACTAACACATGACTAAATGAATTGACACTTTTACACGCTAGTTAGTCCCAAATAGAGTTTCTTTTTTTTCTCCGTAAATGTTCTGTTCTTTTATAAAGTTCATACGAAAAACAAATTTCAACGAAAATTTTTGTGAATTGTGAACGAAGTATTTATAAACGTATCAGAATGTTTTTTAAACAGTAATAAAATTAGTGAATTTGCTACTTTTTTCGCTCCTTAAATTTGCGCTGCACATACTAATCATTGAAATAACTATGAATGAGGTTATAATGGATTTATGTACTAAATTTGCATTTAATAAAATTATATATCTTAAGATAACTTTAAATTGCAAGTTTTTATTTTAAATTATATTTTAAACTATATTTTAATTTATCTCAGGCAGTTATCTCCAAGATAGTAGAAAAGTTAGGTCATAATCATCGATATCTAAAAATGTTTTTGAGAAATTAAGTTTCAATTAAATTTTCAATTCTAGCTTATGCTTTCAAGGAATAAATTATAATAAATATTAAAATTCTCACAAAAAAGCGCAAAATTAAGTTTTTGCATTTTACCCAATATAAAGTTTGTTCTTGTACATATTCCGAAAATGTATTATTACGAGTTATTTTATTTAAAAAAAAGTGTTACAATGAAAAGGAAATAAAATATTTTCTTTAAGAAAACGATTCTACAACAAATGGCGGACTTATGAAATCGTTTTCAATTTTTCAAATATAAACTTTTTTTGTCGAATAAAATGGGCAAACAGAGATATTTTTTGAGTAACAATAAACTTTTGTATTTAATATATAGAAAGCAAACTTTTGTAAATTTTTCACAGATAGTAATGAGGAATTTTTTAAGTTGTAAATTGTGACTCGTTCAGTTGAATAAGTGTTTTTATTAAGAAAAAGAACACAATTTCTTTGAGAAAAAAAATTATAGAACTTACAAGCGGGAAATTTACCAAAAGTTTTGATATATTCTGAAATTAAACTTTTTTTTGATCAAGAATATAGGTAGCATAAAAATATTTTTTGAGTTGCAAACTATTGCATTTAAAATGATTTATTGCAGAGAATATTTATAAACCATGAATTTTACAGAGAATTATGAAGACAAAATTTTCTCATATTATTATTCTTATTTTATATATTCTTTAGAAAGCATTTTATGGGAAATGGACGAAAATAAAGTGTATTAAAAAAACGGAACTCATAAATCGTTTTGCGTTTCATATCCACTAGAATCAAATATGTAAGCGAAGCCGAAAAAATAACAATACTTCTACTAATTATTAAAATATATGTTTCTATAACATCGAAACATAAAACTAAATAAATATATAGTAACACGCCATACGAATTACAAAATAAACATGACAAATTAAAACGAAGTGAACCCATAAATTGTTTCTGCATTTGTATCCGCTAGACTTATAAATAGAGTCTTAAAATTTTCATTCTAAAATTACGGTAAAATAACCGGCAACTGTTTGTCCATCCAATTAACCGTAAAGTTTACGGTTAAGAAATTTTTTTTTTACTTTTACGGTTTTGAAACTGTTTATATCTAGTACGGGTAAAAAAAACATGAATACAAAATTATACAGTTTTTTAACCATTTACAACTAGCATGAAAATATTAGACTTTTTTGTGTTAAACAGCTTTATGGTGTTAAACAGCTACAAGACCATTCTGTCGGTCATCAAATTCACAGATTAGCCTTTTCGGCTATAATATGCACTGAGCTGCAAAGAACTAAGTGGCTTCAGTAGGTGGACTTAGTTGGTGCTATAAAATTCTGATTGTTTAACCATATTAGGTCAAAGTAGTTAATAAACGATTTTTCTCACTGTTAGTAGTTTGATTACCATCCTATTCATTGTTCTTTGACTGTTTTGTTTGAATATGGTAAAATAACAATTTAGTAAAATGTTATTTAACCGTTTATTTCGAAAAATTTCTAACAGTGTACGCTAAGCCGAAAAAATAGTTTCTAAACTAATATATATATATATATATATATATAGGTATATATATATATAAATTTTGAAAATGATCTGTATTTTTTTACTAAGAAAGTCTAAAAATGCATACAACCGATAGTAAATAAAATTATTTTAGAGAAAACATTCCAAAATTATTGCAAACAATTATCAAAATGACATATTCCCAAAATCAAAATAAAAGCAAAATCATTGTTAAAAAATTATGGAAGCAATCATATATTCTTTTTTCTTCTAATAATCAAATCCTTACTGAAACTTCAATCGTCAATGCAATCTTTCGTTCCGGGTCGGATATTTTCCAGTTCCTTTCAAATAGTAGTTTTAATCTGACACTTAATATGTAAAAGAAAAAAAAAGTTATAAAATATCAAACGCATATACTCAAAGAAGCGTACTGTTTAAAAAAAAGAGAGAAGAGAGATAAAATAGAAGGAAATGGGATAAGAAAAAGGCAAAAATCAGCGTAAGGACAATGAAGGCATAATTCAAAGACTTCCCATTGTCGGGTTGTACGTAACTCAACATTGGATAGGACAGTTATAGGCTATTCTGCCGCACCGGTATTTGTTCCTGGGGGGAACTCTATCTTCGAAGAAAGCAATTCAGGTAGAGCACTGATTTGATGGGCCCCGCTTGTAGACGCTGTTATGTTGTTTCGGACGATATGTTTAGGAGTTTTATTTCGGGGTATTGTTTNTATATATATATAACATATTTATAGCTAAGTAAATATGCAATTAGGTAACCATAATGAATGGAATGTTTTATGGACAATAATAAAACAGTACAACGACCTTGATAACATTGGCCTCCATTCACACGAGAGTACAAAAGTTAGGCATAAAGCAAAAACATTAGTATCTGCCAAAAGAAGAAGAAAAAAAAAATGTTTCAGGTACATCTCCAGTTACAAGGTAGTGCCATTTTTTGATTTGTTCACCGCGTTTTAGTGAACCGAGTCAGTAAGACCAAGGACGCCATATTTCATGCCTTTACCTTGATATTAAAGTGAAAGGGGGAAATGTAACTTCCGACCTTAAATGAAATGAAACTTTTGTCACATTAATGTAATCATACAGCTTATATATCTGGAAGTGATGAATTGAATTTGTATCATATGGATGTTTTAGTAGATTATTGCGAAGTTCAAATTTGCCATTAGTTTATTCAAAAGGAAAAAAATAATAATCATCATAACTTAAGCAAAAAAAAAAAAAATTTTTTTTTAACGGATCAACGTTACTGTAAATCGCTAAAAAGTTATACTTCAAAAATTTTAATTTTACAAGTTGGCTTTCATTGCCAATCTCAAAAATGGAATTTGTATCGTAAGGATGTTTTAGTATGGAATTTGTATCATAAAGATGTTTGCGAAAATAAATGGAACTTCTATCATAAGGATGTTTTAGCATGGAATTTGTATCATAAAGATGCCCGCGAAAATAAATGGAATTTCTATCCTAAGGATGGTTTAGTGGATTATAACTATGTTAAGTATTTAAATTTTTTTTTTGCGATTACACAAACTTTGACAAAATAAAACTATTCTTTAACTGGAATACATGTTTTTTGTAAATGTTTTGTGATTGCATAAAACTTTTCTTGGCAAAAGTCTTCAAATATGCAAGTTAGATTTGATTGAACATCTGAACACTTTGATGCAGTATTTTTGTTGAACATATTTCTCATACTTTGTATTTATTTTGGTCAAAACAAGTGAGGAGCATTATATTTAGCATTTTAATAGTTTATGGTTATGAAATACAGCATGAAACGCCCGTGTCTTTTTCTACGGTTAAGATAAAATCTTCCAAACAAAGCGCATTTCCAAACGGTAATTTGTTCTAATTTGCACTTATTTGTAGTTATTTACAACTAAAAATACAGTTATTCATCATTAAAATTTCCTTAATTTACAAAGCCAATTATTAATAAACTTTCGAATATGAATTCAAAAAAAGTTTTTTTTAAACTACTTTTTTTTTGGATTTCATATCTTAGTATAAATATAATCCGATAATCTAGCGTTTTTTTTTAAATAACCATTAGACTATTTTTTATAATTAAAAAATATCAAAATATATTTGTACTCGTAATAAGAGCTCCAGAAAAAATATATGTAAAAGAGACACGTGTGTCCCATCTGCGGGAAAGGGTTAATTTATCAGCACATCAAAAAAATCATAATTTGAATTTGTTTCATAAGAATTCTTTAGAAGATTAGTATTAAAAATTTGACGTAAATTTATTATTTTATAACAATTATTAATGAACTAATAAACATTACAATGAAACTTTTATTAAACGGTTTAACATATTTATAGTAAATGTTTCAGGGCAAAATGCTTAGAAATTAGTAGTTTAGCGCATCTCAAAAAATCTAATAATGACAAATATAATTTGTACCATTCGGATGTTTTCGTATATGATTGCAAAGTCAAAATTTACCGTTAAGTTATATTATTAATTATAATTGAAATATTAGGCAGAAAAACAACAGATTAACATATTTATTGTAAAGGTTTCTTTGATCCTTAATAGATATTGTTACAAAAACTTAAAAACTAACAAGTAACCTACATTGCGATTTTTAAAAATATCTTTGAATAAGGAATTGTTGTTGTTATAGTTCCTTTACGTCACACTAGAGCTGCACAAATGGGCTATTGGCGATGGTCTGGGAAACATCCCGAGTAAGGAATTGCATTTGTATTGATGTTTTAGTAGAATACTTGAATACTGAAAATTACAGGGGCAAAAAAATTCTATTATAATACCATATTGTATGGTAAAAACATTTTTGATAAAAAAAACGTAATTCTGGTTAATAAAAGCAAATGATATTAATTCTGGTTTTCAAAATTATGGTTCGTATGACCACACACTTAGTAAAAATTACAAAACTGAAGAACAAATTTAACCGAAAAATGATTTTTATACCATGCTCTAAGTTATCATGATAAAATTACCAAATTTTACCATATTTACCAAATTTTATCAATTATTATCTAACCAAATATTATTGTTTATTTTAACAAAAGCATTGCAAAAGCATTTCGGTAAAAATTACCGAGCTTTTTGGTGTTCCCATAGAGCTAGAAGCATGGTAAATATTACTGTATTCTGGTAGTTTTGCCCATACTTTTTTTCAGTGTAGATTGTTACAAAGTTTAAATTTTTATTTGTTTTATTTTTCTAAAATTTGTGAACGCTTTATGAACATCAAACTCTTTGTGGAAAGGCAGACACAGATCAAGTTAAAAAATTGAATCTAACCTAATATCAAATTTCGCAAAATTCACAAATAACAGCATTCGATTTTATAACGCTCCATAATCGAGATCTAACGCTACGAAATTTCTGTACTCTGTTGCTGTTGTTGTTGTTGTAGTTCATTTACGTCGCACTAGAACTGCACAATGGGCTATTGGCGACGGTCTGGGAAACATCCCTGAGGATGATCCGAAGACATGCGATCACAATTTTGATCCTCTGCAGAGGGGATGGCACCCCCGCTTCGGTAGCCCGACGACCTGCACGCGAAGTCGAGCACTTTACGGTAGAACAGTTTAACGAGGACCAATACCGCGCTCCCTCGGTCCCTACGCAGACTGATCCAAGTGGTCACCCACCCGCACACTGACCGCAGCCAGTGATGCTTGACTTCGGTGATCTGCTGGGAGCCGTGTCTTAACGATCAGTCCACTGCGGGACTGTGCTCTGTTGCAAGTTAAGATAAAACCATTATCCCTATAAGGAGAGCCTGTTTGCATTTAAGTGCGCGTCAAATCGAGGCCAAGCTCCTAGCTCGAATGTATATCAACATCACAAACTTTGAAACGACATTGCACAGCTTTCTTTTTGCTTGCTTTCTAATTAACAACAATATTCAATTAACAAGTAATAAGAACTAATAAAAATGATATCTAAAAATTGTAGCAAATATACGTTTTTTGTTCGCATTTGAACAAAACTGATGAAACTGAGGAAATGATAATTAATATCGTTTCTTGCAGACGAGTTTTTTCTACAGCGAAACACAAGCAAATATTCTTTATCTCGCATTTGATTTGTTAAGAGCAGTATAAGACGCGCTATTTTTTGTGGTCCAATCAAATCCAATGTTCTTGCAACGTCATATAATTTTTTTTCTCTTTCTTTTTTTTCTCCGAATTTTCTCTTTATTTATTGAAATACGTCACCAAGTCTAGAATTCCAATGAAACTACGAAATTATAATCTCTTTTTAATAATTCTATGATATATATCGTAAAAGATAGCATGAATTATTTTCTCTCTGGCGTGGTTAGCTTTTGAAAGCCTTTATATTGCTTTTGAAGCATGTTTGTATAATTCAATAACGAAATATAAAGGAACTATATGAACTTGAAGATGATTATTTAATTCCTATACCGCAATGCTTTTTTTCTTAACTTGTAACTGAGTATATTAATCCAAGTATATAAACTTTGAAAGTTCTTTTCGCAAGTAATAAAATTAGTTTTTAGTGCTAAATTTAGAAACTTTAATGAGTATTTTTTTAAAATAAATCAATAAAATATCAATTATACTAGACTTCTTTGCCCAGCTATCGATCACAAATTCAAAAAAGATTTTTTCTTAAAAGCGTGTGACAGTTTGGTCTGTGTCGTATCAGGCTTAATTTATTTTAAGCAAACAGCGGTCTTTGTTGCGGGCATTGATTACAAAATTAGAAGCTAATGAAAGACTTGAGAGAAAAAAATATTTTCATATCTGATATAGTGCCACCGGCTTTTCACCATAATCAATCTTTTATTATGCTACCTCAATTTGCACTTTTTTAATGTTTACAATTTACAATGTTGAAGTGCTTTGAAAAAAACATTAAATTTTAACTTGTGTTAATAGCGATCAGTGATTTTTCAATAAAATTTATAGTAATAAAATTCTTTTTTTATTCTGAGATGAAAATAAATAATAAAAACAAAAATCCTTTTAAACTTTTCTTATTTGAGATGAATTAATCTCGAAAATAAATAAATAAAAATGTGTGTATTAATTAAGCACAAAAAAGTTAAAAATTTTGTCATTTTTTTCCTCTCTTTTCTCTTTTTCATTTGTAAAATCATTTTCGCTGAAGATATTTTCGCTGAAGATTGACAAAATGTAGATAATAACAAACTATGGCTTGTAAAAAGATTTAATTAAAATATTGATCAACAGAATCTAAACATGTATAGAAATTTACAAAATTACTACTATTAATTCATAAATAACAACATTTGATTATTATACCATTATTCACTCGCGATGAATAATAAACGACGTTCAATAAAATAATATATGTCTGTATTGCTTGTTGTTTATTTTTTAAAAGTGAGCATATGTACAGTGCGTCAAAAAAGCAGACAACCCTAAATAACTTTTGATCTAATGATCGGATTTTTACGTTGTATGACTCAATCTTAATGTTTCGAGGGGGTGACGTCAAATATACTAATTAATTAGTGCAGATGATATTTTAAGTTGCGAAATTAGCCGCAAAAGCGTACCTTCTCTGAATAAACGTACCTTTATTTCGACCGATTTGGATTTCTGATCCTCAAAATATAGGGAAATATGGTTCCCATAGTTTAGTTAGCAAAGTGATCAAAGTTTAGACCCCTTAATGCTAATTTTACTTTTTTCGCATTTCGCCATATCTCGAGAAATTTTTGAGCGAATTGAAATTTTTTTCCCGCACAATTATAAAATTCGTTTGGTTAAAGGTGATTTCATACAAAAATAAATGTTACTAAATACTTATTATTTTTTATTATTTCATTTTATAATAGTCTGAAAATATTGTGAGGTATACAGTTTCTTACATCATTTTAAAGTATGTAATTTGACATGACGAGCGAAATTGGTGGAATAATTCTAGAGAAATTGAATTTTAAAAAAATCGTATTTTTAGCATTCGATACGATATTTTGTGGTTCAAAAACCTGAATCCGTCATGAAAACGGCATGTTTATTTAGAGATTGTACATTTTTGCGTCTAATTTCGTTATAAAATATCATCTGTAATTAATTAGCATATTTGAGGTCAACTTCTCGAACCATTAAGATTAAGTCCTTGAACGTGAGAATCCACTTTGTACCTTATGTGTTTTAAATTAGATGAATTATTAGAATGAGTTACAATTCATTACATTTAGGTTAGCTTTTAATACTATTTTGCCAATGCAGCGAAATTTGAAAACCTAATATTAATTCTTAATAACATAATATTGAATTAATCGGCACATTTAATTAATAATGGCAGAAAAAATTTCCTAAAAAGTAAACCCAGGAGGAGGTCAGATTTCGAAAGTTGTGCTTTCTTTTAAGACAGTTTTTCGAAGGCTCCGTCGTAATATGAAATGATACTTTTTTTGCGAAAAATACGTTATTTTTATAACTGCTGTGAATTTGCAACTGTTACTCATGACTAGAGCCCGGATTTTGATGACCTAAAAAATCTCAATTAATGCCCTTAAAAAGTGCAAAAAATGCCCTTATGAACTGCAAAAAATGCCCTTAAAAGTGCAAAAAATGCCCTTAAAATGCGATAATTGCGTTAAAAATGCCGTATGACATGACTTAAATAGAAGTAAAAATATTGAACTAAAACAATGTTTTACTCTTTAAACTTATTATGAGTCATTTCAAAAAATATAAAGCAATGCAATACTTGTTCTACGTTTATTGAAGTTTGACAAATATGTTTTATATCCAAAAATAACAA
>NC_092211.1:67618645-67692137 GCF_043381705.1 Parasteatoda tepidariorum | reverse complement strand
CTACGACTGCTGATTCTTCTACAATTAACGTCGCAGGTTGCGAAGTTTAACTTCTTCCGCGCGGAGGGACTCCACGCACTATTTTTTTTATTACTTTATTTAATAATAGTCTAAAAAAATTTGAATTGCGAGGTATATAATTTCTTACATAATTTTAAAATATGTCATTTGACATGACGAGCAAAATCGGTCAAATAGTTCCTGAGAAATCGAATTTTAAATTTCGCATTTTGTGGTTCAAAAACCTGAATCCGTCATAAAAACGGCATGTTTATTCAGAGATTATACATTTTCGCGTCTAATTTCGTTACTTAAAATATCATCTGTAATTAATTGGCATATTTGAGGTCACCTTCTCGAACCATTAAGATTCCTTGAACATGAGGATTCACTTTATACCTTATGTATCTTAAATTAGATGAATTATTAGAATAAGTTACAATTCATTACATTTTGGTTAGCTTTTAATACTATTTTGCCAATTCAGCAAAATTTCAAAACCAAATATTAATTATTAATATTCTAATATAAAATCCTAATGGCATAATATTTAATTAATTGACACATTTTAATTAATTGACAAATTTCTTAAAAAGTCATCCCAGTCAACTTTTACAGTCACTTTCAGTCAACTTATAAAGCGTTTAGAATAGTATTTAACAATACTCTCATACAAATTTAACTTATTTCAGCGTCAACATTCGAAACACAGAGGATGACCTCCTTGGTTATAAAAGTTTTGCTTTCTTTTAAGGGTGTTTCTCGAAGGCACCGTCGTCGTGTGAAATTATGCTTTTTTGAGAATATGCTATTTTTATAACTGCTGTGAGTTTGCAAATGTTTCTCATGACTTTTGGTCAAGTTAAGCCCATCTAAAGCCGGCGCTGTCTACTCGTATTTTGAAAATGGAGCAAAAAGTCAATAAGGATAAAAGTCAAAGTTTTGTGAAAATAAAAAGCGTTTGTGGTCTATATTTTTAATATTTGAAAACTTACTCCAATGTTGCATTCCCTGAGATCATAAAAATTAACAAAAACAGAGAATACCGCACTGATTTTGATAATTTTCACCTAGGTGGGAAAGTGTTACCAAATCAGTGATTTTTTAACAAAATTAATAACTTTTAAAATATTTAAGTTATTTGTTTGTTCTAAAGCCCAGATAATTCTTCACACCAGGATTATATACATAGTTTAAAATTTAAGGCACTTAAAGCTTCAATTGTAAGGCACTACTTAAACTATGGGTTTTTCATTTTCCTCGGTGACAGAGCTTTGAAAAACAGCATTAATGCATAGGATAAGTTCGGTTTTTAATAATAAAAGCCAATTTAGATGATCAAATAATAAGGGTTGTCAACTTGTCAGCTTTACTGTACTGACATTGTAATCCACTGACAAACCGCTGGAAACAAATTTGTATATGTCACTTCCGCACAGCAAAGTCTTGCCATGTTCGCAGCTTTCCAGAAGATTATGTATAAATGAAGATATAATAGTACATATATAAACAAGATACTAAGGATTGAGTAGGTACTGGTGTAGAAAGAGAAAAGCAACATCTAGGACCAAAGCAATTTAAAATGAACCTAGAAAAGATCTCGTCCTTAATCTGCCTAACCCTTTTTTAAGATTGGCTTGAGAAAAGCATTTTTTTATGTAATTAGTTTTTTTTCAACTCTTTCTCTCTAAAGTAAGTGTTTGTTTGATGAAATCTGTAATCGACGTAATAATTCTGGGTGTCCCAAAATAATTGGGACAAACCTTAAAAGGACGTAGGGGAGGGGGCATGACAAGAATTCAGATTTGTATAGCAACCCATGGTTGGAAACATCTTCCCGCTAGGTGGCGGTTCGCCGCTAGGTGGTGTTGTTTATAAGAGCGTTCAAGGAAACAGATTAGCATTGTAGCAGTCACTTGAGTTGTCATCGCCCGTAGAGTATGCAAAAAAACACCTGGCTGCCTGATATGCACGT
Organism: Parasteatoda tepidariorum; assembly: GCF_043381705.1. Taxonomy (NCBI): domain Eukaryota; kingdom Metazoa; phylum Arthropoda; class Arachnida; order Araneae; family Theridiidae; genus Parasteatoda; species Parasteatoda tepidariorum. Next base: position 67,690,162 of record NC_092211.1, on the reverse strand, counting down.
GATGCACAGATTGACAGAGGGAAACGCGCGAGCAGCAGAAAGAATGTGTCGCAAAAGGTACCCACAGAGAGATGTACTGGACCGTCAGGTGTTATTAATTTGCATCACTACCACAGCACATGTAATATCGTTGACCAATAAATATTTTAGTTTTGTGTCTTTTTGTTTTTTGTACCTCTAATACTATACTTTTACCAAGACGCTTCCGATCATGGGTTGCTATGCAATTCTAAATCCTATCTCCCCTTAAAGTTTGTCCCAATAATCCTGGGGCACTCTGTATAACAGTACTTTTCTGAAAATTAATGTCTAGGCTTAAGTGAGCCAAAGAAAAAAATGTTGCACATCAATAGCACAAGCAGTAAGATAAGAGCACAAATACAAATGATAACGCTCACCAATAGTGGAACAAATTTGGCTTATCACAGCGGAGTAATGCGTACTCGAAATTTGACATTTTGCTTTATTTTAAAGTTGTTTCTCTAGTGTACACCAAGTATATTCCTTTCTGTTAGAATTTTCATTCTAAAATTATGGTAAAATAACCGGTAGCAGTCTGTCCATCCAATTAACCGTAAAGTTTACGATAAAGAACAATTTTTACTCTGATGACTTTGAAACCGTTTACAACCAATATAGCTAAAAAAAACATGTACACAAAACTATAAGTTTTTTTTAACCATTTACAACTATCATGGTTTAAAAACCGCAAAAAAGAATTTAACTAGACATTAGAACTAGGCTTTTCGTTATGCAATGGACATTGGAGTTAGGTTGTGGTTGAGCTGTGTTTTTTTTTCAAATGGACCGTGGCTATAAATGTGGTTTAATCAGTTTATCTGGTTGACCTATACTCATCACCGATCGTAAGAGGTGGGAAATGTTAGACTCTTTTGTGTTAAGCAGCTTTATGGTGCTATCATCTTTGCGTGGATGAATAAATTGAGGAGGGCAGAACACTGGCGACGCTTCATCTGTTGTATGCTTCATGTGTATGGAGGAAATATTCTGGTGTCAACGTTGGGACTCGAACCCCCGCAGTGTTGGTCCCGAGATTGACAGATTAGCCCTCTCGGATATAATATGTACACATCTGCAAACAACTAGGTGACTTCATTAGGTGGGTCTAGTTAGTGCGATAAAATTCTGGTTGTTTAACCATATTAGGTGAATAAACGGGTCTTCTTTCACAGTTAATAGTTTGAATACCATCTTATTTTACAGTTATTTGACTGTTTTGTCTGATTATGGTAAAATAGCATTTAAATAAATTGTTACGTAACCATTTTTCTAAAAAATATCTTACAGTGCAGCGTCCGTTTCTCCACCATCTTTGACCAATCCCAGTGGAACAATCCTGATTGCGTGCATGAAGTCTGAGTATGTTGTTTATTCTTTAAGTTATTTCTCAATAATATCACCTGTGTGTAGAATATTTTCCAGTTCTAATAACAAATTCAAAAAGCTAGAATTAAATTTTAAAAAAATGGCTGCTATTGGAATAAGGCTTAATCAATATCTAAGGAAACCCTCGATGGAGCCGTATTGCTTTGAATGTTTAGCATGGAATAGTTGCCTAAAAAGGCATTCAAATCTACTTTCTAGTGTTGGAACTGTTGCAGTACCGTATGAAAAACTTATGCGGTATATATAAAGAAAAAGTAGGTATCGTAAGACTTGTTTGAAAAAAAAAAGCGCGTAAGCCATTGATAAAACAACATTTTAATTACAAACAATTCAATCTATTAAGCAACACATTTGAAATGATTATAAATATCGTAGATATTTAGAAACGTATTTCTTAATAATTGTTTTTCAAGACTGCAGTACTAATTTAAAAATAATATTAAAAACTTGTTTCAAGTATTGCAACAGAGTTACTAATATCATCAGATATCAAAGAACTAGTGAAAAATAATAATGCAAATAGATGATATTTGATTAGATAATATCCCTCAGATTGACGAGTTTTTATCTTTCCCACATCGGCAAAAAAGGATTAAAAGGGTTGCTGACCAAAATAAAGTGATAATTTTGGAATTCTCCCAAACGGGTTCGATCAGGTTTGGTCACATGCGTGCGGAAAGCATGACATGCTCGAGATATTTTCAGATGTGAAATATTCATCGGCAGGGAACTGACTAAGTGAGTACAGTCGATGTCGTTTATCAGCATAAAAAATGAGCTTACAGCTCAGATGTATAAAGAGACACACTATGCGTGACACCCTGAGTGCATAATCACCATGTAGTGATCTACGAACAATTTTATGGAATACCCCACACCGATCTCTGAATCTCGTCGGCTCACTCCAATTTGTTCGAAGATAAATTGTTATATTTTGTTTTATGTTTTTTTTATCTATATCTTTGAAAATACTACCTGCTAAAATGAATGTCAAAGGTTTCAATGTCCCAAGAGGAAATGGTTACTTGGTTTTGTTTGCAGAATTTCTGAGTCAAAATTTTAATTTTATTTATTTTAATTGATAAAATTACAGGAGTTGGATAATATCATGGAAGCACTTCTAATTTTTTTTCATACTTCTCAAGAAATTCATAGAGAGTTATTACATAATTTCAAAAGTGTTTAAATCATGCTATTTCTCCCACATATCAATGAAGTTTAAAGCTTTCAGAGGTTTGAGGTCCCCGCAATAAAGTACGGATGAGAAAGAATGTTTTTGTACACCCCATGAATTTGAACAACCCATAAAATTTTCTAATATTGTTTACTTTAACTGATAAAATTACAGGGGTTGGACAAAATTATGGAAGCACTTTAATGCTAACTCTTTTTTTTCATATTTCTTAAGAAATACTTGAATTATTTTATAACTTCAGTATTCTACAGATCATGCGATTTCTCTTATCAATGAAGTTTAAAACTTTTAGAAGTTTGGGGGACTGGAAATAAATTGCTGACGAAAATAGAATTCTTAAACACCCCAATCCAAAAATTTGCTTGTAACTTGCAAAAATTATTGTGGTAATAATATGTAATAACTACACAAAAACAATGAAAACACAAGAATAGAAACACAACAAGGAATTGCAAGCTTATTGCTATATTTTTTGGTATGGGTCTGTGAAAAAAACTTTTTTTCCTTCGTAATTTATTGCCGGTACCTCAAACCTCTAAAAACTTTAAACTTCATTGATATGATGAGAAAGCGCATGACCAAAGCATTTATAAAGTTATAAAATGATTCTTTAAGTAAATCTCGAAAGATATGAAAAAAATGAATCAGTACAGAAGTGTTTCCGATATTTTGTCAGCCCTTATATATTCAACATTACCTCTTGCTACATAAATTTATTAAAAAAAAAGGCTTTTTCTTACATAATTTTTAATCATTTCTTTGGCGTTAAAAGTTAAGTATTAAAACGTATCAAACTGTATCACGTATATGTATTAAAAAATTAACTGTTGATGCCTCAAAAAAGTATTTATTGAAAACTAATTTATTAACAAAATTATAAACGAAAATTACATATCAAAAGTTATTTAAACTAACTTATTTTTTGCATAGTAAAAATAGAAAATTTTCAGTATCAGAAATTTCAAAAAGTTAAAAAAATTCTTCTTTTTTTTGCATTTTAGAACGTAATTAAAATTTTAAAAAAAAGTATCAAAAGTTAGGTATTAAAAACGTAAGTTAATAAACAACGGACCCTCAGTATTAAACTTGACAAAAATCATGCATTTGACACATTAATAAGTTACAGCTGATCAATTTCAATTGAATCAACAAATTAAAAAAGGAGAAATAGCCTAATTTTACTCCAAATAAAAGGGTTAATATTATGTAAATATAATATGGGCGTAAAAAATTAACCAATAAGAAGTAAAACCAGTCACTTGCTGTTACATTCAACATTATCAAAGCGGGTAAAAACTATGGCCTACATGTTGCCAACGCATTTGTGGAGAAAAAAGGAATTTTTGTAACACACATTTTAAATATCTGTGAAAAAATAAAATTAAGAAAAGAAAATAGAAAAATATAAGTTTAAAAAAATAGAAAAGAGTTTTTTGCGTAAATAAAATAAGAAAATAGCTGGGAGCAATTCAGTAAAAAAAAGAGAGGATAGAGAACTATTTTGGCAAAAATAAATAAATTAATAAAAGAGCTATTTCCGCAAAATATAAAGAAAAGAGATATTTCCGTTAAGAAAAAAAAAAGGATTCAAAAAGAAAGGAAAGAGCTTTTTCCTTGAAAAAAAAAAAGAGCGCGATTCTTCATACGAGTATCTTAACCTTCATGTTAAAAAAAAAATTATATTCATGCAGATCTGATTAGAATAATTATAATAAAGAATTCTGATAAATATTAAGTATTTTATACAATTTTTTAAAAATAATTTTATGCTAAACTCTTAAATAATTTTCTTTTAAGAAAAGTTGCATAATTTTATACTTAAAAGTAATAAATTAAAAAAAAGTACGTAAAAATAATAAGCAAATATTTCAATTCAACTAAATTTGAAAACAATAGGGTCTCATACTACAATTAAATTTCTCGAAAATTTAACTCGTTGGAAAACATTGAAAAATTTGAAATATGAAGAAAAGTGTTCTCAAACTTCTTTTTTTAACGAAATTACTGATATATTCATAAAAGAACCTACTTCCTTAACTTCTTTATTTTCTCAAAATTTTAGTTTTTCAAACAGTTGAGCTCTTGACAACGTTATTTATTTTGATTTTTCTTGCATTAAATAATAGTTCCAAGAAAATTCATCACTTTTAATTACCTTCTTAGTAATACAATTAGCTTAATTATTCGTCCTAAATTAAGTGATTTATTTTAAGAGAAAATTTTCAAACTTAATGAGAGTTTGAAAGCCTCTGAGGTGAAAAGATACAGTGGCTAAAAAATACGTAGGTATACTTCCTTTAACCTTATTAAATATTTTTTTTTGCTAATTCTTTAGCTTCTAGTTACTTTAATTCCTTAACATCAAGGCTAGATTAAAAATTACTTATTGAACCTTAAAATAAAAGGTTACAAACAAAATGTTTTTGGTTTTGAAATTTGTCAAAAAAAAAATGTTATTCTAAAATTTATGAAAAATGTCGATTTAAAACTCTTTCCATGGTTGAATAGTAACTTTTAAGATGATAAATTTACACCTTTCACATAGATTAAATAAAATATTAAATTGAAAGTTTTAAAAATAATAAATTAAAATATTTGAAAGTGTTTATCATAACTGAGATTAACTTCGATATTAGTTAAAAATATCGAGCTCAACGAAATTAACTGTTTAATTTTTCAACTCAATTTAGATATAAATTTCAATCGAGAAGCGTTTTTTTTAAAAATTGTATGAAAGGTATTTCCATTTTTGAATTAGATATTGTTTTCTTTTAAACTTCTTTTTGATATAAGAAATATATTCTACATTTTGATTGCCGTACTTATTTTTATTTGAACTAGTAATTTAAGCGAACACGATAAAAGAAACAAAAATCGAGTTAAAATAATTTCTATTGTTGTTTTAATCTAACTAATTATCAGATTTATAATCCATTGTACAGTGTACGAAAAAAAAAAGAAGAAAAGAAGACGGACCACTCTGAATACCTTCTGTTCTAATGTTCTAATACTTCACGTTATGGGACTCAATCTTAATGAGTCGAGGGGGTGACCTCAAATATGCTAATTATTAAGTGCAGACGATATTTTAAGTTACGAAATCAGACACAAAAACGTACTTTTTCTTAATAAATATACCTTTTTTTGGACGGATTCAGATTTCTGATCCTCAGAATATAGGAGGTAGCAGCAACCTGGAAAATATGATCCAAATATTTTGATCAGGAGAAATCCAAATATTTTGGCTCTAAAATTTGGGTCCTTAATGTTAATTTTACTTTTCGCATATTTCGCTATAACTCGAAAAATATTTAAGCGCAATTTTGCATACAATTATTTATTTATCTAAAATAACATAATTTGTTTATTCAAATTATAATTTATTTATCCAAAGATAATTTCCATGCGAAAGATATTTTTTAGTAAATTTCTTTAATTTTTTTAATTTGATAATGGGCGAAAAATTTTGAATTGTAGGTTATATAATTCTTTCAATCATTTTAAAAGCTGTAATTTTTAATTGCAAAATAAAAAATTTCTGCAAAATCCGTTGAAAAATTCCTGAGAAATAAAATTTTAAAAAAAATCAGATATTTAAAATTTGATAAATAAAATTTTAAAAAAAAATCAGATATTTAAATTTTGATTTCTCAGGAACTATTTGACCGATTTCGTTTAAAATTTGTATTTAGCCATGTACAATTATATTCTTTAAAATTATGCAAAATTATGCATGTTTATTCAGAGAAAGTGAGTTTTTGTGCCTGATTTCGTAACTTAAAATATCGTCTGCCCTGATTAATTAGCATATTTGAAGTCACCCTCTCGAGCCATTAAGATTGAGTCCCTAGGACGTGAAGATCCGATCATTAGATTGAAAGTTATTCTGGGTGATCCATTTATTTTTTCGTGCACTGTACATATTTTCAAAATAATTAAATGTTTTTCGTTAATTAATAGGTTCCCCACTTGCTTGTGAAATTTATTTATTAAGTCTCATGGTTCAGCTGAAGGATATCGATCATTTAGGGTTCCACACTCGAAAAGAATTTGGAACCACTGTCCAAACGCCATTAAAAGACCAAAATCTAAAAAAAAGAAAAGAAAGGTGGTCTAATGAAATTAGAGAAATAGCAGACCAAAAGCTTAGGAGAAGATTTTTTAGTAAACGAACAAAAGGTGAATTGATAATGTTGAAGATGGTAATCCTCAGAAATATGAGAACTTGGTAGAATAGTTTGCTTTTTAGTAAATATATATTAACATATACCTAATTTACGTTATAGAATTTTAAATTACTTTGAATAGGCAAAACAAATATTGCAAAACTGAAAACAATTTTATGTTTTAGGTCAAATTAAAACCTTTCAGTAACTTTTAATTTTTTTTTATTATTGCAAAAACTAAAACGAAAGTGTTTCTTAACGTTTCTGTAATCTTTACTGTTGTTTTATAGTAAAAGTAATTTTATAAAAAAGGGGATTTTATAAGAAAAAAGTAACAAAATATTAATTTAGTAATTGATATAAGATAAAGAAAAATTAAAAGTTAATGTAACAAATGTTTTTTTTTAATTATACTTCCTAACAATTCATTTGTTACTCTGAATGCTAGAAATAATTAATACCAAAGATAAATAAATAAAACAGTAAATTAAAAATTGGAATTAGAAAATATTTATTAAAAGAAAAACTTCATGTAGTTTAATTTTATTTCTAGGTTGCATTTTACTTATACGTTAGATTTTCTATAATTACCTTCAGCTTTAAGCAATCACATTTTCGCACAATATAATGCGAGTTTAAACTATTGCCAAAGTGTATTAATTATTAAAAGAAAATAACTCTTAAACAGCAGCGCTAAGTATTTATTAACTCAAAATGCCAGTAAAATTAATTAATAATAATTTAAGCGAATTATATCTAGGGGTAACTTTATCGGATGAAGAAAAAAAACTATGATAACTTTTATAGTAATTTCAATTATTTCTACACATCTTTTACTGACAAAAAATTCTTTTCTTACTGTGTTATTATGGACTGAATATATTGATTACCCCTCATTATGGTGTTCGAGCGGCAAGATTTTGGCTTCTGACCATTCTTTAAGATTCCTGAAATGTTGGCCCCATTCCCTCAACTATATTATGCATCCGCATTGAACTGAATGGATGGAACATTTGAAAGATGTAGATGCTTTTGAAGAAAGCTTGTTGTCCACACAAAATAAATAAGAAAGCTCTATTATCTGATTTAAATAATAAGACAAATGAAATTGAAGTCACTGCAGCGCTTTGATTAGGACACTATGCCATTTGCTGTTTCGTTAATAAAGGAAAATCCATTATGGAAATCGTTTTATTATTATTGTCACTTTTAATGATGTTTATCAAAATATTTAATAGGAAAAAAACTTTTTGAGCCATTGCTTGTTTAAAAAAATACGACTTAGTAAAGTAATATTTTATGGAATAAAAAATTTAAACTTGTAATACGTAAAAGAAACAGACTACCGGATTTTCTAAAAATGAAATAGGATTGGAAAAATCATTTAAAGAACAACGAAAGTAAATAACGTTTGAAATGCTTAGTAAACAAGATATCCAATAAGTTCTAAAATTACTTATAAAGTTTGACAATGGATGGCGCTTTTGAGTACACAAGCTATAGAACAAAGTTTTGTGCTGCAAGTTCAACTCCATTTGACAGATTTGCAGAGATGTTCCTCGGACTGCAAATGGTGGTCATTTCAGAAACATTGTTTAATTACGAAGCACTTTTTAACCAGTTTGCAACATCATCAGAGGTAAACAAATTCAACTGGTTCAAAGTTCGTTGGCATTTACTAACTAATTCTGAAATTTAGTTAAAAGAAACTAACTACTGGGTTTTAAAAAATTATACAAATGATTATTCTTAAACAAAAAAGAGTCTGAAGACAAATGAAGCGCTGTTCGCGCAGTATTGAGGATGGGATGAACTTCCCAAATCCATGTGCTTTGAATCCTTTTTAAGCCCCCCGTTGGAATGAATCATTACCGCAAGGTCTTTGATTCATTACTAATAAACAATATTTTCTCTAGTCCTCTTTGCAGTTCATCATTACAGCATGGTTATTGTTTCATTACTCACAAACCATGGATATTTTCTCAGGTCCCCCCTGCAGTGCGTAATTACCGTAATGTCTTTGTTTTATTATCAACAAACCATGAATATTTTTCAGACTCTAGGTTGAATAATTTAAGTTCAGTAAAATTTGAATGTTAGATATTGCTTTTCAGCCTATACTGTAATTCGGCATGTGCTTCTGTAATTTTTAAAGCTGAATCTAATAAATTCCTGAAGCTACTAGCTTGAGCACCAGCCTGAATGGGAGCTAAAGGCTGCTTATGAGCACGGGTTTTTGCGGGAATACTTTACATCTGATAAATATGTTTTCTTTTCTATTTTTTTCTCATTAAACCCTTTGACGCAGAATTTTTGTTAAGAACATTTTTCTTACTTTTTTCATTATTTTGTATTAATTTATGACGAAATAAGTGAAAAATATTATGTTTGGCATTTTAATAATTTATGGTAAGGAAATACAACACGAAACACCAGTGGTTTTCTCTGAGTTAAAGGTAAAATCTTCCAAGCACGGCTCACATCCAAGCAATAATTTTTCAAATTTGCACTTATTTAGATCTAAGAGGAACAGATATTCATCATTAAAATTTCTTTAAATTACGAAATTAATCATTGGTAAATTTTTAAATAAGAATGAAAAAAAATTTTAAAACTACTTTTTTTTAATTTCATATTTTAGTACAAATATAATAACGATCATTTAGCAGATCTTTTAGTAACTATTGGACTGTATTTTTTAATTCAAAAATATATTTGAAAAATGAAAGGGTAATAATACTTTGTTCATACAAGGTCTTTTGTCTAAGGATAGTTCTTTATTACAACTTAAAAACTATCCTTAGACAAAAGACAATTCGAAATAAGGATAGTTCTTTATTCCAAATAAGGACATTAACAAATCTTCTACAGCACTACACAGTTGGAATTTAAATCACAGGTTTCATTTTTCTTCTACTCAAATCATTCAACACTGCTCTTCACTTTTTGAATTTGAGTTTTAGGAGTCATTATATATTTTGACAAATTCTAATAATTCAAATGATCTGTCGAGTATCCCACCATTTCCCAATATTTCAAAGTCCATTTTAATTTAATAGGTTTCCCCCTTGGGTTACCCGCTAAATCCTCTCACATCTGCTTCTCATCTCCTCTTTGTTATCTCCTAGTTCAAACTTGTTCCTATATCCTTATTGGATAAACCACTTAACACGGGTTTGTCTCTTTACTTCTCAAACTTCATTTGACGCTTAAACACAAAGGAAAGCTCTTGTTTATAGAACTGAAACTATAGTAGGTCAATTTATGTACTTCATTTGTGGCTTTCTCACGCTGCTTTTTTGAATTACCAAAATTTCTGCTTGTAATTAGAGTGTCAGGAAGAAAATAAGTAATATAAAATTTTTTTTTAAAGTCATTTCCTACTCAGGACAGTGTGGGGAAAGTAGTTACAGACCATGCCAACTTTCTATGTAAAGGTACCCCGACATAGAGTCGAGTTAACATGTCTTATATACTAGAGAATTGTAGTTGTAATTTTGTAGTGGTAGATACGCTACAGTACTCCCCCACCAGAATTTTAGCTGTGATAGAATTCGATGAATGGATACCACTAGTTGATTAATTGCTGCTTTTGTGAGAAGCCGGGAGAGCTGTATTAAGATCACCGTATTTTTTGAGTGCTGAATGTGAGAGGTGTATTAACTTCACGGTCGTAGTCGCTCCTCTGTTGCCGTTAGCAGTCGAGTAATCACTAGTATGCAAGCCGACGTTGTGCGTGATCGAGACGAGACTGAGTAGCAACAGTGCGAGGAGGTGGATAATGTTGCAGTCATAAGTAGCAAGTCAACTATTCAATGAGGACCATCCAACGAAGTAGGTGTTACAGACAATGTAGGCGTATCTAGATCAAAGTAGGCGTTTTCGCCAAGGTAGGCGTGTTCACATCACGTCCGAAGCACCGATGTGGGGAAAGTAGTTACAGACTATGCCAATTTTCTATGAAAAGGTACCCCGACATAGAGTCGAGTTAACATGTCCTTTATACTAGAGAATTGTAGTTGTAATTTTGTAGTGGTAGATACGCTACAGACAGCAAATAATTTTTTTATTTTAATTACTTTAAATTAAATAATTACAATTAATATAAATATTTATATACATAGGACAGAATCACAATATTAAGCGATCTACACACAATTTCCACACGCATCGCCACTAACGGTAATTATTCCTAAATTTATATCCTTATAAAAATCTTATATAAGAGAAATTTTTTCTCACACATAAAACTACAATTAATTAATTAAAATTAATTATTGAATTAATATTTGAAAGAACTATATTAACATCAAGTGTCATCCACAACAAGTTTAAAAATTTTTTTTTTTTGATTTTGAGTGGATGAATAAAAAGTATTTTATTAACGATTGAAAACTTGAACAAAATATATAAATATATAGGGAGAGTGGGAAATAATAGTAGGAATTGAAAAAACACATAAAAAGGGACACCTTTGTCCCATCTGCTTTAAAGGATTAAAAACATCTCTTCTTTTAAATACAAGATAAACATAAAAGAAATAGTTTCAAAATGGTAACACTAACTTCTTTATTATAATCAAATAATGAAGATCTCATATCTCAAAGTAGAGAGGTAACTTATGAAATCATTGAGTGGAGTGAAAATTCACACTCTTTCTCTCTGCATAGACTTACTTACACTTTCATTATACCACTACAATGAGAGAGTGTGTGGAATTAGTTCCCATCTTTTGCCTTTTCATGCGATTCTGCGAAAAAGCACCGAATAGTATCGTTTGGTCGTTTGGATTGTTGCCACAAACTCATCTCCCCGGGCGCTTATTTTCGAACACCAGCAATATGAAAACGTCGGCTGGCCTGTTCGAATAAAACGGAGAAAATTAATTAAGCACCCTTCTCGGCAAGGCGAGAATAGTTTTTATAAAATGTAACGGCTTAGTACAGTGTTCTAATTGCATACAGTTCTACGGTCAGTTTATTTTATTTTTTTTACACCCATCTAAATGATGAAATACGACGCAAATTTAAGCGTCATACTGCAATACAATTAGTCTAATGTAAAAAAACCGAAACTGTTTTATTGAATTAGAATTCTCGGCATGGCAACGATATTTTCTTTTGTATAAATTGATTATCTTAACAATAAAAATACCAAAAATTAGCTTCGGACTACAAAGATGAAATATTATATATTGGATGTTAAAAGGGGGAAAAATTCTAAATTAAGAAAAGTGAAACAAATGAAAAATATGATGAAATGCAAATGAAGTACGGTAGCTATTAATTATTTATTTATAGTGATAAATTAATTTTTTTGAGATTTAACATTTCGGTTCAATGGCTTTTACTAAATCTATCATAATAGACGAGGCTTGTATGATAAATATGACAAGAATACTAATTAAAGATAAAATGAAAATTAACGAACAATGCATATTTGTGTTCAATTGTGGAAGTAACGCTGTGAGTTCAATTTGTAATATCAATTGTATCTAAAACATAATTATACTGCAATAACTGTAAACAAAATAAATGAAAATTTTAATTGGTTTGATTTAATGGTATGAAAGTCAGATATGTATATAAAACTGAAACACCACTTTTTACTGTCGGCAATTAAAGTAGCGGTATTATAAACTATGCCTAGCACAAAATCAAAAGAGGGAAGAAGTTAATAAACAAAATATACATACTATAAAGATAAATTTTTATTAAGAGGGCCGAGTGGACCGGGGTGTGATTTTCGAATAATCAATGTGCGACCAATTTCAAAAATAATTTGAAAAAACTACATTCAAGGGAGACCCAAGTTCGAATCTCAGCGGTGGCTGGTTGATACGAATTCCGCTCCCGGCTCGCACCGTGAAGTAAAAATTCTCAATGGTAGAAGCGTCCTGGATTAAAATCCCCTTGCCATCTGGCTAACTGTGGGAAGTTTTCGCAATGTCCCTCTCCATGTAGCGAAAATTCTAGTTTGCCCAATTCTTGTACTAGAAGTTCCCTTGTCCTCAGTGTTGGGTTCAAATTTACAGGGCTACGGAGTTGAACATTGGAGTTGCCTTAAATTCAGAATTAGGTCGATTGTGCGACCCCGGTTATAAAATAAAGTAAAATTGTTTTTCAGAATTTCAAGTTATTTTTTTAAATTATAAATAGGAGAGAAGCTGTATTAGTAAATAACTAAAATACTGCAATATTTGTGAAATTCTTTTCAATTATTTTTATAGAAAACTTTTGAGATGCACAAAATTAAACCAATTTTGTTGATTAACATCTTCAAGAACATGAAGGTAAATAAAATGAAAAATACTAAAAAACTTCATTCAAAAAACAAAATTTTTGAATATAATATTGATGTAAAAATATTTTTCTCACCACATTTATCATACCTTTCATGTTAAAAATGTTGATATTATACTTTAAATATTTTCTTTCACCATTTATTAAACTGTTCATAAGAACACAAAGTAAATTAAAAAAATACTATCTATTTTCGAGCGAAAAGTATAAAAATTAAATGTAATAATAAAGTAAAAAGTTTCGTTTCACCATTTATTATGTCCTTCATGTTAACAAATTTAATATTGAAGTTAAAGTGATTTTATTTATCTACTTAATCTACACATCAATTTTAAAAAAAATAGCATCGAATTAAAAAAAAGGTTACATTACACTCTTAACAAGAACACCACAGCAAATAAATTAAAAGTAATACAAATTTTTATACAAGAAACATAAAACTAAATGAAATATTGAAGTTAAAATTTTTCTCCACTATCAATGTTAAAACTTTTAATATTGAAGCTAAAATGTTTTTTATTTCCAGAATTCATTATATTCTTTATGTTAAAAAAAGTTAATGTTGAAATCAGAATAGTTTTGCTCCTATTTATTATGCCACCTTAAGATTAAAAAAAACTTTAATATCAAAGTAAGAAATTTTTTTTAGCACTTATTAAACTCTTTATAGAAGCAAAACAGTTTTAGTTTCTTTTTTAAATCTTGACATTAGAAATAAAAAAAAAATTAAATGTAATATTGAAGTAAAAATGGTTTTTTAATATTGATTTTATCATTATTCAATATTGCTAATATTGAAGTTAGAATGGATTTTTTCCCACCATTTCCTTACTCTCTTCAAGTTAAAAAGTTTAATAATGAAGTAAAAATGATTTTTTTCATTATTCCTTATACACTTCACTTAAAAAATTTAATATTGGAGCTGAATCGTTTTTTCTTATTTATTAAAAAAAATCTCCTTACATTAAATTTTAAATTTTTTTTTTAAAGTGAAGAAAAATCTTTTAATGTTTATTATACCCTTTATAAAAATATAACAGTAAATTATAAAAATTTGAAGTTTTCATATTAAAAACATAAAATTTAAATGCAATATTGATGTAAATATGTTTTTTCACTATTTATTATACCCTACATTTAAATGAATTTAATATTGAAAAAATAATAATAATTAATAAATAAATAAAAAAAATTTTTTTTTGCATTGTCTATTATACCGAATAACAATCGATCTTTCAGAAATTCCTGTTACAGCAAATCAATTTCTTTCATCTTAAATTTCCGCATAATTTTAAATAAAACAGTTGAAAACTTTTGAACAAATAAATCAAATTTGAATGCAATATTGAAGTTCAAATGCTTTTTTTTCCTCGTTACTTTTAATACAAAACAATAACCAAATTTTAACAAATTTCCAAGAAACATCGAAACTGATAGAGATACTAAATTTGAATGCAGTATTGAAGGTAAAATAGCCTTTATTATTTCGCTAATTGTAATACAAAATAATAACCACATTTTAACAAACTTCCAAGAAACAGCGACACAGATATGGATTCCAAATTTGAATGCAGTATTGTAAGAAAAATAGCTTTTTTCTTAAATTTCGCTTCTTATAATACAAAATAATAACCAAATTGTCACAAACTTTCAAGAAATATCGCAACAGATATCTGCTATGTTTGTTGCCCAATCGGCTCATAATTTCAAACCAAACGATAACAAACTTTTCCCATTATCTCAAAATCCTCAACAAAAGTAGAACTCCGAAATTCCCTGTCACGGGAACTTAACTTATGTCAACTGAAGAAATCGGAACCACTAGAAATCTATTAATAGTTTTCGTTGAGCGAAAAAAAATCGAATCGTGTTAATCGAACCTTTTCCTTTTCCCTATTACCTCCTGCGATATTTTTCTTTCTAAAAAAAGATCATAAAACGAAATCAATCCTCTTCGGCAGAAGTTCGATTCTTCCTTCCCTGTCACTAAATCAAGCCAGGAGAGCAAGTAAAACTCACCTTTCTAAATGGGGTGTGTTCTCTTTCTCTCCAATTCCAATTACTTTTCAGCCCCTATTCTCAAAAACTTTGTAAGAAGTGGTGAAAAAAAGGTAGATCACAAATTGCTTTCTTCATTAAATGCAATTTTTTAGAATGTGTGATCAAAAATATAAAAAACCATATTTAAAAATTGTTATGTTGGTATTTAACGTAAAATACAGGTATAGTTTGGTCGAGGATTTGAAAAGTAAATTAAAAAATAACAGAAAGGGATAGAAGTGTGCAGTCAGCTGCGTTTGATAAAGAAACCAGACTTATTTGAACAGCAAATTTAAGAAAAATGTCCATCCACAGATGGCGCTACTTGTTGGGAAAACTATAGCTTTCTGCTACTTTTCAGATCAATTCAAAAACTAGCGTCTTTTAAATTTGTTTTTAAACTGCACCACGTTATTGCTGCGCAAGTGGTTGTTTTTAAAATATTGTTTCACAGTTGTTAAGAATGCCATTTAATGAAAAACTTCAAAACTAATTTTTAAACTTGGTGAAAATACGTCTCATCACCGTAGCAGATCACCGCAAATTGTAAACTTCTATCGCCTTTCGTTTATCGTCAATTGATTTTTCAAACCGTTGATTACATCTGCCCTCTGATCTAAATTGTGGTAGTTTAATGGGCGTAAGCGTCACTATTGTCCTCGGATCATCATTAAGAATGACTCCTAGAGCGTCGCCAGTAGCCCATTAGAGAGGAGTCAACAAGCAAACCAAATCATTCAAATCGCTGGTCATTTATAAGAATTAGTGGCGCGAAAACGTTAGTAATTCAAATAATTTATTTAAATATTTTAATTCCCAACATTATTATATTTTTTTTATATAATTTTATTTAAATATTTAGCCTATATACTTTTTAAATATTTTACCCGAATAACTTTCACTTTTAGCAAAACTATAATCCTTTGCTTCTCCGCCTGACTCTAAATTTGAAACTTTTTCGAAATTTAAAAAAAAAAAAAAAAAAAAAAAAAAAAAAAAAAAAAAAAAAAAAAAATTAATCATAGAATCTATTTTAAATCTACGGGTGAAAGTACGATATTAAGAAAAGCTCTAATCATATTCCTAATTTTTTTAAAAAGATTTATTTTCCTGTTGCATCCCATTTTTTGATAAACGCAACGCATTAATTGAAATTACATTTTTAATTTTACTTAGCATGCCTATTCAGGAAATGCTTCAAATTATCATAAGGATAATTCAAAAATGAATTTATGTTAAGTTCAATTTTGTCGAATAAAATATCTTTCTACATTTACTGAAATAGTTACCATAGTATTCGTTAAAATGTGCGGAACTAGAATCACCACCACTAAATTTTAAATCCTTTTTTCGAAGTTCTTTCGTCAAAAAAAGTAAAATAATAATAGTAAATAAATATTTAAAAAAATATATAACTATTTTTTTTATTTTTTTTTTTTACAATTTGTTGAGTTTATTCCGTCTAGATGGAAATTATTAAGGGGAGTTGATAGAGCATATACCAATAATGCTAAAACTGACCTTTATTTGATGTACCTTTTCTCAGCATCTAAACAAGATATTGCTTTAATTTTTTTTACAGAATGTTTACACATACATGTTTACAATGTGATAACTATTAGCTCATTGCTGTCGTATTAAAGTTTATACATGGGTGTCATGCTGGTCGGAATTAATTTTCGTTTGACGAACATACATAATATGCAAGATTATATAAGGAAAATTAGAATTTATTAATTCTATTCTAAACTTTAGATGTATTTAACGCAATAATATGCTTCAATCTATATTATATAAAACGCTAATACGTACGTATGTATCAATAAAACCGATGATATTTCTTTTCTCGCGCTGGCAACAGTTTTAATTTTTAATTGATTGGATTCGGCGCGCAAGAGCACGTAGTGAGCATCATATGGCTAATCCATGTTATATAAAACGCTAATACGTTTTAATTGAAAGGCTTGGGCACGCAAGAGCACGTAGTGAGCATCATACGTCTAATCGGGTGAATTCTCACCGAATTATCAAAAAAATTCTCACAAAATTATCTTCATCGAAGCCGATATTTTACACCCGGCGTTCAGTACTATTTCATATTGTTTTACAACACATGGTTTTAGCCCTCTGGTGAAAAAGACTTTAAAACAAAACTTACGACAGTTACTTTTCTCAACAACTGAAATTTAGAATAGTGTGATTAAGAAAAATATGCGAACTGTTTGGAATTTCAAATTAATATTGAAATGCATTGGTTTAGAATTTTCTACAGTGAAAAGTTTTCGGAGCTTCAGTGTTCAAAAAAGTATACAAAAGCTAGANAGCACATCTTGATCTGTTTAGGGCTGGACTGGAACGATATTCATTCCTCTCCCATTCTGTTTCGGATTTTCTCAATATCAACGGATTCATTGATCTGGTCTGACCCCGCCAGACCAGATGGGAATTAGCAACAACAACAGCAACAATTTTATATAAAAATTAAATTTTATAGTTCTCCTTCGTGTGGTATCTTTCAAAGCAGGCTCCAATATGAAGCCCTGGTTTTCGAGAACATGTGTCGCAAAAGTAATTAGTTCGGCTTCTTCCGCCTTTCATTTTTGTGTGTGAACATACAGAGCAATCTTAACTCTTTACATCATCACAGTGACGCAATATATGTAGTTAGCAATTAAGCTGTGGCTAACATCTTTGCTATGGTGGCTGAGAGCAGACATACGACTGGAACGGTAAAAAAGCGTTGGTGGCTGAGACATACGACCGCCAAGGGGTAAATACATATCTTAAGCAGGAATTTTTAAAAAAATCATAAATTGCGAACTTTTGAATTTTTTAAAATGACCTCAGTTCAGAATTTAAACGATTTTTGACAAAGGTATGTATTAATAGTTATCACGGTGTAAACATGTATGTGTAAATATTCTGTGAAAAAAAGAGTGAAACAATATTTTATTTAGATGCTGAGAAAAGTTGCGTCGAAAAAGATCAGTTTTAGCATTATTGATGTTATGCCCTACGGACTCCCCTTAAAACTAATGAAAAATTCTCTATTGTCGCCTGTTTTTAGGAACCCAAAGAATGCAATACATTGAGCTGCCAAAAAAAGGACTGGGGTTTGATTCATTGCGGCTGCTTGAAGCCTACCCAATACCCATCTTCATATCAATTAGTACCAGTTTGCTTGGGAAGTAAAGGCAGCCTGCGCTCAATGCTGACTGTATTTTCATTATCATGCTGATGGTCACGAAATAATGAAACCTTAACCATTATATATAACCCACCGTGTCTCACAACGCACTGTTGCAAATATGTAAACAATACAGTGGGGAAGCAACTTTTTTTTCGACAATGGAATTCTAAATGATCGAGCTTCCCCTTAGCGGAACCCACGGCATTAAAAAAAAGTTCATTAACAGCTGAAAATATACTAACAAAAAAATTCTATTAATTATTTTGTAACTCTTTAATGTGTACAATGAAATATTTAATATTATGAATTTTTTCTTGGTGTATGCATAGATGAAAATGAATTATGGTTCTTAAGAACTGTTTATAAACGATAAGAATAGTTATTAGAAAAACGCAATTCTTGAATTTAATTAATTTATTTTGAATTGATATAATGCATGTTTCTATAATTTAAGCATCAGCTTAAGAGATTATTTGCAGCAGAGACTATTTATTAAGAGCAAATTTACAGCATTTTATGAAAGTAAAAAGGAAAAAAAAAGTTATAAAGACTGCAAAATTATTTTCGTAAAAATAGCTTTCATCGTTTTTCCTTCTTTAGCTCAAAATATTTGTTTTAAAAAGCGGAATATTATCGAGTTCTATTATTTTTTAAATCACCTTAAATACCAACAACGCACATTCGACAAGAAAATTCTTTTTTTTCTTTTCAAATAGTCAAATAAAATATGCTTTAAGAAATTCATTTCAAGTATTTTTTTTCCTGTCACATATTTTATGATTAATGACTAGACATATGACCTTTCAACTTTATTTCTCCAAATGAACACTATTGATTAGTTGATTTGTAATTAGTTGTTAACAGACCTTACAAGGATTTAATCAAACGCATTTTTCCATTCAATTTCCGACTGAATGTCGACAGCTTCCTATATTTGCTAAGTGTTTCTAAATCTAGAATTTGTCTAGACTTTACTGAAAAATGTCGATTACAATCAAGATGTATGTCTAAAGCATGATATTATGAAGCATCTTGCATGCATTTATTATAAACGAGCTATTAGTTATGTCCGATCATTACAATATTTACAATATTACAATACGGATACACTAAAATAATTTCAATTTGCAATAAAATAGATTTCAAGCTTTCAAAAGCCTATTTATTCGTTCTTGAAGACTGCTTGAATAATTTGTGTATATATATATATATATATACTCGTATACATATATATATAGATATATTTTTGTTTTATACTGTTTTTTCTTTTATTTTATTTTCTGTTTTTACGTGTTATTTTTACTTATTGTGTTCTATTNCTTGCAGCTTAAGCGCAATAAATGTTACTTATTGTTTTTCTTAATTTTCTTAGTGTTTTCTTGTATTTATTTATTTATTATATATATATATATTTTAAAATTTTAACACATTTGTTGGCTGTATTGTATATTGTGTAGCATAGCATAAGCATATATATTAGATTAACAAAATTTAAAATTTAAGACTAAACGATTTTATTTTATAACCGTTGTTGAGAAACCGACCGAATATTAAGTTCACGACTACCAGTGTTCAACTCAGTAGCCTTGTAATTTAGAACCCGACCCGGAAAACTAGGGAACTCCTCGATCAAGTATTGGAAGATATTTTCCTACGTGGATGACTTCTTGATGGAACTAACCAGCATTTGCATTACGTGGCGAGGAAAACCATAAAAACCTCCAACGATGATATTTCACGTCAGCACTGAGGTCAGTGCGATCCGGGTTCGGAATTTGACAGCCCTGTCATTGTTGGTATTCGAACCCAGGTCACTTTATTTGGAGGCCAGAAATATAACCCCTGAGCCACCGCGACTCTTAAATCTTTTATTTACCAGCTCCAATCACGAATTTTCATCATAGTATCTTAGAAATCAAATGTTTTGGGACTATCATGAACAACCATTACCACAATGTAGGAATTCGGACTGATTTATGATAGTTCAACATAAAGAAAACCGAATTGGCATTTTCCTGAGAACCAACAAGAATTCCCATTAAACCATCATGGAAACGTATAGTTGGAACCATCATGAACCATCACGGATCATCATGGATTACTGGTTCATGAGAGTCAAACTTCTTTTGATGATTAACTATCATAGTAAAGCATTTATTTAAGTAGCATTTTCCATCATGGAATAATGGAAGTTTGTTGGCATATGAAAAACCATGAAAACGTAATGGAAAATGTGGGATGATGGTGACTAGCAATTGATGTTGGACCATCATGAATCGCACTGAAGCCAACATATACCATGAAAATGTTTTGATGGGACCATCAAGAATTTTGACTTGGGTAGCTACCCCGACCCCTAAGTTCGGGACTGTGTACCGAACTAATCATGCTTAGGGTTAAGGAAAAGTAAGCATGCAATTCCTCGTTTGGTGGTTAAGTTAGTGCTGTAAAAGGAAAAAGTACATTTTTGAAAATGCGTATTTCGAGCAGTGTCGCATTTCGCATTTTTAGCAGTGGTCCATCTTCTCAAACAGACAACTTGAGCTGTGTCCAGATTTAAAAACTCACCGGCGATGTTTTGTTGATCAGTATACGTTCGATCTTAAAAAAATCTTATTTCTTAAGAACAATTTATGAGAGCAAATTTCAAAATTGCAGGTTTATTTTCCTCAACCGATATTTAACGATTGTGCATGCATGCTTTTCCGCACGACCGATGAAATAACTCGTCCTTTTCTGTGTCGAATCATTAATTAATACTAAATAATGGTTCAGTCTACTTGAAATTATTTGATAAATTTATTATCCGTAACTCTATAATAACTTAATTATCGTGACATAACAATAATTTAATAATCTTATGAAAACCAAAATTTCAAAATCAATTTTTAAAAAAAATGCATTTTAAATCAAATTTTTAATTTATTCAATACTTTTTTCAGTTATTTATTTTAATAATTATCAAAAATGTAATCGAATAATTAAAATGTATCCTAAATGAAATAAATTACAATATAATTATTGTAGTTTATTTTATTTTGGTGTAAGGGACGGAAGATTAAAACAATTATTAGACTAATCGATTGATTTATAGTACCTAATCGATCAATGCAATTAAGCGATTAGCATTTTGTTGAAGTAGTTTTTATACTTGCCTATTTCTATTTTATTTAATTAATTTTAATTTTTGCTGGTATAAAGTTGTTGATAGTAAAATTTTGCATAAAATAACCCTAAAATTTCTTTATATGGCACAAAAAAATTAAATCTGTATATTGTTTGCCTTTTCATTACGTTCTTTTACCATAATTCAAAAACAACATACCTACTTATCTTATTTTCTTAGTCAAAAAGGAAAACTGTTTCTCAATTTGCATTTTTTACGTAACCAAAATAGGCATAATTTAATAAATATATCTTCCTTTTATTCTTCAAAAAGAAATTCTAATTTCTATCAAATCACTGCCAAATTGAATTTAGAAACAATGTTTGCCAATTTTTTTAGTCATCCATATCTGAAAGAATCCATCTATTTAGCATTAAGAAACAATTAAATTCCATTAGAATGCATTTAACCTTTAAGTAAATGTCGGAACAAAGAAGCCCTCTTTTAATTTACCCAAAAGAATTTGTAGTTTGAGTATGCAAAAAATATTAATAGAATATTTAGATGAAAAATTGCTTTGAGAAAACATTTTTAATGTAAAGAAAATTTCAATCTGGTTTCTCAGTATTTTAAGAGTAATTCTTTCTTTGAAAGAATTGGCACGTTCACCTAAAAAAATGTAATCTAAATAAACTCAACTTAAATTAGTATCGTGAAATTGAGGAATGAAGTCTTTTACTCAATTATTATAAATTTTTAGAAGCTAATTTATGTTTTCTTACGTTAAGAAAAATAAATACTGTAGCATTCCACTTAAATTATGAATCTTTTAATGAATTCAATGAATAAGGACTAAATGAGTAATTAATTCAATGAATTTGATGAATACTAAATAAATACATTTCTGCATAACTATTATGAATTTTACAGATCTCTAAAATAGGAGCATGAAGCGAAACTATTGTTTAATGCTATTTTTTAAAATTAGAATAATTAGTGTAACTTTCTGAAATAAAAAGGAACTCAATACTCTCTCTGCGACCATGAGTGTTTAATTTTTGTTTTCAAAAAGAAAAATCTTATTACGAGTTTTTTCAAATCTCTTTATATGCAATGCATAGAAATAATCAGAGTATATAACTAATGAGAAATATTACTATTTGTTAATTTCACTTATAAGTATTAATCCTTAATAAAAAAATAAGCTCTAAATTTTTAATAATGAAATAATTGTAATAATAAGAGAGAGATAACTCTAGGAAAGATCACCTCTAATGTAACTAACTCCTCTATTTACGACCACTTTTGGGAATCACGAAATTTTTTCCATAGGCTTTGTATGGAACGAAAAATATCAAAATGAAAAATATCAAAGCAGGTCGTCGGTCTACCGAAGCGGGGGTGCCATCCCCTCTGCAGAGGATCAAAATTGTGATGGCATGTCTTCGGATCATCCTCAGGGATGTTTACCAGACCGTCGCCAATAGCCCATTGCGGTAAATTAACAACAACAACATTAAAAATATCAAAACAAAAAATATTAACAAAACAAATAAGTAGATTTAAATGTAAATATTTGCGTGTGACTCTTATTTAGAAAGCTCTTTTTGACAATCTCTGAAAGAGATCTACTATCTTATGTTGCAGTCAAATTATACTAAAGACGATGATTTATTTGTTTTTAGAGATGAATGATTTCTTTTTGATTTATTAATTATTTTTATTGGATTATTTTTAGAATTGATTATTTAATGGAATATTTTTAGAGTTGAAAGATAAATTAGAAAAAAAGTTATTCTGGAAAAAAAACTGAGCATCTCAAACAAACAAACCACTTCTCGTCTTTTAAAGCTAACTAATTTTTATGAAATGAAATTAAATGGAAACTTAAAAACATAATTTTTTTTATTTATTTAAAATATTTCAATTATTAATAATTGGTAAATTTGCTTTTATACACTTTATATATAATACACTTAATTATATCAAAAGGAATCATTTCTATTGACGTTAAATTTGAATCATCGCTCCGATTTTCATGACGTCAACACAAATGCATTTCCGGACCAAAAAAATGACACTGACTATTATTAAAATCGTTTGCGAAAAATCATGTACCCTCGATAACATTTGGAAGTTAATAGAGGTAACCTCTAAGAACGACCAACCACCATCAATGATTATTTTACTTTGGAATTAGAGGTTACTTCTAGAGCTTACTATTAGAGCTTACTATTAGAGGTGTCTACTAAAGGTGTCACTGTATAATTGTACTAATAGTAATTAATGCTCGCAAAATTTAAAAATAGTAGATAATGTTAAGCGTAGAAGAGAAATCGACGTACTTAAATTTCCAATGATTTGCTTAACCATTTACGCGGAATTTTTATTAAACATATTATTCATACTTTTTTAATTATTTTGTATTAATTTGGGTCAAAATAAGAGAAAAATAATGTACAGTCAATTCGCTATAGCTCGAAGTATGATAACTCGAATTTTACTATAACTCGATTTTCTTATGAGGTCCCGACCCTTTTATCTTCAATTTCATGTTAATTATTCTCGATTACTCGAATTTTACTCCCTTTAACTCGATTTTTTTTGGATCTTTTGAAGCAAGAAAAAAAACCTAGGAGCTGATATCTTGTCCCTTCCTTTGCAACACACACACAATGTCTTTCGCACTCTTCATGGAGAAGCTAAAGCTGTCCCTCTTGAAGTATGTGAACAGTGGTTAAATGAAACGTTACCAAATTTACTTCAAGGATACAGTTAAAATGATGTTTTCAATATTGATGAAATGGGTTTATTTTTTAAATGTCTTCCAAATAAGACTATGATGTTTAAGGATGAAAACTGCTCTCGGGGTAAAATGAGCAAGGAACGTTTGACTGTCCTAGTTGGAGGAAATGCGTCTGGGACAGAGAAATTGCCCTTACTTGCTATCGGAAAATACCGAAATTCCCGATGTTTCAAAAATGTAAAAACGTATCCTTTGGATTACAAATCTAACAAAAAGTTTTGGATGACATCAGTTTCATTTTAAGAATATGTAAGAAAATTGGATCGGAAATTCTTCGCTAAGAAAAGAAAAGTGATACTCTTGATGGATAAATGCACAGCGCATAGTGATCTACCTAATTTGAAAGCAGTAAACTTGCAGTTTCTCCCGCCAAACACAACAACAAAGTTGCAGCCGATGGACCAGGGTATCATAAAGTGCTTTAAACAGTCTTATCGTAAATGGCTTGCCAGGAAAATGATCTGAAATATTGTTAGCATTTTAGAAGATTTGTAATTAATAAGCATTAATTAAATAATCCGACAATATTTTGAAAGTCCAAAACCGAAACTAACGGTAAGTCGAACTTCCGAATTGTCGAAGTTTTTCGTCAGTCCTATCAGATTCGAGTTATCGCGAATTCACTGTATTTAGCATTTTAATAAGTTACGGTTATGAAATGCATCATGAAACATCGATGTTTTTTTCTATTTTATAGGTCTTCCATACATGGCTCACTTCCAAACAAAAAATTTTCTAATTTGCACTTACTAGTAGTTATTTAGACATAAAAGAAATAGTTATTAATCATTGAAATTTCTTTAATTTACAAAATCAATTTGATAATTTTTTGATTATGAATGAATTTTTTTTTCTAACAAAATTTTTTGGATTTTATATTTCAGTACAAATATAATTCCGATAATTAGATTTTTTAAAGTAACTAATTAGACTGTTTTTATAATTAAAAAATACCAAAATATATTTTTGATCGTGAAATTACGATCAAAAATATATTTTGGTGTCAAAAAATACACATAAAAGGGACACCGGTGTCTCATCTACGTCAAAATATAATATAAACTATATATTTTGTTTTTATCATTGAAAATTTCCTGTTTTGCCTCAGTTTTTTCATAAGTTAAATTAAAATGTCGAATTGGAAAAAAACTTTACTTGAGCAATAGTGTGTTAACAAATTTTTCTTAAAAAATGGTGGTTCTGTTTACCATTATATA
This sequence comes from Parasteatoda tepidariorum, assembly GCF_043381705.1. Classification (NCBI taxonomy): domain Eukaryota; kingdom Metazoa; phylum Arthropoda; class Arachnida; order Araneae; family Theridiidae; genus Parasteatoda; species Parasteatoda tepidariorum. Next base: position 67,664,733 of record NC_092211.1, on the reverse strand, counting down.
TTTATGTGGTTTTATGATACTACAACAACAAATAATAAATAAATATATACCAAAGTAATTTTTTAAACCGAATATTTAATGAAGTTTTTTATGATTGTCGAGAATAAAAATTGACTTGGTTAGAAATTTAATATAACGATTTTGGAAACAAGTTTAAAATGCTTCTTTTTAGAAATCAACTAGAAAGCATCTTAGAAACTTAAGTGATCGAATATTGAAATAACATCTGTGTCACAAAATAAAATGTTTTATTTTTTGCGTTAAGTTATTCCGATTATCAAAAAAGTTACATATTTAATAAATAAATAAATAAATAAAAAGGAGACATTACTTATAGCTTTTAAAATTTTATTTCACTTCATTTAGAATTTTGTTAAATACATTTGTTATCATTTTCAGCTACCAACTTTATTTCTAATTAAAAAAAAATCTCAGAATAAATGGCAAAAAAAAAATTTCAAAGTTTTAAAAAAATTTAACATTAAAATAGTTTATTTAGTACTAGCATTGTTATTAAAGCTCACAATTTTTTGGAACATAAAATGTTAAAACACTAAATAAAATAAACTGTCTTTGATAATAATAGTCATTGTTATATTTACAAATTGCAGGAAGGTAATTTTCTTAACGGTAATTTCCAAAAATAGTTTCCTTTGTTACACGTTTTGCGCTTATCGCTACTCTACGAATATTTTTTTTTCATTAAAAATGAAAATAAAAATTCCGCGACAAGAAAAATAAAATTGAGCTAGAATTAAATGAATAGGTCATTTCTTATGGCGCCATCTGTTATTTTACGATAGAGTATTTAGTTGCAATAAGGGAAAATATCTCGGCATAGTGTTAGTGTTTGTTTAAAACAAAAGACTATTAGATTACTAATGAAGATTAAAGTCTGTTCAAACTCAAAATATTTACAGTACTCGATTTAGAAACCAAGTTTAAAGTAGGACTCGATTTGGAAATCAAGATGCTATAGATTCTGAGCTGCCAGGGGCTACCCTGATAGAAAATTTCAATAAATATGCACGAAATGCTTTTGGATGATTTAATAACTTAAAAAAAAAATATATTAAAATTTATTAAAATATGTTATGATACATAAAGAGTATTTAAGCTTATATTAATTTAACTATTTTTAACTTATAGTTCTAGTATCTAATTTTCATTGAGAAAAAAGAAGCATTATTATTTAAAATTAAAGGGTCTCTAGAAATTTAGGTTCTCTATGGTCGTCGACTTATGATAAATGAGGCACTGACTGTAAGTGTGTAGTTACAAAAAAATTATAACAAAATGTATAGTGTTATTACCAGCCCCAAAAGTCTAAATTAACTTTATTAGAAATAGGTTTTTTTTTAACCTTTTCCACACGGCCGGTACAACATGTGGACCACATGTCATGGTAGAACATTGTACATCGTAAGCAAAGGGTTAAACGTACGCAAAAGTATCAAAAAGATTTAAAGGTATTTTTGCTACTTCCCTAAAACCAAAACGTGTTTATTTTTCTTCCATCAAATAGTTGTTGAAATCTGGCAACTTATCTTTATTAGTTTATAGAATTTTATATTATCTATTACGATAACAATATAAAAGAATATATTTTGCGATGTAAAAAACAATTGTGGTCGCATTTAAAATGTTGAATTTTTAATGATAAGATCAATGTTTGATATCCAGAACTGTATTAAAAGCGTCGAATATTTTTGGGGAAATGTGTGCCTTTTTATCTTCATTGAGATAGATTGCAAAACTGCAATTTCTAAGTTTTAATAGCGTATAAAAGGAAATAGTCATATCGAAAGAAATGACGAAATCAAAGAATAAATAAAATGGTTATGAGACTTGTTAGAAATTTCTTAAGACAACAAACGTTTCAAAGAAATATGTTTGAAATATTAATGATATTGTTTCATTTTGAAACGTTAAAAATATTTTCAAAATACGCCAAGTCGGAAGAAACATTCAGAACAAATTCCTAAGCCAAATTTTAGCAATATTTTTAAATGCTGCTACGACAGTTTAGGCATCGAAGTTTCCAGGTACACAAAACAAAAATATATTACGGTTACAATAAAATATGTAAACAAATAGTAAATCTAAGTTAAGTAAAAGACGTAGACAAGAAAGTATTATATTTCAACGAATTCGATGTGTGATATGGCACTGTATTTAATTAATTTTACGTTAATTAGCATTCTAATTTATGCGGAGAAACTTAGTTGAGCTTTAACACTGTACTTTGCTTATAAGCTTTCAGCTGGCGCTGACGTCGTAGGTCACATGTGTGGGTATCCGTTAATTTACATGATTGGATATCCGCAAGTACCCAATTAAAAAAGAATAACAATTTTTTACTGGACATAGAGAAAAGCATGAAAAAGAGTACTCATTGAAAAAGAGTACTCATCTATTTATTCGATTAAATTTTCTTTCAGTTTTTTACTTTTAGTAGACCTGTGGTAAGAAGTACTATAATTTGAAAAACCATAATTTTTATTAAACTGTTACCATAGGAAATGAAACCGTTACCATATGAATGGTTCAAAAACTATATATTTTGGTTTTATTACCATAATACTGGAATTATGTTTTTTTTTTAAAACTTGAAATGCCTTTACCTTACAGTATGGTAATTTTCCACAATTTTTTTCCTACGTGTGCTAACTTAATAGTTAGCTAGTTGTTGGCAATTATAAAGTTCGAAAGAAGCAAAGATACTTAAATAATTTATGTTATATGTATCGTAAAAAATAATTCTGGTGATCATTTTTGGAACTGTCCTTAAAAAGAAACTGTAAGCATTAATATGTTAATTGCATAATTTGTTTTTGATGCGTCAGAGAAAAAAAATCAGTTTATTTGCAGTATGTTACATAAAAGACAGACAGAAAATTGATATCGAAATTATTATTTGATGAAAGAATTCCTGTGAATGAAGAATTTATAACGTTTCAAACGTTAATATATCAATCCAAGTAAACAAGATTGCTTGTAGGAAATGAAATGAAACGGAAATAGTAAAGATGAATAACCAAAGGTGGGCGTATCAGTTACTTTATCTTATCTTTTATGTCACCTATAAAATGTAACCCATTCCACGCCACTGGTTTACATTATTTTTCTAAATAAAAATTATACAAAAGATTATACGTTTCAAACACTAAGCTAGCGGAACAACTGCACTTTCCCAAAAATGTCTCGAGAAAACTATGATAAAAACGATTCATTTAAAAAACTAGTGGGCCTTCCCCCTGTTCGCAGCCTCTGACCAACCTATGCAATTGCTATGCAATCTTAATTGGTTTGTTTTGCAAACAATGCTCCCTTCGTGTGCTACTAAGTTGAACCCTTAGAAATATGTTCTACTAGCGTTAAATCTGTTCTAGAGTACGTAAATTACGTATCGAATGAATGCGTAAAATCAATTATTGAACTAGCGTAAATTTAATTGAAAAATCTTTAAAACTAATTCCTCTTTAAAAAATTAAAATTTTTAGTTAATAAGTTATTGAAAGAAAAGATTTTAAATTGAAGTAAATGTCACTAGAAAAGTTTGCAAAAGGAAAACAATAATTATGCTTTTAAAAAACAACATATATGACGGCACGTCTCCTATGCATTCATTCGATATTACGTCTTTTACAACTGTCATCATCGACGCTTTCTTCTGCACTTCGAGCTCGCTTTTTTCTTTTTAAAAAGCATAGCAACACAACTAATACTCATTTTTCAATAATATATTTTCATATATATATATATATATATATATATATATATNTTTCTTTTTAAAAAGCATAGCAGCACAACTAATACTAATTTTTCAATAAATAATAACATATATATATATATATATATATATATAGACACATATAAGGAATAGTTTTTATCTTAGGATAATTGTTCTTCATTCAGAAATATTGCATTAAATTATAGCAAAAGATGTGTCTTGAGGAAGACTTTTGGTTTTTCCCATTAATAGTTTTCTATTTTACATTATTTTATTATTTGTGTTTATATATAGTACATATATATGCTGCTCCACAGGAAGCAGTTTAATGTGTTTTACAATTTGGAACAAAACTTTGCTTTTTAGCTGCAGCAAAAATTATAAAAAATTTTAATTTAAATTTTATTTAGGGGTCAAATATTTTGTGATTTAGGTATTTTGTTGTTTTTGAATGCCGAGGATATATTTCTTTTTAATTGGCTAATCCTTAAAGGTACGTATATAGCCCAATTTTTGTTCCTGAGTAGAAAGCAAAGGAATGAAACTGCGGAATGAACTGCAAAATTCGATGGCCACATAAAATGAAGAAGTTATGGCCACTTTTCATTAATATGTATAGACATATCAGGGATCATAAGGTTTTTAAAAAGTTTGAAATTACTAAAAAAGGAGAGAAAATTTTAGTAGATTCGTATTTTAGTAAATTCATATTCGTCATGACGCTTAATGTTTTTAAATAAATAAATACAAAATCTTAGAATTTTTTAGTTTGCTTTTGTCTTTTTTTTTCTTCGAAATTATATGCATGCAGTTGCTCCATGAAACATGTAGAAACTTTGAAAATCTTTGTCAAAAATGTGGTAAAGATTTTTTCGAAAGCAATGGATTAAATTTACAGATTAGATTTCTTTGTAGGTTGATTCATTTTACTTATTTTCCACGATAAAATTCATTCTTTGCAACTTATCGAAGTTTTTTCATGGTTAACATTATGAAACATATTTTTCATATTTTATTTTTTAATGTATTGGCCATATGTTCGGCCATATGGCCAATACATTAATGTATTGGCCATACATTAATGTATTGGCCATACATTAATGTAATACATTATGTAATACATTAATGTAATACATTAATGTAATACATTAGTGCCATACATTAATGTATTTTTTAATGTATTGGCCATAAAGGAGAAATGGCCACATGTAAGTTTATTATCAAACATTTTTTCATATTTTGTTTTAAATATTATCTATTATTTTTTGCTCAATTTTATGCTATTATATTTTATTTTTTGCTCAAAATATGTTTACTACATTTATGAGAATTTAAAGTATGCATAAACATTTCTGGTATCTCTATTCCTTTTTTATTTAGATTTGAAAAAATTATGACCATCTATTCTAGACTTACCTTGAAGAGATTATTTTCCCTCAGTTTCTCATATTTTTGAGTATCATTTTACATAAAACAACTGACACTAAACTCAAAAGTTTTTTTTAAATTATACTTTTTTTTAAAAAATTCATCAAATCGACCACCTAGTATATTGCAGACTTCAAAAATAATTTTCGCTATGTCAAGAAGAGAAGTTTTAACATTGCTAAATTTAATTTTAATAAATATCCATATATATAATTTTATAAATCATTTAAGTTTAACCCAGCAAATGTTTTAGTAAATACAATATTAAGAATACTTTTTAATCGTTCAACTCATTTTAGATTGTTATAGTGTCTTGATATTTTTTTTTACTTTATTCCTAAATAAAGCAACGGATTCTACAACTAAAGGAAAGTTTTTCCAATTAGGAATTATTTGCAAAGTTTAATGGTTGATTTCAAGGCATTTAATATTAATTTGTAAAATATGGTTACAAAAATATAATTTTTCTATTAATGGTATAACGTAAAACATCTATGATATGGTGAAAGAATGCATGCAGAATTGTTTATGAGGCATTATAAAATGTAACTACATATTGCGATACAATGGGTAAATGGAAGCAAGGCTTTAGTGTTCACGTTTTTCCTACTTGGCCTACTAGGATTGTTTCGTGCATCGCAAACGTTACAGAGAATCTTTTTAATAATGGACTTTTAACAGCATGTATGAAAACTCAATTGATTTTTATTAAGTGAAAAAAATAATAAAATAAATAGAAAGAAAGATTCTTCATAATAATAAATGTAGACTCCTTATATTTGCTTTTTTTCCCTAATACAGTCAAACCCCGTTATATTGAACATGGTTTAGAGTGAACTCCCGGATATAGCGAACAAAATATTCACTCCCGTGCCTTGTTATACACACATAACATTATTTTTTGTGGATAAAGTGAACCAAAAAAGGGGAGGAAATTGGACATTATGAACTTTTTTTTGTCTTTGAGTGATTTTTTTCTTCATTTTTTTGGTAGTTTTAAAATTTCTACATAAAATATACATACCGATTTTTAAAACCTTCTATTGAGTGAATAAGCATTTTTTCTTGTTTGCTTCTTCAATCTGAGTTTCTCATCCCTAAATTTTTTGTACGCAAGACGATGAGTAATCAAAAATAAAAGTTAACACATTTTTTGTTACTACATATTGATTTTTAATTATTTTTGTATTTCTTTTCATTGGTCATTTATTAAATAAAGCGTAATAGAAGGGAGCAGTTCGGAAAAATTAGTTAAAATTTCTTGTAGTAAGTTTATAGTGAACTCCCGGTTATAGTGAACCGAAATTTCGGTCCTTAAAGGTTCACTATAGCGGGGTTTGACTGTAATATCATACTTTGATTTAAAAGATAAAAAGAATATTAAATGAAAAATTAACAGTTTCTATCAGAATAATTTTAATAAGTAGCTAAAAATGAATAAAATGAAAAAATTTTTTTGTCAAAACTACCAGAATATGATAAAATGTATCGTGTTTCTGGCTCTATGGGAACACCAAAAAGCACAGTCATTTTTACCGAAGCGCTTTGATAAAATTAACATTAAAATATGGTTGTGTTTACTTATCAAGTACGGTGTACTAAATGCGTCGTAATAAGAACTATAATTTCAAAAACCAGAATTTCTGGAATACCGTTACATTAAGAACTGAAACCGTTACCATATGAATGGTTTAGATACCGTTTATTTTAGTTTTATTACCAGAATTGTTTTTTTAAACCAGGAATGATTTTACCATATAGGACGATAATTTAACCAATTTTCTTTTTCTGTGTAGGTGTTTCATTTATTTTATCATTAAGTTTGCTTTATAAACAAAATTTAAGTCTGTATAACTTATAAATAAAGAATTGAACGGCGAAGGACTTGAATCAAAATGAATTGCACGAGTTTGCTGGATTAATAAGTTTTCAAAAAGAACATTGATAAACATGTTTGATAGTGTTCAAAATTAAATTTATAATATTTCATAAAACATACTTGTATATACTTTTTATGGCTTTTTCTGAAAATGAAAACTATAAAGTATTTTGATATTAGGCAGAGAATGTTCATATATTTAATTAATTGATTCACTAAAATTTATTTATTCAATTTTATTTATTTACTTTTCTTTTATTTATTACAATTGCTTTTTTTTCAATTTTGAATCTTTAAAAAAATTAAATTAAAAGAAAAACAGAAGATGTGTATATGTCACGGGCAATGTAAATAATTGGGCATTGTTTATAATGCCCGGGCAATTTAAAAAGTGCCCAAAAGGATATGACAAAATGATAAATTATGTTGCAATTATTACATTGCCCGGTCATTATGTATAATGCTAAAAGTCAAGTGGGAAATTTGTGTCACACACAGCCACAGGGTGTCTTGGGATATTCATCCACTTTTAGATGCACCTGGATAATTTCTGTTTTAATTTTTTCCCGCACATGCGCTGTATAAAGCAACTACTTCAATTACTCTTTATCTGGCTCAGTTTTAATTATTATTTTTTTTAATTTTAAAGCAATAATTTCGGTATCAGTTTAAAATTGATTCAAACGCTTTGTTTAATTTTTTTTAAATATTCAAGCCATAGCAAAAGTGGCACTAGACCTAGTATATATTTCGGACATTTACCAAAGGTCTAGACATACTAGGTCTGGTTAAGTGCCATTCCCCGGTATACATTTGCCCGGTATATCCTATACTGATGTTTTTTTCAGGTCAAGTGCCACTGCCCGGTACATATTTGCCCGGTATACCCTACAGTGATGTTTTTTAAGGTGCAGTGCCACTGCCCGGTATACATTTGCCCGGTATACACTACACTGATGTTTTTTTAAATTCAAGTACCATTGCCCGGTATATATTTGCCCGATACTCCAAACACTGATGTTTGTTCTAATCTATCGTCAGTAAGTATTAAAATATCGAATAAATGTAATTATATCCACGAATAAATTAGTATCAAATTGGATGTAATAAATATTTCGGACATTTACCAAAGCGACTAATTTGATTGTCAACATTCACCGGTGAACATTGGCCAGCCAGAATCACACCACACGCACGTGGTTGTCCCATTGCTGTCAATTAATCAAAGTGCCCAAAGAAATAATAGCGGCATTTATAATGACCGGGCAATGTGAGAAATTATCGTAAAGTAATTCAAATTTATCAAATTGCCCAATTTTAATGATCATTATTCATAATAACTAAGCATTATGAATACTGACCTAAGTAATTACATGGCCTGGAACATATACATTCAGATTAAGTAACTTCTAAAGCAATAAAATAACTTAATAAGTAATTTAAAGCAGTTAATTTTACATTTAACAACAAATTTAGTTTAACAACAAAACAAGTCATTGAAAAGTTAATTAAGCAGTAAAGCAATTAAATACCATTAGTATGTGGACTGCAAACTAACAAGAAAGCGTAAAATTGCATGATACTTAAGATATTTCTCAAAAATGCTTTCTATAGAAATAATTAAAAGATGGCGGTTTATTCAGCTAACAGACTTAAACGTTTTGTAAGAGGGCTCCTAGGTTGTTAACACTGCTATTATTTATACAGCGTGAGACAATAATGATCACGAACATACAAAAAGTTCTAAAAGAATTGATGAATAATTATCTTTTTATATATATCTACAATTCAGGTCACTATTAGGCAACGAATATCGAATCTTTCCGGCTAAAAATAAAACTTTTTTATGAAAAATTTGTGCATCAAAAATTAATCATTGTCAAAAATTTAGAACTATTTATTTAACTCAATACGAAACATTCTTATTATTTCATTTCATTTTTTTTAAAGAAAGGATTAAATTTGCCGAGAAAAAAAGTTAGAAATAATTCTTTAATAGTTGAAATCTAATTTCTCAAAGTCGTATGTATCAAATTGTTACAAAACTTTACTGGTTTATCATTTTATTCAGCAGGAGCGGTAGACCAGATCCTTATTTTTTTATTGTTTAATATACATATTTCTAACCAAGTGTGCCAAAATTTGAAATTCTTAGGGAAAAAAATGCGACAAGAAGAAGGAAAAAAAATACGAACTATCATTACCATTTTGACAAGAACAAAGTATTCGATCTTTTGTTTCATTTCACATAAGTATTTAAGACGTAGCGTGAACTTTTCACCAAAAATAAAGTATTCTCTTCGCCAAATTTGGCTTATTTTGTTCTCCAACTTATGACAAGTCTTCAAACATGGATGGCTAGCGGTTTTCGTAATACGCGGTTTTAATATTTCATACATCTAGAATGTGTTTTTACTCATTGAGTTATAGGAATGGGAAAAATGGGATATTTTAATTTTTTATTAGGTTTTTGACGAAGATGCATGAAGAACAACTCCTCCAGGCGTCGTGCCAAAGGCATATCATTCACTAAAGACAACGGATGTTGAGAAGCATCGCTCATCTTTAAATAATAATGTCCTTGACCCACTCCAAATATTTTTTGGAGAGCAGTTAAAACAATGGACACGAGCAATTCGTATCTTTTCTTTTCTTTTTTTTTTGAAAGATTGCAGATATAAATAAATATATCACTGCTGTAAAATTTCTCACTAATTATTGATATTCATTACATTGGTCACATCAACACTCATTTTGTATGGTGGTTTCTAAAAAAATTTTATTAAACTTTTTTTAATGCCAACACTCATTTTATATGGTGGTTTCAAAAAACTTTTTTTAATGCCAACTCAATGCATGGTGGTTTTTAAAATAAATTTTATTAAACTTTTTTTAATGCCAACACTCATGTTGTATGGTGATTTTTTAAATAACTTTTATTAAACTTTTTTTAATGCCAACACTCATTTTGAATGGTAATTTTTAAATAACTTTTATTAAACTTTTTTTAACGCCAACACTCATTTTGAATAGTGGTTTTTTTAAATAACTTTTATTAAATTTTTTTTAATGCCAACACTCATTTTGAATGGTGGTTTTTTAAATAACTTTTATTAAACTTTTTTTAATGCCGACACTCATTTTGATTGATGGTTTTTTGAATAACTTTTATAATACTTTTATTAATGTCAACACTCATTTTGTATGGTGGTTTTTCAAATAACTTTTATTAAACTTTTTTTAATGCCGACACTCATTTTGATTGATGGTTTTTAAATAATTTTAACTGACTTGGTGGAAGATTAAAGTTGGTAGAAAATCATAATTATAAATAATTTGTCTCACTAATTATCGATGTTTATTACATTGGTTACGTCAGAATTTATTTTTATGATACAAAACCATCAATTTCAACAGACTTAACGTAAAAATAAATAGTTTAAAATTGGGACAAAGTCATGATTATTAATGTGTCTCAGTAATTAATAATATTCAATACACTGGATACGTCAACACTCATTTTATTTAGTGGTTTTTAAATAATTTTAAAGAAACTTGGTGCAAAAATAAACAATTTAAATTTCGTGTAAAACCATAATTATCGATATTCATTACATTGGTCACGTTAACACTCTTTTTATATGGGGGTTTTCAAATAACTTTAACAGACTTGGTGTAAAATTAAATAATTTGCAGTTGGTCTAAAACTATAATAATAAATAATTTGTTTCACTAATTATCGGTTTATTACATTAGTTACGTCAACATTTATTTTGCATGATGCAAAAACCATCAACTTTAAAAGACTTGATGTAAAAATAAATAGTTTGAAATTGGGACTAAGTCATGATTATTTTTTTGGTTCACTATTTATCAATATTCTATACACTGGTTATGTCAATACTTATTTTGCTTGGCAGATTTAAATAACTTTAACATACTTGTTACAAAAATATTGTGATTATTTACTATAATTATTTGTGGTTGTTTGTTTTACTAATTATTGATATTAATCTTTTTAATTGTGTCAATTCTCTTTTTATGTAATGGTTTAAAACAGAAAAAGGTAATAAATAATTTCAACACATTGGGTGCAAAACCATATTTAAAACTAACTTGTTTTCCTAATTATTGATATTCATACTATTGATTCATAACAGGCATGTGAATCAGTGACCAAATATTTTTTGAGAGGGTTAACAAACAAACATTGCACATTTCTTTTGTTAAATGGTTTTATAAGCAGACGTAAATTTTTTTAAAAACATACTTAGAGCAAAACCAAAATAATTAATAATTTGCCTCACTAATTATCGATATCCATTTGTTGGTTCTGCCAACAGTCATTTTGCATGATGATTTTAAAATGACTTAAACACATTTGATGCAAAAATAAATAATTTAAAGTTGGTGCAAAACCATGATTCTTTATAATTTGTTTTGCTTATTGTCCAATTTTATCACCAACTTTTATCACCGATTATAAAATCATATTTTATTGTTAATTTTATCAAAATCATTATCAAAGCTCTTTGGTAAAAATTAAGGAATATTATGGTGTTCCCATAGGGCCAGAAACTCTGTAAAGTTTATCTTATTTTGATAGCTTTGACAATAATTTTTTCTCAGTTCTGGTACTTTATCAGCCAGGTGATCCCTCCTTACCTCCGAAGCCATGATTAAAATCATGGCTACGCAGCGTCACATTAAACTGAAGGAATATCAACATTTATCATGATAAAAATACAAAATTTTACTATATTTACGGAATTTTAATTCATATTATAAAGCAATATTTTATGGTTTATTTTAACAAAACCATTACCAAAGCGATTCGGTGAAAATTACCGTGCATTTTGGTGTTTCGAAAGAGCCAGAAACACGGTAAATTTTACCATATTCTGGTAGTTTAGATAATATTTTTTTTCGATGTGTTTTAATATCGGGTGAATATTTTTAACTAACACGGCAGGAATTTTTTTCTTGTTGACTATCTTTTCCATTGCTGTTTTCAGATTCCTTTATAAATGAACTAAACTTTCGCTTGGGATTTGTTAAAAGCATAAACAAAGGGTAAGTAGAATCAAAATTTTTTAAATTTCTTATTAATCTTGCAACCTGGCAAGTTTTTTGCTTATTTCCGAAAAAGAGCATAGGAAAAAGTTAAAATTGAAAATAAAATTTGTTTTATTAGGAAGAAATTAAATGGATAGGACAAAGAACGGAAAACATGGAAATGAAAATTTAAAACCTTTTTACAAATTTTGGACTCAAAATTGAAATAAACAATAATTTTTCCTCCAAATCTCAAATGCAAACTGTCTAAATAAATACTATCAGGAGTGAAAGGTAAATTCACCTTTATTTTTTATCTAATATTGGAAAATCACTTTTATTGATAACGAAAATTAATATCGAATAATCCCAGCTGTGAGAAATCATAACAAAGTTATGAAAATACAATTGAGAAAACGTATTAGTTTACATTTTTTCTTAAGCTTCTCTTTAATGCAAAAAGACATTTTTAATGTAATTATTAATTAAGTTATTATTTAGAAATATTCCAAACATTTTAAATTTACAAAATATTTTAAGCTTATTCAAATATTCAACTAAGGACAAATTTACTATGTTCAATAAATTTTATAACAAATGAGCTGCATAGTTCTACATAGTCGAAAAATTAAAAATAATTATTACCCGGGGTTACTAATTCCAATAACTCAGATAAATGATACAAATAATCAAATTTCTAATTGTGAAAAAAATAATCAAAGCTTTTAGACAAAACATTTAAAGTATTCAAATTTATGGATAGGTGATTATTTTATTCCTTTTCAATCCTAAATGCTATAAGTTATAGAATAAACGAGCTACATCGTTCTGAATTGAACAAAATGTAAAAAATAATTATCACCCGGTGTTACTAATTCCGATAATTACAGGTTTTACAGTTCATATCACAATTTCACTCGTTGAATAAAGATAATTGCTCGTGTGAGTCACTTTTACTACTTAAAGGGGCAAAAAAGAATATTTGGCCCTTTCCTAATTATTGTTTCCCATTATTAATAACCAAATGAAAAATGAGCAAACGATACACAAGCTCATTGGGAGTGGTATTTAAAGGTCAACTAATTCCAAGATTTTTTTTCCGTTTTAATATATATATTTTTTATTCTTTTTCGGATTGGCCTTCCTCCAAAAGACGGTCCAAGCAGGTTTAACGCATTTTCTTCCGCTTTGGGTAAAAAGATGATGGAAATTTCTTATACCTACTCTGTCACGTTGCCAAAACGCATTTCCGTAACTCTTAAGATACGCAGACGATTTTATTCTGCTTTCTTATTACAATAATAAGTAACACCGCAGCATTATAAGTGTGCTTCTTCCAATTTAGTTGGTTCTATATATAGGACATACTAGTAAGACCAGACAAGTCAAAAGTTTTTATAAAGGATAATATGTGTTTATGGGATTGTAAATTCTCACTTGAATTTTAAGTGCTTGGGATTTGTTTTTTTTTCTTCTCTCATTTGTAGCCCTTGTTAATTTGAATTCTACTAAATAAAATAAAATGCATTTCATTTTAACGTCTTAAAAATTAACATTACAAATATCTTTTGCCGCCAAAATCTGAAATGCATATTTTATGTAGATTCTGACAAAATGAAATTATAACTCTGAGAAAAAAACAATGAGGTCAAGAGTGTAAGAATATAGCAATATTTACTATGTTTCTGGCTCTATGGTAACATCAAAAAGTACTGTAATTTTTACTGAATGGCTTTGATTAAGAGTTTAAAATTGCAAAAAAATGTTATTTTAAAATACGTGTTGAAATGTGATAGAATTTGGTAATTTTATCATTATACTTTTAAGCATGGCATCAAAACCATTTATTCAGTTGAATTAACCATTCAGTTTTGCACGTTTACCGATATGGTTGGTTTAAATACCGTATATTTTAGTTACATTACCAGAATTATGTTTTTTTAAGGGAATTGTCTTTACCATACACTGCGTTAATTTTATCAGAATTTTTTTCCTTGTTTTTAGTTCAAGTTTCTAATTTTCTATTGTAACATCATTTCAATTAATTTTTGCATAAGGACTTAATTATAAAAATATTAGTTTTTGCAACGCACGTTAAAGTTCTAATGTAATGTGGATCAAATTTTATGATGGCAATGATTTAGAAATTTTTTTATATTTATAGCAAGAAAGATTCATGAAATCTTCATATAAAATTATTTATTACTTAATTTTTTAAATCATCACTTTATTTGGTTTTTTTAATAAGAATTGTTGATAATCTAAAATTCACATTAACCAATTTTTCATACAAAAATTGAAATATAAAAGCATGAAAAACTTTTACATTTATCATAAATAATGTAATCACGTTCAGATTTAAATGTTTTCGTTTTTCGTGAACATATTTTTAAAATCACACATTTTTTGGAAGTTTGTTAAATTTAGTGATTAAATAATAAAAAATGTTTTTTAAATTTATTTAAAATCCTATTTTTTACAATTTATGTCCTCATTACTAAATCTTTTTTTTCTGACAAAAAATTTGATGTTTTTCAGCAAGCAAAAATTAATAACAATCCATTAACTACACTATTTTTTACAAGTTGTTAATTTCTTCAGTCGAGCGACATGGATAATCCAATTTGAGTTGCATGAAAACATCCGTTTAATGTAAAAACTAATAATAATAATAAATTATTAAAAATAATAGTAAATTAATAATAATAATAATAAATTAATGATAATAATAAATTAATGATAATGATTATAATAAATTCATAATAATAATAATTAATTGATAATAATAATGAATTAAAAATAATAATGAATTAATAATAAAAAATAATTAAATAATATATTAATAATAAATTAATAAAAAAAATAATTAAATAATATATTAATAATAAATTAATAATAAATTAACAATAATTAATAATCAAGATACCTGAGAAATCTAATCAGTATGCGAATCAAATTTGATTAAAATTAATTTTTATTCAATAATTAATAGTTAGGAAAATAATTTAAGCGATGAATTCTTTAAGAATAAATATGTTTTGCCAGTTTTTTGTTGTTTTTATTTTGTTTTTAACCAAATGATTTTTAAGAGAAAACTTAGTAAAACCTTTTGGATATAAAAAGGAAATGAAATTAAAATGTTCTTTGAATCGTGCATTTTTTAACTTTTAAGAGGCTAAAAAACTTAAAAAAAAAAAACATTTTTAACAGACAGGCAATGTGTTTATTTACGAACTTTAAAAACTAAAACCAAAAAAAGAAAAGAAAAAGAAAACAATAAATGACATTGAACAAACAATCAACAAATTGTACCCATAATAACTGTCACTTTGTCAACTGGAAGGGTTGGACGTGCGTAAGAGGTTATTAAAATTATCTTTGTTTTGCTATTGGGTTTCTTGCATCAACTCTAAGTCATGATTAAAAAAAATAAATTAAAAAACTCAAGAGCACTAAGTAAGTGTGAACAATAAAAGAAATATTCAACTAAGAATGCGAGAATTATGCTTAGTTTTATATGTCCACTTTTCACAACTTTAGCCTTTGAATGCATAATACAAATCACAAAGGGAAGTTAAATGCTCTCTTTATCGCGATAGATTCAAAAAAGTAAGATGAAACCAGTTAAGTTTGCAAGGGAGTGTATACAAATGTAAATATTCTGTTTCCAGTTCTTTCGTCTGGTTAGATATTGCATTAGCAAAGGAGAAATCCCTCACGGAGAAAATAATTCTGGTAATATTTCCGAACTTATATTTATGGTAAGTGAAAAAAAATCTGGTTAATAAAACGAAAATATACCGTTTGTTTCGTAATTTTTCCGTCCATATGGTACCGGTTTATCAGAGATTCCAGTTTTCAAAATTAGTTCTTATTACCACACATTTAGTAAAAAATACAAAACTGTAAAGTAAGTTTAACTGAATAAATGTTTTTTTTTCCGCCATGCTCTAAAGTATTATGATAAAATAACTAATTTTTGTCAGATTTGCCAAATTCTAACACACATTATAAAAGCATACTTAGTTGCTAATTTTCACAAAATCATTACCAAAGCAAATCGGTATAAATCGACGATCGTTATGGTGTTTCCATAGAGTCACAAACACGGTAAATGTACCATATTCTGGTAATTTTAACTATATTTTTTCTTTCTCAGTGAGTTATGTTTCATTTTATCTTTCACGTCACGCAATTGATATGAAGTGGTAAATATTCATCTGCATACACTCGTAATTTTGAACTCACCGCGGAAGACAAACGGATTCTTGTACAATGTATCAGGACAAATTCATCTTCTTTGAAGCTATTTTCGGCTTAATGTTATAAATATGTATCGTCTTGTACCATATCCCTCAAATTTGTTTCAACCTTAATACGAAGTCAAAATATCTATATTAGAGAGATTTTACATAGCGTTTGACAATCATAACGCTAACGTTATACTCAACCGATTAGCGTTGATGTGATTTGTAGTGAAATTTCGCTTCTGTGCTGTGAAGAACAAATACCATTAGCGGAAAATCGTAGTGCTGTGCGAAATCTTTCCATTATCATGCAAATTAATGCTTCGTAAATTTGGTTAAACTATACTGTATTTCAAACTGAATGAAAACAAGGGATAATTTAAAGCCTGATTAAAGTTCTAGTAAGTTTAGTTTATATTATGGTACAATGTTAAACCGAATTTTCTGAGCGTTTTTCATGAAGTAGCATTTTTTTATAGATTGATAAGAAATACAAAAGACTCCATTGTTCGACAATATTTGAAACATAACACGAGCTAAAATTAGCTGTAACTAATAATATTTCCGTCAAACCATATTACAGTACAAATTAATCATCATTAATTTTTATAATACAGTATTAGGATTCTAACTTGAACGGAAAGACTGCACAATTTAAGACCTTATTGAAGTTATAGCAAATTTGCAAACAGTGATGAATGAAATTATTGCTCTGTCGACTAAACTAAACTGGAACCATGTTTCCAGATTGTGGATAATCCGATACTTTGAAGGTCGAAAACCCTGATCAGCCAAAAAGAGATACATTTATCCAGAGAAAGTACGTTTTTGTGTCTGATTTCGTAGCTATAGCTTAATTTAATTTGCAACTTTGAAGTCAACCCTTTAATAAGTCAGTGGATAAAGGCACTATCCAAGTGAAGGACTGGGATTCGTTCCTCAGAGATGGCTTGAAGCCTACTCACCTTCAGATCGATGGTTACTAGCTTGTCTGGGAAATGAAGGTGGCTTGTTCGCAATGCTGCCCACATTATGACAATCATGCCTTTGATTGCGAAATTATGGAGCCTTACCACCATAATCCTCTTAGCTCACAACGGGCTGCCTTAGAAATGCTTTGTTAGTTTAAAACCTACCGTTAAGCTCCAGACATGGGATGTTGTAAAAATTATCTTTTCATAGTATCTCAAAGTTTAACTAAACATAACAAAAAATATGTACTTAACATGAAATACAAAATTAATGAATTACCTACGTTCTAGCTTATTCGAAGAACAAAGTTTGAAAACAATTTGTTTCGCAATTGCGATCAACAAATTTAAACTAGTTTAATATATTCTGAAGTTTATTTTTAGGAAAACGAACAAAGCAATTTTTTTGCTATTAATATTTTAATTTTATTAATAAATATAGGTTGTATCATTGTATACTTGTATTTAAGAGAAACATAAAAAAAAATATTGAAACTCTTTTCAAAAAAAGCAAGCTTGTAAATGTATTTATTCATAAAATGATTAAGCTGAATGGAAATTTTCCTTACTTGCTACATATGCAGATTATATATTTTTGCGCATGTTTAAGAAATAAAAAGGCTTACCGAAAATAATAAAACAAAATAATGAGCGTAGAAATCATTTCAATATTCTAGTTATTACTTATTCATGAGTACTTTCAACTATAGTTTTTTTGTAATTCGAAATCCTTGCTTGTAGTAAAATGTAATATTTATTGTTTATTCAAACATAAAATTGTTGTATATACGGATATTTGTTAACAAAAAAAAACATTAAAAAAAATTATTAATTTTTCTTCATAAAACTTTTATATCCAATTTTTTTGTTACATTATTTTTATATCACATAATTCTACCACATTAATTCGGTTTAAAAACGCTGAATTTCTTTTGTTTTCAAAAATACTTTGAAAATAAAATATTTTTGTGGATGAGAATTAAAAACGTCATTCCATCCCAAAAGCTATAAAATAAAATTACACGTTGCAATTTTCTAAAGAAGAGCTGAAATAAAATATAAAAAAATAAAATGCACCTAAATCATTCCACCTGTTTGTTCCACGCTGAATCGTCTGCTTTTATTTGCTCACAGTACATGATGCCAGCTGTGTTGCTCATTTCTGAGAAATTGTGTCGCCGAGGAAGCGAAACAGAGTCAAACATAGAATTTTGCTTCGATTTTTCGATAATTATTAAATATTCTAATTCTGTCTGATTCACACTAGCTCGCAAGGTTAATTTGATCAGGCTTCACTCGACGTTTCACCCATTCCCGCGTCAAGAAAATATTCTTTTTCCGATCAGCTGAAAAAAGAACGAAATCGGAAAGGACATCCGATGAGGTAACCGAATCTGGAAATCAAAAAATTCCGCATCACTCAGAAGCAAGTAAATATGAGAACAGTGCCCCAAGAACAAGTGATCCACGTGACCCATCGTCTGTAGTCCGGCGAGTTTGTTTTAGTTGTTTGTTTTCTTTCCACGTTGAGAGCTACTTGTGGAATTCGCACTGCCTTCAGTTCCCTTGCACTAATCGCGATCGACACTGGCTGGACTAATATTCCGCCTTAAATATGGATAAGCTTTTCGCGTCCCTTAAAGGGGCGATCAAAATAAAATACATAGAAATCGACAATCATGCTTTTAGACTTCATTATCGAGTAACGCTGCCTATTTTGATAGCTTTCAGCTTGTTGGTCACCAGTCGCCAATATATTGGTGATCCTATTTCATGCATATCAAAGGATGACATTCCTACAAGAGTGCTGGACACTTACTGTTGGATACATTCGACATTTAGTGTAGATACAGCTTGGGATAAGGAGGTAGGTCTGGAAATTCCTTATCCTGGTGTTGATAAATATACCCCCGGAGAGACAAGGACTTACCATGCATATTACCAGTGGGTATGCTTTGTTTTGTTTCTACAAGCCATCTTTTTTTATGTCCCCCGCTATTTCTGGAAATGCATGGAATCTGGAAGGATTAAAGCGATGATTCTCGATTTGAATAATCCTGTTTTAGGTGCTGATAAAAAGGAAAGCAACATGAAGCTGCTTGTGGATTATGTTGTGGCGACGTTTAACCGCAATGAAAACTACATTGCTTTGTACTCTCTCGCTGAAGCTCTTAACGTCATCAATGTCATTGGGCAGATGTATTTGATGGACACATTCCTCGGTGGAACTTTTTCAACTTATGGTTCAGATGTTGTTAAATTTAGTGACTGGGATTGGGCTGTGCGCTATGATCCGATGATAAGAGTTTTCCCGAGGTTGTCCAAATGTACCTTCCACAGGTACGGTTCATCTGGAGATGTCCAGAAGCACGATGCTATGTGCATCCTCCCAATTAATATAATCAATGAAAAGATTTACGTTTTCCTCTGGTTTTGGTACGTGGTGCTTGCTGTGGTCTCTTGCATAGCTCTCGTTTACAGATTTCTGCTCTACATGTCCTATGAAGCTCGCTTCAAGACATTAAAACCAAGAGCAGGATTGGCTAAGGATGAGCACATCGAAATCGTGCTAAGGAAATGTAAATTCGGAGATTGGTTTATCATTTATTTGCTGGCGAAAAATTTACATTCCCTTCATTTCAAAGATTTTATGTCTGAATTATCGAGAAGAATTGATGGTAAACATTTCAACGATATAGCTGAAGCCTAATATATACTATTTTTTCTATATTATTTTCATTTGCAATTGGTGTTAGAGTGTCTTGTGTAGGTTCTGGATAATTTGTTCGTCATTCATGGATATTTTTATATTTCATAATTTGAGTGCCTGTGTAAGTATGATATGTGTTCATTTCCATTATTTTATTTTGTATCAGTGTGCAAACATAAGTATCGTATATCAAATTTTAGAATTCATAAATCCAGTTATTGTTTTTTATTGAGAATATTATAAAAATTCAATTTCTTTTATAATAAAATGTTTACGGAAAAAATACTGATTCAAATTTAATCAACAAAATTATTAAATGAATAAACTGAAACTCATTTTTTCTAAATTAATTATTCTTGTCGTTTGATAAGCATATTAATTCATATTCAATTAATATACATTAAGTCATTAATATAAATTAATAAACAAATATATATATTATTAATTAATACACATATTATTAATTAATATGTATTATATCAAACTGGGTGGATTTTATTACCCGCCTATTTCGTTATCGTATTTATGGTGTCATGTTCTCCATGTTAAATTTAAAAGCTATAATTTTTCAAATATTTTGCTTGATTAATCGTTTTTTTAAAAAAATTGCATTATATTAACCATTTGCATTATTTTAACTGATGTTTTCGTTTAATATTCAGTTTAAATATTGAAAAATTCAAGATCAATTTATCAAGAGCGTTAGTAATAAATTTTAATATTTCCATCATAGAATTTTAATTTCTCATTTAATTATAATGTTCATTAGTTGTTTTTTGGTTATTAAAATTTTGATTCACGCTGTTAAAAGTATCTTTAATACATAACTTGATACCGAAACTATACATTACACTGTGTATTAATGGATATAAAGGAACTATTTACTAGTACATAAGCCTCTATGTTTTGTTAACACACGTAAACGCTAACACACGTTAATAATACATAAGTTATTGAACGAGAAAACTTTCATTACATAAACTATTATGTTTTCGTAAATATTTTATTAACACTCCAATTTAAGCAATTTAAACTCCTATTAATCATCCTTAATTATGTAATAATATTAAACATGCTAACCAATTTATCATATTAGCATTAATTTATTTAATATATTCTGGTGTTACTAAAAATATTTTGAACTGATATTTTCGTTTATCAATCAGTTTAAACATTGAAGAATTCAACTTTAATTTGCACAATTTTATCTTGCCAAAATATCTAGTAAAAAATTTTGGTTTTTTAAAATCTAGAATAGTATTTTAATATCTCATTTTTGAATTATAATATTCAGTTTTTGTTTTTTGGTTATAAAAATTGTGATTCATGCTGTTTGAAGTTTCTTTCATACATAACTTGATACTGAAAACTTTGCATTATATTTCTGTAATAATGAATATAAAGAAACCATCTACTGACGCCAAGTTGTCTATAGTTCGCTATAAAGTTAACACACGTTAATATGACATAAATTATTGTAGAGAAAACGTTGCATTATAAAAATTATTATTTTATCTTGAATATTTTATTAACACTTTAATTTAAGCTTTTTTAAATCTTATCACTCATCATCCTAAGCTATGTTATTCATTTGAAGCACAATTAATTTATTTTTAATTGTATAATGTGATAATTAATTTTCAATAAAATAAATGTTATGCTTTTGCTTTGACAAAAGTGTAAATATATTTTTCTGTACTTGCTATTTTCGTATATTTTTTCAAAGAAAAATTATTTTAGATTTTATTAAACAGAACTGAATTTATAAATTGTAAATATGGCTATCAATATCAATGTTTTGTTGATTTAAGAAAGCTTTTACTAAAACAATATTGTAACTTATGTTGGATATTAAACACTTTTTGTTCAGTGATGAGGAAAGTGATATCATTGTTACAGAAAATTTTGAATATCATACATATTTCTATGTGTTCAAATAAAGGTCATAATTTTGCTAAACCGTTTATTTTTGTTATGTTATTGTTGTAAAAAATAAATTGTATGTATAAAATAAATGAATATAAATTGTAAAATATCAAAATCTGCTCACTTCAGCATTATACTTTCTTTTAGAAAATGAACTGTTCCCTCTTCTAAAAAATAATATTTTTAAGCACAACTATTTTACTTTCCTGTCTTTTTCTGCTGCAATAATGCTGCGATGGTTAAACTTAAATTATAAACTCTTAAAAGTAAATTAAATCAAAGAGAATAAATTAAATGACAACTGTTAATTGCAAATATTCAATACTTTTATGAAAGATTTCTTTTTTAAGCGTACGTTAATCACTATTTAACAAAATCACAAAAGAAAAATTTAATTATATAATACGTTGTCACGTAAAAATAAAAAGGTTCAATTACTTTTTATACAATGGTCGTTTTATGAATATATAAAAAAAATTATAGAAATCTTTTTGTAGTGATCTTTCGACTAATAAATTCCAAAATGAGTATCAATTTTATTGAAATTTATAATGATATTTTAAGTCTTATAGTAATATTCCGCTTTAAATATGGANATATATATATATAAATATTACATTGCCCAGGGTTTGACAACTTAAGAATAACCATATTGTTTAATATCCAAAAGTGTTTGAAAGTACCCTATTTTATTTTATAAGTTTAAAAAAAAACGATTCCAAGAATCTGTCTCTTACAGAATCGTTTTCTGAAACAATTATTCTTTTTTACACTATTACACTATAAGGTATTGTAAAGGCATTTTTCGGATAGGCTAACAATTTATCAATGTATTAGAACATTCTTTTTACTATATACACTGTAAAAATTTTGGTTTGTTGTTTCCACTATTTTCAGAGTCGAGGTAATCCAAATACATTAAAAAGTGTAATAACTGTGGTTGTCGTGCAAAAAATTATGCAAAATTAAGAAAATAACAATTGTTTGAAATAATTAGTCCGAATATATTACTTAAATGCGCTTTATTTCAACGAAATATTTTTGCAACGAAACCATTTAGGTGATTCTAGTGCGCATGAACAGACTATAAAACTATAACAGAGAAAAAATAATAAAAACTGTTATACATGTACTGCGAAAATTTTTTATTTGCGTCAACACCAAAAATTGTGGCAACTCTACAGCAATTTTTTTACAGTCTACTTTATACAAAATATAAAAGTTAAATTAGTGGAGTTCGTTAATATTACCATATAAAAAAGTGAAAGCATCTATACAACATAATTAATAAATTTTTAATTGAAAATAATAAGGATTATTAAATTTTGACACATGACTATTACTTTTCCTATTTTTATCATATTTTCATACTTTATTAAGTGATGTATTTATTTGAACTTTAATTTAATTAAAAGTCTTCTTGATATCTTTTATCATTAGTTCTATTACATTTCTCATTGATAAATAACTATTATCAAATAGTACAACTTTTGCTTTCGAAAATAATGTTTACCAAACATGTTTATAAAATCAGAATAACATATGAAAAAAAATTATTTTATGTATTACTTGATTAAAAAAATGCCATTTCAATACGGTGTTTTGGGGGTAATCTAGAACTACGCAACACCATGAATTCCATAAATTGTTATTCAATTCCCTTAAAGAGCTTTTATTTTATTTATCTCAATTAATTGATTTTATTTCAGTCTAAAGAACATATTACTTTCAAACATGTTTTCTTACGTTTTAAAAAATATGCTTTTTTCTTCGAAACTTTTTTTCAAAGAATCTCCATCTGTTTTAACACACACAGTGAAGAATAATCATTTTTTTCTTTCTATTGATTGTTTATTAGAAGAAAATCATTATCAAAATAATGGTGAATTTGATATTTTTTGGTTGTGTTTGTTCTAATTGTAACAACTTTTTATTAAATAACTTGAAAAATACGAAATTGTAAGATTTTTTTTATTTGAACCGTTTTTCAATAATAAAAAAGGAGTTCCTATTTTTAGAAAATTACTAATTCATCTTCTATTTTTGACAGTACTGCATATGTTTGCTTTATATAAACCAAAACAAAAAAAACATATTATGAATTAAAAAAACATGCATAAAAGTCTGGGTTTAAAATTATAATATTTTAACAGTTTTTTCTATAGATATTCTGGGATTTTCAATACATTATTTAAAAAAATCTAATATAAATTTAGAATTTTCAATAACGTCAAAAATTAATATAGCAAAGAAAAACCTTTATTTAAATAAGAAGTTTTAAGTTGACAAAAGTTGTTACTGTAGTCACATGTTAACCAAAAAATATAGACAAATTGAAAAATATTGAGATCTCTCTGAAACTGCATAAAAACTTATCTTACGCATTTACATAATAATTATTGAAAATTGAAAATATACGCATGATCTAATGGAAATTAAGGTTTTTATAAAGATTTCGGATATAATGTAATATTTCAAATCATGAACTTTTCTTACCGTGACTTTATATTCTAACATTCATATTTCTGAACTGATGCCTTTACAAATTTTAAAAATATATTTAATCAAAATTTTTTTAAAAATTTGATCTCATATTTTTTTAAAAAAACTACAATTGAAATTTTTGACAAAAAATGAAAGTTTAGCAACCCAGACTAAATTTTGGAAAGAAATATAATTCCGGAAAGCCTAAATATTTTTCAAGTTAGTTGAATATGGGACCAACTTTTTAAAAAAGTTTTTTTCGCATTATAAATATGTTGTATTTCTGTACCAAGAATCTCTCATGTTTATTAAATTAGAGGGCAGCTCAAATATAACACTATCAGATTTTTGTTTGGCCCATTTAATATTAAAATATATTTATTTTAGTTTTGATTTAATTATCTGTTTTTAAACATAATGTTGTTTTTTCTTCTAAATTTCCGTAGTAATAATAATATTCAAATAATTATTTTTCATGTTATTTTTCTATTTTTGTTTCGATCTCCTTTTGCGGTGCAATGGGCTTCTATAGCCTCAGCCATTGGAAATAAATAAATAATAATAATAATACAGCTACATTCTTCTAGTAACAATCTTTCAATCACTCCTTTATATTTTTAACTACCTAATTGATTGCTTCTAAGTACAATACAATTCATTAAAATAATAAAGGTGTATTCTTTTTGTAATCTCACTAAATTTTTTATTCAGGGCATAATTTTATTAATCAAAATTTTATTATAGTTTATAATTCATTTATAGCTTGAAATGTTAATTCATTTTCTTTAAATACACGATAATAATTTATCGTTTGATTCTATGATCCAAGAACATGAATGGGAATTTATTAGGCGACAAAACTTTCAATCACTTATTTGTAGTATTAATTCTCTAAAAAACTGTTTTTAAGTTTAGTGTAGTTTTTACTTTTAAAATAAAAATTGGAGATTCATTTATTTTGAAACAATACTTTCTGTCACTAATTTGTAGTTTAAGTAAGCTCACTTTCTTTTTAAATATAGTGCAGCCTTTGCTTTTAGAATGCTAACTTTCTAATGCATATCTTTATTCTTTAAGTAAGAATTTTTTAATCATTTATGTATAACATAAATAACCAAATTTAAATATAACATTGATTCTTAAATCTAAAAAAAATAAAGACGCATTGTGTTGGCAACATTTCTTCCAACCACTTTTTTGTATTATAAATGATCTAAAAAACTATTTTTAAATATAACGTAGCTTCTAAAATGCTAACTTTTAAATGTAAAACTTCATTATTTGGAAGAAACTTTTCAATCATCCGTTTAAAGTGTAAATAACCAATTTTAAATGTAATGTAGTTTTTGCTTCTAAATTCCAAAACCAAAGACGCATTCTGTGTCAAGAAATATTACTAACACGTAGTGCATTATGAATAACTTAATAATTTAAAAACTGTTTTTTAAATATTGTAATGTAATTTTTTTTCTTCAAAAATGCAAACTAATAGAGCTTTATTCTTTCATCAACAAATCATTTATCATTCCTACATGGTATTAATGGTCGTATTTCATTTCTAAAATACAAAATTATTGAAACCCATATATTTGGTTCAACAAATATTTTATTTAATAATAAACCTTCCAATCACTTATTTTTATTTTATGAATANATAATCCTGTTTTAGGTGCTGATAAAAAGGAAAGCAACATGAAGCTGCTTGTGGATTATGTTGTCGCGACGTTTAACCGCAATGAAAACTACATTGCTTTGTACTCTCTCGCTGAAGCTCTTAACGTCATCAATGTCATTGGGCAGATGTATTTGATGGACACATTCCTCGGTGGAACTTTTTCAACTTATGGCTCTGATGTTGTTAAATTTAGTGACTGGGATTGGGCTGTGCGCTATGATCCGATGATAAGAGTTTTCCCGAGGTTGTCCAAATGTACCTTCCACAGGTACGGTTCATCTGGAGATGTCCAGAAGCACGATGCTATGTGCATCCTCCCAATTAATATAATCAATGAAAAGATTTACGTTTTCCTCTGGTTTTGGTACGTGGTGCTTGCTGTGGTCTCTTGCATAGCTCTCGTCTACAGATTTCTGCTCTACATGTCCTATGAAGCTCGCTTCAAGACATTAAAACCAAGAGCAGGATTGGCTAAGGATGAGCACATCGAAATCGTGCTAAGGAAATGTAAATTCGGAGATTGGTTTATCATTTATTTGCTGGCGAAAAATTTACATTCCCTTCATTTCAAAGATTTTATGTCAGAATTATCGAGAAGAATTGATGGTAAACATTTTAACGATATAGCTGAAGCCTAATATATGCTATTGTTTTCTATATTGTTTTCATTTGCAATTGGTGTTAGAGTGTTTTGTGTAGGTTCTGGATAATTTGTTCGTCATTCATGGATATTTTTATATTTCATAATTTGAGTGCATGTGTAAGTATTATATGTGTTCATTTTCATTATTTTATTTTGTGTCAGTGTGCAAACATAAGTACTGAATATTGAACTTTAAAATTCATAAATCCAGTTATTTTTTTTCCTTATGAATATTATTATTAATCAGTTTCTCATATAGTAAAATGTTTACGGAAATAATACTAACTGATTCAACTTTAATCAACAAAATTATTAAATGAATAAACTGCATCTCACTTATTTTAAATTAATTATTCTTGTCATTTAATACTCATTTTCTTTAATAACCAATTAATATATATTAAGCTATTAATGTAAATTAATAATTCACAACAAAGTTCTTTTTAACACATCTTAACACAAAGTTAACACATCTTAATAATACATAAGTAATTTAACAAGAAAATTTTACATTACATAAACTATTATGTTTTCTTAAATATTTTATTAACACTCTAATTTAAACAATTTTAACTCTTATTAATCATTATTGCTAACTAATTTATCATATTAGCATAATTTCATTAATATATTTTAGTGTTGCTAAAAATATTTTGAACTGATATTTTCGTTTATCTATCTGCTTAAACATTGAAGAATTCAAGTTTAATTTGCACAATTTTATCTTGCCAAAATATCTGGGGGAATTTTACTATCCCATAATCCAGAATAGTATTTTACTTTCTCATATTTGAATTATAATATTAATTTGTTGTTTTTTGGTTATAAAAATTTCGATTCATGCTATTTAAAGTTTCTTTCATACATATTTTTCTGTCTATAGTTCACTACAAAGTTAACGCACGTTAATAAGTCATAAATTATTATAGAGAAAATTTTGCTTTATATAGATTATTATGTTATCTGAAATATTTTATTAACACTTTAATTTTGGCTTTTTAAACCCTATCATTCATCCTACACTATGTCATTCATTTGAAGCACAATTAGTTTTTTTTTAATTGTTTAATGTGATAATCAATTTTCAATAAAAAAAAAGTTATGCTTTTGCTTTGACAAAAGTGTAAATATATTTTTCTGTACTTGCTATTTTTGTATACTTTTTTAAAGAAAAATTATTTTAGATTTTATTAAACGGAACTGAATTTATAAATCAGAAGTATGGCTATTAATAATAATATTTTGTTGATTTAAGTAAGCTTTTACTAAAACAATATTGTAACTTACGTTGGATATTAGACACTTTATGTTCAGTGATAAAGAAAGTGATATCATTGTTACAGAAAATTTTGACTATCATACATATTTCTATGTGTTCAAATAAAGGTCATAATTTTGCTAAACCGTTTACTTTTGTTATGTTATTATTGTAAAAAATAAATTGTATGTATAAAATAAGTGAATATAAATTGTAAAATATCAAACTCTACTCACTTTAGCATTATACCTTCTTTTAGAAAACGATCTGTTCCCTCTTCAAAAGAAAATAATATTTTTAACCACCGCTATTTTATTTTCCTGACTATTTCTACAGCAATACTGCAGCGTTGGTTAAACTTAAATTATAAACTCTTAAAAGTAAATTAAATCAAAGAGTATAAATTGAATGACAACTATTAATTCCAAATATTCAATACTTTAATGAAAGATTTCTTTTTTAAGCGTACGTTAGTCACTATTCAGCAAAATCACAAAAGAAAAATTTATTTAATATAATACGTTGTCTCGTTAAAATAAAAATGTTCAATTTTTTTTCATACAATAGTCGTTTTATGAATATATTAAAAAAATTATAGGAATTCTTTTTGTAATGATCTCTCGACTAATAAATTTCAGAATGAGTATCAACTTTATTAAAATTTATAATGATATTTTAAGTCTTATAGGGAACTTTAGTTTATTAAATACGTACTCTAATGTATTATTTAAAGTGAAATGACTAGTTTGTTTGTTTAAAACAAATATTCAGTTCTTTACTACTTAAAGTAATTACCACTTTAAGTCATTATTTTAAATAAATTCTGCATTGTTGGAATTTTTACGTTTCTAAAACACATATGTATTTAAGAAAATTTAGTACTCGCATAATATTTCCTAGTTCTAATATTAATATATATAAGAACCATATTGTTTAATATCCAAAATTGTTTGAAAGTACCCTATTTCATTTTATAAGTTTAAATTGAAGTTTAGCAAAACGATTCCTAGAGAATCTGTCTCTTACAGAATCGTTTTCTAAAACAAATATTCTTTTTTACGCTATAAGGTATTGTAAAGGCATTTTTCGGATTGGCTAACAATTTATCAATGTATTAAAACATCTTTTTTACCATATACACTGTAAAAATTTTGGTTTGTTGTTTCCACCATTTTCATCGAGGTAATCCAAATACATTACAAAGTGTAATAACTGTGGTTATAGTGCAAAAAATTATGTAAAATTGACAAAATAATAATTGTTTGAAAGAATTAGTGCGAATATATCACTTTAAGTACGCTTTATTTCAACGAAATATTTTTGCAACGAAACCATTTAATTGATTCTAATGCACATGAAAATATGTGTTGTCAAATAAACAAACAAACGATAAATAAATAAATTAAACTATAACTGTGAAAAAGTAAATAAAAAAATTACTACATGCACTGCAAACAAATTTTATTTACCTCAACACCAAAAATGGTGGCAACTATACAGCAAATTTTTTTTGCAGTCTACTTTATACAAATTATAAAAGTAGAATTAGTAGAGTCCGTTAATATTATCATATAAGAAAGTGAAAACAGCTATGCTGTATAAGTAATAGATTTTTACTTGAAAATAATAAGGATTATTAAATTTTAACACATAACTATTATTTTTCATATTTTTATTATCTTTTTTTAAGTGATGTATTTATTTGAACTTTAATTCAATTAAAAGTCTTCTTGTTATCTTTTATCATTAGTTTTATTAAAGTTCTCATTGATAAATAATTATTATTAAATAATACAATTTTTACTTTCGAACGTAACGTTTACCGAACATGTTTATAGAAATCAGAATAACATTTGACATTTTTTTTTATTTTTAAGTACTACTTAATTAAAAAAAATCCTATTTTAATACGATTTTTTTAATCTAGGACTACGGGACACGATGAATTCAGGTATAATGATATTTAATTCACTCAAAAAGGTTTTTTTATATTTATCTCAATTAATTGATTTTATTCAGTCTAAAGACAAAATTATTTTCCTACATGTTTTCGTACACTTTAAAAAAATATGCTTTTTTCTTCGAAATTTTCTTTCTAAGAATATTTATTTTTCATTAAACAATATATTGAATAAATCTCCATCTGTTTTAACATACACAGTGAGGAATAAATTTTTTTAATGTTTTTTCTATTGATTATTTATCAGAAGAAAATCATTATCAAACTAATAATGAATTTGATTTTTTTTTGTTTTCGTTTCGTTCAAATTGTAAAACTTTTTCATTAAATTACTTGAAAAATACAAAATTTTTAGATTTTTTTTCTTTGAACTGTTTTAAATAATAAAAAAAGTTGAAAATTACTAATGCTTCTTCTATTATTGAAAATACTGCATATGTTTGCTTTATATAAACAAAAAAAAATAATCAGAAAAAGCATGTATAAAAGTCTAGGTTTAAAATTATAACATTTTAACAATTTTCCATAGATATTCTGGGATTTTCAATACATTATTTAAAAAATATAATATAAATTCAGAATAACGACAAAAATTAATATAACCACGAAAAACCGTTCTTTAAACAAGTAGTTTTAAGTTGACAAAAGTCACTACTGTAGTCACAAGTTTACCAAAAAAATATATAGACAAATTGAAAAGATTGAAATCTCCCAGAAACTGCACAAAAACTGATCTAACGCATTTACATAATAATTATTGAAAATATTAGTATGTGCTATTGGAAATGTGTTATTGGAAATGTATTCGAATCTGATAACATTATATCCGAAATCTTTATTAAAAACTCCATTTCAAATAACACATGTTTATATTAGTCCTAGATTTAAAAAAAAGCGTATTAAAATAGGTTTTTTTTAAATTAAGTAATACATAAAAAAATTTTTTTTTCAAATGTTATTCTG
This sequence comes from Parasteatoda tepidariorum, assembly GCF_043381705.1. Classification (NCBI taxonomy): domain Eukaryota; kingdom Metazoa; phylum Arthropoda; class Arachnida; order Araneae; family Theridiidae; genus Parasteatoda; species Parasteatoda tepidariorum. The sequence continues at coordinate 67,633,801 of NC_092211.1, read as the reverse complement.
ATTTCTATAAACATGTTTGGTAAACATTACTTTCGAAAGTAAAAATTGTATTATTTAATAATAATTATTTATCAATGAGAACTTTAATAAAACTAATGATTAAAGATAACAAGAAGACTTTTAATTGAATTAAACTTTAAATAAATACATCACTTAATAAAAGATAATAAAAATATGAAAAATAATAGCTATGTGTCAAAATTTAATAATCCTTATTATTTAAAAAAAAATTTTTCTTCTTTTATGTTATTTTTCTATTCTTGTTTCGATCGCCTTTTGTGGTGCAATGGTCTTCTATAACCTCAGTTATTGGAAATAAATAAATAAATAAATAATAACAATAATACAGCTACATTCTTCTAATAACAATCTTTCAATCACTCATTTATATTTTTAATTACCTAATTAATTGCTTCTAAGTACAATGCAATTCATTAAAATAATAAAGGTGTATTCTTTTCGTAACCTCAGTCGATTTTTCATTCAGGGCATAATTTTATTAATCAAAATTATATTATCGTTTATAATTCATTTATAGCTTAAATTATTAATTAATTTACTTTAAATACACGATAATAATTTATCGTTTGATTCTATAATCCAAGAACATAAATGTGAATTTATTAGGTGACAAATCTTTCAATCACTTATTTGTAGTATTAATTACCTAAAAAACTGTTTTTAAATATAGTGTAGTTTTTATTTTTAAAATAAAAATTGGAGATTCATTTATTTTGAAACAAATCTTTGAATCACTAATTTGTAGTATAAGTAATCTTACATTTTTTTTAATATAGTGTAGCTTTCGCTTTTAGAATGCTAACTTTCTAATGCATAGCTTTATTCTTTAAGTAAGAATTTTTTTAATCATTTATGTATAGTATAAATAACCAAATTTAAATATAATATTGATTCTTAAATCTAAAAAATTAAAGACGCATTCTGTTGGCAACATTTCTTCTAACCACTATTTGGTATTATAAATGATCTAAAAAACTATTTTTAAATATAACGTAGCTTCTAAAATGCTAACTTTTAAATGTAAAACTTCATTATTTGGAAGAAACTTTTCAATCATCCGCTTAAAGTATAACTAACCAATTTTAACTGTAATGTAGTTTTTGCTTCTAAATTCCAAAAACAAAGACGCATTCTGTGTCAAGAAATATTGCAAACACGTAGTACATTATGAATAACTTAATAATCTAAAAACTGTTTTTTGTTGTATTGTAATGTAGTTTTTTTCCTTCAAAACCGCAAGAGTTTTATTTTTTCAGCAAAAAATCATTTAATCATTCCTATATGGTATAAATAACCGTTTTTTAATTTTATATAGCTTTTATTTCTAAAATACAAAATTATAGAAAGACATATATTTGGTTCAACAAAATTTGTTTTAATATTAAACCTTCGAATCATTTATTTTTAAATCAACTATCTAAGAAACCACTTTCTGAATATAATTGTAGAGTTTGCATGTAAAATCCAAGAAACACATTTTTTGAAAGAGATATTTCAATAATTTATTTATAGATAAATTATCTAAACTGCTTTTAAATATAATCTAGTTATTACCATGAGATAAAATATGGTCAAAATTACCAGAATATGGTTGATGTTTCTGACTCTATGGGAATACCAAGAAGCTTGGTAATTTTTACCGAAGCGTTTAGGTAATGATTTTCGTTAAATTAACCATAAAATAATTGAGTGTTATAATGTGTTAAAATTTAATAAATGTATGGAAATTTTGTAATTTTAATATGATTTTTCAGAGTATTGCATAAGAAATCATTTATCTGGTTAGATCTACTTTTCAGTTTTGTATTTTTTACTCAATATTTGGTAATAAGAACTATAATTTTGAAAACCAGAATTTCCGGTAAACCGTTACCACATGTGAACGGAACAATTACCAAAAGAATTATTTATAAAATACATATACTTTGGCTTTATCACTAGATTTTTTTTTTACGAGAAATGTCATTATCATACAGTACGTTAAATTTACCAGAATTTTTTTCTTTGTGAATAAATTTGATTAATGCAGCAAAAAATCACCATTCAAAAACCACTTTCAAGTAAAAGACTGTTTTACAATACACGTCACCATATCCTTTTTAATTTTTTTTTCAATAAAAATTTTCAAGGAACACCTACGCCGCAGAAATCCGGATTAAATTGTCCACAAATTTATGACTCGACACCATTTGAGCGTTAAATGCGCATTTCCCATTATTATTCTTGACAGTTTCTGAACATAACTATATATTTTATTGAACACCTGCCTATTGAACTCTTTTTTTTTTATTCGGGATCAATAAAGGTTTTGTATTTCCCTTCTTTTCGATCGTAAATTAAAAGAATCAACGAATTGTTTTCGAAGACAAAGAACTTTGATTTTTGAGTCAAGCATTATTCGTCTAGTAGTTTGCACTCCTACTAGTGACAAGCACTTGTAATTTGATCATTCAAAATATGACTATTTCATTTTTTTTCACACTTCACTTGGACGCAAACATGTGAACAGTTTTCTAAAGCTTCCATAAAGTTGTTTGCTGCTGTAGTAAATACTACTTACGTTTTATTTAATTAACTACAACTATTTTTTTTAAAATGAAATAGTTAAAAATTACTTTCTAAATGTTAACTTACACGAGATGTAGTCATAGTTCGAAATGTAGTCCATCAACAAAATTATTAAATGAATAAACTGCATCTTATTTTCTCTAAATTAATCATTCTTTTAATTTAATAAGCATTTTCTGTAATGAACAATTAATATATATTAAGCTATTAATATAAATTAATTAACAACTAATATGTATATAAATCATGAATAATATACATTATTAATTAATATATATTATATTAAACTAGGTGGATTTTATCACGTCATCGTATTGACATGTTATTCATATTAAAATTGAGAGCTGTGTAATGTAATGTTAAAAAAAAATGTTTTTATTTATGCAATAATTTATATGTTTTAATACAGATTATTACAAAAGATTTCAATGAAATTTCCTCAACGAACAATTATGCAAGAATCAGGTTTTGTGTCTGTTTATTTTGAAACAATTAGTTATGAAATGCAAAATAAATAGAACCATATTATCCTACGAGTTTTAAAAATAATGTTTAATTAAAAAGTGGTAGAAATAATTATTTTCCTTTTCACATTTAATTCCTAATTAATTATTTTTGTATACGTTCACATTTTCTGCATAACAACCATTATATATTATGGACTAACATTGCTTTTTTTCTTCTTCAAAATATCACATTTTGGATTCTACGTAAGTTCCAGTCAATTTTAGAGGCACAATGAGCAAAATAAAAAACGTCGTATTTTTAAAATTCGATTTCCTTAGCCTTTATTGACCGATATCTTCCAAAATTTTGTATTTTGCAGTGAAAAATTATGTACATTAAAATGATGAAAAAATTGCATACGTGCAATAAAAAAACAATTTTACCCTACCTTACAATTTTACCTTGTTAAAATTTTAAACTAATAGTAGAAAAACAATAAAAAATAATAAATATTTACTAAAAGTTATTTTATGCGTGGAGTTATCTTTGGATGAATGCATTTCATAATTGTTTGCAAATATTTTTCAACTTGCTTAAAACAATCTCGAGGATTTGCTTAAAACACTATTGGGACAATATTTCCGTGACTGTGGTTACCAGAATCAAACTGCGGCTATAAAGAATTCCGAATCCGTCGAAAATAAAGTATGTTTATTCGGAGAAATATCGTTTTTCTATTTTATTTCGTAACTTAAAATGTCGTCTGCACTAATTAATTAGCATATTTGAGGTCACCCTCTCTAACCAATAAGATTGAGTCTAAGAACGTGAAGATTCGATCATTACAATTAAAGTTATTCAGGGTGATTTGTCTTTTATTTTGCGCACTGAACAATGTACTGTTTAAAATTTACCTAAATCAAGTTACAACAAAAATTACAAATAATTTACAAAATTCAAGGTAATTTAAATAAATACTATTAATAGTTTTAAAATGATAATACAATAACTGGGAAAAAATAGCGACATAAGAGACCGTTAAATTATTAAAAACCTCATTCAAAATTTTTGAGTTGGATTTTTTTTTTCAATAATTGCGATGTTTTAAAATATACTTATTTTAGATCATTTATAAAAATATGACTCAATTGAAAAAGACTCATTTTTTATGTTTGAAATAAAAATGCTTTCAGTCGTTATTCAATGCATTCAATACACATAAATTCTTTTTATAAATGAAAATCTCACTTTAAGAGCATTGTAAGTATTCTTTTCACTTAAAGACGGTAAATTTCCTTTTAAAGAAAAGTAAAAACTTTTATGCTACATCTCAATCATTTAAGTTTGATAGAAAGATATTGAGACTATCGTTAAATAAATACTACGCATGACGTTTTGAAAAAGTTGGTTTACTATCACATTTGTATTAATTTTTTTTATTTTCTAATTTGTATTTAATTTAAAATAATACAAATATAACTACAGAAAATTTTTATTTACAATAAAAATTCAACCGTATTTTATGATATTTTTATTCTTTTAGATATAAAATAAATCTCATTTTAAAAATTTTTTGAAAAAGAATTATACATGGATTTATGAACTTTTAGAGCTATATTTTATCGATTTGATATACATTATTTTTAAATTGATTAATATTTTGATATAACATGTAAGTACGAGTATTAACTTGATAAAACATATAAAATATTGATATAAAAACTTTTTCCTGTCTCGTGTACGCAATCTCATTGGATAGTTGAATCACGTGGCATGAGGATCTAGATTTCCAGGGGTCATCAGGATACAATTAATAAGACATGCAAAAATATAGTTTTTAATAATTCTTTTTAATTTATTAAAAGTTATTTATCTTTTAAGTCTATTTATAATTTTTCTTTTCTTACTCAAAGAAAAAAAAATTCTTACCGCACTGTGTGGTATTGGCATTTTTGATAAAAACAAATCCGTAATTCTGGTAATAAAATTTAGAGTATTTAAGCCATTTAATCGGTAATCTTTCCACAAATGTGGTAATAGTAAACCGGCATTTTTATAATTATTGTTCTTATTGCTACATATTTAGTAAAAAATACGCAACTGAAAAGTACATTTAACTGAACATAGTTTTTATCACATGCTCTATGGTATCATGATAAAATTAACAAATTTTACCATGTTTACCGAATTTTATCTCACATTATAAACCCCAATTTTATTGTTAAATTTACCAAAATCATTACAAAAGCGCTTCGAAAAACATTTACCTTATTCTGTTAGTTTTGACGATACTAATTGTTACTTCACAAATTTAAAATTGTTGTGATCTTGATGTTTAGACGATCTGCCATTAAAATGTTACCTAACCAATTGGAATTCAGAAGCATCTCAGGATAAAAGAATTTTATTCTCAGTGTAGTATTCTCTGCTATTATTGCGTTTTTTATTTGGATTATTATTCCTAATTAAATGCCTAAAACTGAAAAGAGTATTTCTCTATATTTTGATCTTATTACGCAATATTTTCTTTGTTTAACATATTTAAGGGCTATGTAATCTTAGCTTATTAACCGTTTTACAATTATCAAACACTAAATAAGTTATATTTACTTTTATAATAAACTCAGTGTAAAACTGCTTTCAATCAACTTATGCAATTAAAATAATGGATACGAAATTGTAAAACATTATTAGGAGTTGAGTTTTTGCATTGTTACCAATTAATTTCTTTGGCGAAAAATTTGAATCGTTAAAATTAAATAAAATTTAAAACAAAATGTAAGTGAAATTTCAATGGTAATCGATCAAAATTGTTATAGAGTAACGGTGACTCAGAGGGTATTGAGCTATCGCCTCCCATGTTGGTGACTCAGGTTCGAATCCCAGTGGTGGTCGGTTGAAACGAATACTGCTCCAGGATCGTACCAACCACAGTACTAACGTAAAATATCATCAGTGGTTAATGGATCATGGATTAGAATACCCTTGCCGTCGAGATAACCGTGGGAGGTGTTCGTGGTTTTCCTCCCTATATAAAGCAAATGCACGTTAGTTTCATCAATAGTACTCAACGAAAGCTAGTTTGTCCTAATGTTTAATCCAAGAGTTCCCTTGTCTTCTGGCTTGGATTCAAAATTACAAGGATACAGAGTTGAACATTAATAGTCGTTAACTCAACATTGGGTAGGTTGTTCAGCGCTGATTATAAAATAAAATAAAATTGTTATGACAATGAAGCTTCATTTTAAAATTATTTTTTAATAAAGTGGCTACAAAGACAAGCTATTTATGTAAGCAAATAAGCCTTAACAGAATAAATGGCTTATGTATTTAGAAAAAGGAAACATGAGTAAGAAGACATAATTTTTTTTAATCCATGCATTTTAAATGAGTAATTTTAAATTTTGAATTGAAAAAAAAAAATTTTATTTTTGAAAATTTTTTTTAGAGCGGCAGCGATTAGAGGACTCTACCTCTCAGTATGACTTAATCAATTATAATCGAGTTTATTTCATGGTGAAACTTTCTACTATTACCTAGAAATCATATGGTTTCCTTTCTTATGGCATGTGGAAAAACAACGAAATAAAAACTATCTCTTCACATTTAATTAATCATTTAATTTTTGTTTTTCATTTAACTAAATAAAAATATTGCAATTAGTTCATTTTTATTAATATGACAAACACAAATTACAGGTTTGTAAACTTTTGTTTTACGAACTATGAACTGGTTCACTGTCTCGCTCAGTATACTAGGTTATATAAGTGAAGTATAACACACATAATAAATATTCAGAAATTTATTTCCCAACCTAATAGCCGAGTAATCATTCATAATAATCACATTGTCACCCTTAAGCGATAGAAAACTATAAAGGAATGTAAAATGGTGCAACGACGAGCTACAATAAACGGCTACAATAATTTCCTTTCAAATCTTTTTATTATTTTTGAAAATTATGATTTAATCAAAATATTTATTTATTTCTAAATGAATGTTTCTTCAAATTTGAAGTAAAAAAAAATTATTTTTCACAAACTAAAATTCAAAAAACTGTTTCATACATTTAACCTACTGTTGCTAACCTTGACTGTAATTGATGACTTTCATACCTAACAGACCTAGAATAATTTATTTTTTTTTAAAAAAAATACCCCTTCAAGCAAAGTCCAGGTATGGATCATTCTTAGAATATCAACTATAATTTTCAGTAGAATTTCTAAAAGCGCCAACCAGAAGGGTAATTTTGATTGAGAACCAGTTTTGAAGCGATGAATGAAAGAAGTAAGGAGTCTAGCCACTTGATTTCTACTTGGTGTTATGTCTAAAAGGGTCAATCTTATTTATTTATACAAAGGCTTGAGAATAAATTTTGATCGTTAAAGTATATTTTTCTCAATTGTTATCTTTTTGGTAAACAAAAACCACTGTACAAAATTCCGAATCAAATTATGGTAAAAAAGCTGCCACACTGGATGTAAAATTTATTTACACCATAAAATTTATTTTTATCGTAAAATTTTATATCATAATTTTTACAATAATATATATTAAAGAACAGCAATTAGGTGATTTTACAGTAAATATTACTGTTTTTAGGTTACTTTACAGTATATTAGATTTATTGTTCCGTTTGGGGGTAAAAATGGATTTTGCTGTGAAATGTATCAGTAAGTTGATAAATCCATGTATATCTTGATGTAACATATAAAAATAATGATATAAAAACGATTTCCTTTGACGTCTACACTGCCTCATTGGATAGTTGAATGCCATAGTATGATCCAAAAGTCTCACATGAGGATCTAGATTTCCAGGTGTCATCAGGATACAATTGATAAAAAATGCAAATATATAGTTTCATAGTAAAATGTTTTCTTGTTTAAAAAATTGATTGGAAAAGAATAATGTAATACAGTCGACGCTCGATATAACGACCCTTTTGGTCTCGCCGAAAGCGCGCGTTGTAGCTTGAGGTCGTTATATCGAGATTGCACACAAACACCATAAGTAGTAACTCATTGCTATTAAATTATTAGACCAGTTTTGGCAAAATATCGCTACAAAATACTTTAATAAGAAAAAATGACAACAACGAAACTTTTTTTTTCCATGTTAACAAGTAAAAATACCATTTAAAATAATATTACATACGTGAAAGGATCGGAGCTGACATTTTTGATAAATAACATATCTCAAAGTAACTGAATAGACTACATGTATGTTTTAAATGAAAAATAACCCCACAAAGGGATACAAATGGATACTCAAAAAGGGATAAAAAGATGGATACTCAAATATCACGAAACTTAAATAAACCGATATGGTCCTAGCAAACATTTTGTCGAAATGTTGTAATAACTGTGGCGTAACTGCCACTATTAAATATCAAATCACTAGTATATAAGACATGTTAACTTGATTCCATCTTGAGGTACCTTTTGATACATGAAGGCTGACATAGTCGATAATTAAATCCCCACAATGGTGACCTCCAGACGTGATAAGAACTTGCCAATATTGATGGATGGTCCACATTGAGCAGTGTATATTAAGCAAATCAACTGTTCAATGTGGACCATCCATCAATATTGGCAAGTTCTTATCACATCCGGAGATCACCAATGTGGGGATTTAATTATCGACTATGTCAACCTTCATCCATCAAAAGGTATCTCAAGATAGAATCAAGTTAACATGTCTTATATACTAGTGAATTGGTATTTAATATAAATAGTGGTAGTTACGCCACATTATGTTAATTTAATTCCATCTTGAGGTACTTTTTGATAGATGAAGGTTGACATAGTCGATAATTAAATCCCTTCAATAATGTGGCGTAACTACCACTATAAATATTAAATACCAATTCACTACTATATAAGACATGTTAACTTGATTCTATCATGAGGTACCTTTTGATAGATGAAGGTTGACATAGTCGATAATTAAATCCCCACGTAACTATCACCACTTCTTCGAGAAACGATTTTCGTCAAAATTAAAGAAATTTTTCGTCATTCGATTTCCATCCCCCAGAGAAAACCCTCGTTCGTAGTGCTTAATATTTCTAAATTTTTAATAGCATCATAAAACTGTATCTAATTTGTACGAGGCCACCATATAGGTGGCACAACACACAAGGACAGATAATATAGAAAGAAATATTGCACCAATAACCGAGGCAGGATTCGAATCCCGGATCTTCCCGGTACGAGGTAAACTCCTTTACCACCATACAGCCGGTCGGTTTAATTCTTCACTTTATTTTCGATTGTATACGTTAAATATTTTTTAAAATAAAATTTGTTTGCTAATCAAACATACACTTAGCAAAGAAATAAAGTTAATATGAATTCGAACTGGGCTTAACAAAACCGAAGCTGATAGAAATTAAAAATTATAAAATTATTTAATAAAGTTGACATATTTGTGTAAATCTTCTTATTATACACTCTATAACAAAAAAATCGACCCACCAAGAAGGAGTTGTCCGATTGAAACGAAAATTGGTGGATAGGAAGACAATGTACAGAATAGTAAATGATTAAAATTTCAGAACAATTGAATAATTTATTACAGAGTTACAGTAACAAGTTCAATAAGGTGTTGACCCGCCTCTAGCCTGGATACAAGCTGCCACACGGCGTGGCATAGGCCGATAAAGCTCCCGGATGGTCTCTTGCGGTATTTCCTGCCAAATTCGATCCAATTGTCGAACGAGGTCGTTAACATTCCGTGCCAGATGCAATCGCCCTCCCATGATATCCCAGACATGCTCGATGGGAGAGAGATCTGGTGATCTGGCAGGCCAAGGAAGAGTTTGACAAGCTTGTAGACAGTTCATAGCAACACGTGCCGTATGTGGTCTGGCATTGTCCAGCTGAAAAATCAGTCCAGGGCGCTGCGAGAGGAACGGTAACAAAACAGGTCTTAGGATGTCGTCGACGCACCGCTGTGCGGTAAGTGTACCTCTAATGACGACCAAAGGGTTCCGGCTGTCAAAGGAAATGGCACCCCAGACCATAATTAGGCCTTGTTGAGGGCCGGTGTGGCGTGCAATAGTGAAGGCAGGATCCCCCCTCTGCCCTGTGCGTCTCCAAACATGTCTTCGATGTACGTCAGGACACAGTTGGAAGCGGGATTCGTCGCTAAAGACTATATGTCCCCAGTCGGTATTATTCCAGCCTGATCTCTTCAAAACATTCATGCATACGAAATTTCAAAGCAATCGGATGATTGCTTCCTGGTGCGTCGATTTTTTTGTTATAGAGTGTATAACTAAAAACATGCATGCCTTTTTTTTATTTTTATAAAAGTTAAATTCTGTTTCTTTTGATTGTTCAGCATCATGCGAGACGAAAATCAACTTTTACCTTCTCTGTGGTCTCTGCCTTTCGATCTATTCATGTCGTCTGACGGTTTCCAAACATTCGCCAAAATTGGCGAAAATAATTAAAGATTGGAGTAAATGCATCTGAGCTTGGTGTAAGCTTCAAATTATTGGTGTTAAGATTTAGCTACACCCTTTACTCTAAAAGTGTGTAGAAAAGCTCGATCTCGAATTAATTTGAAAGAAAGTATTCTTTACCGCAATTTTTGGAAATTTTCGGATAGGTATTGCATCACAACTTTTACAGAATAGCTTTCCATAGCTTGTATTAAAGCCCATTGAAATTACTAAAGATGTCTAATAATTGATAATTTTTGCCCTAATCTGCTCTAAAAATTTTTTAACTGTGTATAAAAAGTATTTATTATGAATTTCTTTATACTCTGTGATACTTTGAAAATGTTTGTTAACCACCAAAGGCGTATTGGTGGTTAACAAACTTAGAAAGGATGTTTATCGGAATGCAACCAACGTTCTGGCTAATAATGTGTTGTGTGAAATTAATCCTAAACACTTCTTTCTTTCAAGGCGCAACAGCCCGTAGTGGGCCTTAGTTTGATGAGCAATGTTGCTCCAAACCTCTCTACTTTTTCATTCCTTCCAAACCTACGCCAAAATTGGCGAAAATACTTAAGGATTGGAGTAAATGTATCCGAACTTAGTGTAAGCTTAGTATTAGCTTTTATTCTAACACTTATTTCCATTCATTCTCAGTATTTAGCCCAGCCATGCGAAACGTTTTGATTTTATAAATGATCTCATTTTTAGTCTCATGGTCTATAGTGAAAGTTAAAAGGTAAATTGCGACCGAATGCAATAACAAGGTTCACATAAAAACAATTTTTTATTTGCATATTTATTTTAATTATTTCTAACAATGTCAATACATCCGATTTTAACAATGTTTATTTAAGATTAAGTACAAAGTAAAATTGAATCGTAGCTATCTTTTTAGAGCGAACAAGATAATACAAATTTTTAGTGATTGTGAAGACAGACGAACATGCATTTGTTGTCTTACTAGATTATTGCTGCACCTCTTATCCTTGATAGCACACCTTTCCCATCTCATTTTTATATGCATAATTGAAATGATAAAATACTATTTCGCAATAACAATTATCTTATCAATGTTTAGGAAGTTTAGAGTTTAACGGCGTCAATTTATGTAATAGTACTTCAAGTGACTATTATTATCTAACATTACTATTTTTTTTCTCACGTATGGGTGCCCTGAGACAGTGTTTTTTTTTTTTTTTTTTTTTTTTTTTTTTTTTTTTAATGGCTATGGTACTTTGAAAAATCAACCTTCCTTTGACGAAACACCGATTTTTTAAATAAATTTTAAGTTAATTGTGAACGTTATAACCTATAAAAAAAACAATTTTGAAAATATTTAATTAGAGAAAGGAAGATTTTTCATCGCTTAACCATTAATAATCTTAAATTGGATTTTATGTCCGACAGTTAAATTTGGAGTCCTTGTAAGGTATCTAGTCTAGTTATAAATTTGTTTTTTGGTGTACATGCATAACATATCTAAATGTGTATAGACATATTTGGAAACATTTGGATACCATATTTGGATACAAAGTGTGTATGCACATATTTGGTGTACATACCTATAAGCATTTACATAAATAAACCAAATTATGGTTTACTTCTAAATGATAACTGAAACAAACTGCTATAAACGTTGAAAATGGTTATAAGGGAAACTTATTTCCTTATAAAACAATTTTTTAATTTTATTTTGATTTGAAAAACGCGTTTGGAAATAATTACACAATATTTTATAAATCCTTGTTCTTTTCATAAGTTGTTCAATATATTGTTGTTCGAAATATTATATTTTCTTTTAAGAAATACTGTTTTTATTTCATTAGCATTATACTTTCAATAATTTAATAAAGACAATAATTTAATAACAACAACCGGAAGATTAATTAAATTATGAATCATAGATTAGATCTAAATATAATCAGAGGTTTCAAAATCATCACTGGTTATAAAAAGTGCTAACTCGTGGAGCTCCTTTAACTCTTCCATGGAATTCTAGGGTTCTACGGAATTCCTTTAACTCTTCCATGGAATCCTAGTGTTTTACAGAATTCCTTTAACTCTTTTAAGGAATCCAAGGGTTCTGAGGAACTCCTTTAACTCTTTCACGGAATCCAAGGGTTCTGCGGAACTTCTTTTACTCTTCCACAAAATCCTTGGTTTCTGAGGAACTCCTTTAACTCTTCCACGGAATCCTAGGGTTCTGCGGATCTCCTTTAACTCTTCCATGGGATCCTAGGATCTTGCGGAACTCCTTTAACTCTCACGGAATCCCAGGGTTTTGCGGATCTCGTTGAACTCTTTCAAGCAATTTTAGGGTTCTGTGAAACGCCTTTAACTATTCCGTGGAATCCTAGGGCTCTGCGGAACACCGTTTGAGAACCGCTGCCTTAAAGACTTATCAAGGTGGGCAAGTCGCCATAACCCCTTTTGATTGAGGGAGCTTATTTTAACGATTTTTAGAAGTCTTATAAGTAGAAAATAGTTGGGGATAATATTCTTAAGATCTGTCCTGGATTATACAGGGTGATTCTAAAAAGATGGGGAAAATTTTAGGAAGTGATAGTACACACCCAGGCAAACAATTTTTATCAAAGAATGCATGGTCGAAAACAAAACGCAAAGGTGCTGGCGCATTTGGAAAGTTTTTTCATGCAAACGAGAAAGCTCCATTCCTATTGCGAGTTACTGCGCTACGTTATTTGTTGCCAAGCTTTCGGCCGCAGCAGGGAAAGTTCGCCTATCTTTTCTTCGCCGTTGTACCAGCATAGCCGCTGCCGGCCACTGTTTTGAACACTTATTGTAATCACATATGCCATTAAATTTGCTTTTATAACTTAACTTCATCGTTCTTTGTGTGTTTTTGCCTCATATAAGAACATAAACTTTGACGCCCTCTAGCGGTTTTGGGTTTTGCTTTCGACCATGCATTCTTTGATAAAAATTGTTTGTCTGGGTGTGTACTATCACTTCCTAAAACTTTTCCCATCTTTTTAGAATCACCCTGTATAGTTATAGCCAATATAGAAGGCGAGCACTTATTTTGATAATTTTTGGACTTTTTAATCTCTTAATTTTCTTTCTCTTGGGGTTGGGATCTTTTTTTTCTTTTTTTTTTTTTTTTAACAAAAATTGGTGGAGAAAATTTTTTAGTTGTTTTATTTTATTTTCAAAGCATACTACATTTTCATAACTCAAATAATGACAAGTAGAATTCATAAATCTATCCTACGTTTTAGTTAGATGGAAATGAATATGGAAACGATGCCTTTCTTAAAAATACTTGTAGAGTCAACGAAATAATAATGTGAGTAACATAAAATATATTGTCCGATGTAAATCATAGTTTATAGTAAAATATACTTTCACTTCCTAAATAGCTGATCATCTGATTTTCATTTTTATGATTTTACTGTAATCGAATTCTTTACTTAATCAAAGGGAAAATAATAAAAAAACAAACTCTTGTTGTTCATACAAAAGAATTCTAAAGTAAACATCTTTAATTTTATTGATTGAATTTTATTGAATTTTTTAATCTTATCTCATAAAAATAAAATGAATATAAGACGGATAGTTCCTGAGATCACGTGGCAATATAAAGCCTCTAAAACATTTGTAATGTAAAGGTTAAACTGCTTTAGCTAAATATGCTAGTTACTAAATTTAAGAAAAACATCATCATTTTAACACATTTTGTTACACTTTATGCCATTTAAAAAAATGTGTTTTTAATTTATTTATTTTTGGACAATTCAGATGAATTTCTATTATCAATGATTAAATTTTTAAGAGTAAAATGTTTTTAGCTATTGGAACTTACGTACATAATCATGTTGTTGACATATTTTTTAAACAATTTCATACGTAATTTCGTATAACTAGTTCAATAACGGTGAAGAAAAAGGAAATAAAAATTGTTAGATGTAGAAAAAAAAATATTGAATTAATTTTCGATGAAAACATACAACTTCCTTAATTGAGACCGCATTAATACGTTGCTAAGATACCTTCCAAGAAAAAATTGTAAAATGCTAAATTTAGATTTATGTGTTATATTTAGATTTATGTGTGGATTATACGCTAAATCATGGTACACATACAAAAAAGTATGAAAAAAATTTTTTTAAAAGTAAATAAGGGAGAAAACGGGTCGCAAAAAAGACATAGTTTTGCTGAAATTTATTCTTTTTTAATTATTCCTGTTTTATAATACTCCTAAAAATTCAACTCAGACATTAAACTAATCATTAGGCATAATATTAATATTTAGATATTTTACAACAAATATAGAAACTTATTTGATAAAATTTCAAAATAAAAATAATATTTCTAAAAACCACGTTTTTGTAGTGGAGAATAATGATTAAAAAAAAAATTTGAAAAACGAAAAACGTGGGGTGCATGAAATACATAACAGTAATGTTATATTAGTGTGTGTATGTATATCTGAAATTGGGTATAATATGAAAAAAACACAACTACTTCGATTTAGTAGGAACAACATATGACGCAATGCTAAACGAATGGAATTTAGTTGTTGTTTATTTAGTTATTGTTATTAGTAGTTGTTGTTATTTGTTTTAGTTGTTGTTGTTTATTTAGTTGTATTTAGTTTCAATAACTTTTCTTTATAATGCAATAAAATCTGGCGAGCAGCTATT
>NC_092211.1:67485369-67617849 GCF_043381705.1 Parasteatoda tepidariorum | reverse complement strand
ATTTTAAATTAGGGATACAAAAATCTTTATAGAAAAACAATACCTTTACGACTTTCATTAGTTTTATGCTGATGACAACCAAAACAATCTGGAAATGAATGAGGAAAGACTTAATCCTACCACGTGATTTTTCTGCCAATAAAAATACTCCGACAATTAAAATCTTTTCACCTCACATGTAATAATAATTTGAAATAATGGAATCGACAACAAAAGACAATCTCGAAAATAATTTTTTTTTTAAATTTTAATTTTATTTTACTTTGAATGCCTTTTTTCTCTTCATTTTCATGCATTGTCATCCAATTCTGAACTATGTACCAAATTTGAAGTTTGTAGCTAGTCGGGAAGTTAGTTTAAAATCGATTACAAAATTCCACCCGGACAGACATACACGAAGGCAAGTTTATATAAATAAAAAAAACGTGGTAATAAAAAGGCCAAAATTCTTGCTTTATAATACTCCTAAAAATTAAACTCAGATAATAGACTAAGCATTAGGCATATTATTAATATTCAGATATTTTACAACAAATGTAGAAACTTATTTGATAAAAAAGGCTAAAATTTGCCATTAATTATTTTTATTTTAGCTGTAAAATATAAAATAATAGTTTAATATATTATAGTTAATAGTCCATAGTCTATTTTCTAGACATAAGTATAGAAAACTTTCATGACAACTTTCAAGTAATTTAACTACATATTTTAGGATATTGCATTTAGAATGAAGGAAAATAACAGAAAAATTAGCCGTGATAAAAATGCCAAAAAGAAACAGTTTATCATCTTACTAACTAATATAGATGTTTTCTTAAATCATCATAACTTCTGTTCTATTTGACGTAGAAATAAAAAATCAAGCTGGTTGTGAAAGAGTAAGGTCAAAAGTTTTATTTTACAGAAAAATGATATTTTGGTTAAAATCGGCTTGAAGTAGGTAGTCGAGAAGCTTAGACAGAGAAAGTTCAAAACGATTTGCTCGTTGAATTGCAATACACTTCATTATTTTTCAATCGTATTATAAATATCATGTTTTTCTCTTCATAAAATATAAAAAATTTAAAGATTCATAAGAAAATAATTGTCTATGTCATTAAATAATTCATAATGGATACGTCTTAACTTGCTCTTTCTAACACCAAAAACCTAAAAATATTTTCATGAAAAAAAATAAAAACAGAAATCTGCCTTATTAATGAACAAACAAATTTTATAAAAAAATTGTTAACTTCTAAATTCTAAGTTGTTTGCAAAAACAACATCTAGATATTTCTTCAAAGGGCTGTTTTTTTAACATTTCTTCTAAAATCTAAAAAGAAATCTCTTTATTTCTCGGAAGCAACGACCTTGAAGTCAAATAAATGATTATTTAATGATATACTTCTTTCATCTTCATCGTAAACATATATATCATATATATCTGACGTAAATGTATATCGGATATGAGAAAAGGGTACGCAGATGGTAGTTTTCCGCAGCAACACTGATACACAAAAGTTAATTTGATAAGAAATACGAATTAATTTAGCTACATAAAGATTTATACTCTGTTGCAAGTTAAGAAAAAATCATTATTCCTATGGAGAGAGCCTGTTTACATCTAAGTGTATGCCAAGCTCCCAGCGCGAACGCGTATCAACATCGCCAAATCTTGAAACGAGGCCCCATTTTTACTTGCTTTCTTAAATCGTGTGAAATGAGGAAAACAAAACTTATTGAACAATCAATTAAGAAGCTATATGAATTAATAAAAATCATATCTAAAAATTGTAACAAATATACGTCTTTCTATTCGCATTTAAAGAAACTGATGAAAGAATAATAAATATTGTTTCGTGTAGATTATTTTCTTCTACGGTGAAACAAAAATAAAAATTTCTTATGTCGCTTTTGATTTGTTAAGGGCGTGCCAGCATAAAACGCGCCATTTTTAGTGGTCCTATCAAATCCACTGCTCTTGCAAGGTCATATAGTTGTTTCTTTTCAAGAACGAATGTTCTTATTTATCGAAATATGTCGCCAAGTTTAGGATTCCAATACAACTTCGAAATTACATCCTTTTTTTTTTAATAATTCTGTGATATATATCATAAAAGTTAGCACGAATAAAATTTCTGTCGCTCGTGTTTAACTTTTAAAAGTTTTTAAATTGTTTTAAGAGCATATTAGTATAATTTGATAATGAAATAAAACGGAACTATACGAAGTCGCGGATGATTACTTAAATCCTATACCGCAATGATCTTTTCTTAACTTGCAATGGAGTATAGTGTCGTTTCTTTGTATTCGTTCGTTAATTACATCATAAAACAATTATTACGTATATGTTTGGATATCTTCCTTACAATTTTGTTTGCAATTAGTTTGATCTTACAATTACAAAATATGATTGTAGTAAAAGTAGGATAGATAACCCCAGTTATAACGCCACTGTATTCTGGTTCATAGTTATACAATCATGTTTGGTAAATATACATCGTAATATTTCTTCTGGTAAAGTTTCCTTCAGCTGTTATTGTAAGTTTCAATAATCTGCATTAATTAGGCAAGTGTTCTGGATGTAATGGTAACGGTGTAATAAGTAACGTGTTCTGGGTGCTGTATACCCAAAATCAATTGTCCAAATTCTTACATCACAGACATCAAAACTGAATGAAATAATATATTATTAGATGCATAACACTAATTATTTGGAGTAACGTGTTCTGTGTGTTGCATACCTAAAATCGATTGTCCAAATTCTTACATCACAGACATCAGTGCTGAATGAAATAATATATTATTAAATGCAGAACACTAATTATTTTGTGTAACGTGTTCTATGTATCGCATACCTAAAAGCAATTGTTAAATTCTTACATCACAGACGTTAGTGCTGAATGAAACAACACATTATTAAATACAAAACAGCAATTGTTTTGTGGAACGTGTTAAGACTGTTGCATTCTCATTAACAACTGTTAATGTTTTAACATGTGAGACTCCAGTGTGCAATGAAATGACGTATTTTTAAATAAACAAAAATTTTTTACGGAATGTATTCCCATTATTGCATTCCTGAAAGCAACTGTCCATGTTCTTTAATAATATATTCTAGTGCTAACATATCTTCAAACTATAGCAATTTCAAGATTCGGTACTTGGCATTTTATTGGTATCAGACATTTCGAGGCTGATTTTATTGAAATATTTTGTTGTAGTTGCAAATGTTAACGATTTTAAAATTTTCTTTTCGTATTTTGTCTTTGGTAATAAATGACGTCACGATAATAAAATAACTAAATAAACAAAATTTATAATTCATAAATGTCTTGTTACTATGTCACCTTAATGTTATCTTCTTTATGTGTAGCTCTGCACTATCATTCATTCAGTCTCAATAGTAGTGTACACTCTAAGAAAATTGGCTTAACGTTAAATCACAATGTCTATACCTTGAATCATACTAGAATGCAAATTTGATGCGTATTTAATAAGAAGTTAAGAAGAACTATGTCTTTAATCCAGTTGAACAATAGTATCGTAAGAAGTAATATAGAGAGATTTTGCATGACGTTTGTCTTGAGTTAAGAGAAACGCAAATCTTACTTTCTACCACGTAGCAATGCTACAATTTGTTGAGAAACATTGTGCCGGCAAACTCCAATAGGGGAAACCCTGACGCTTTTCAAAATCTCTCTAATATGCTTCAAATTAGCAATAAATAGAGGATGCAGCTAATTTGATGGTTTAACACATAGGTTCCCAAAGTGGTCCAGGTGGACACCCAGGGGTCCATAGGAGACCACAAGGGGGTCTACGTAGACGTGAAAAGAAAACAGGGGTTCACAAGTTGTAAGTGGGGGTCCACTATTGACTTGGATTTACTTATTAAAGAAGGCGGGTAGCATCATTCACTAGGTAGGTACTCAAAAATATTCGAGACTCAGTTCAAACACAGAATTAAATACAACAATAGATAATAGTACAAGTGTACACCACATGTCGAGACTTTCAAAGTGCCGCCAGTGCGCCCGCTCGCATTTAAATACCCTGCATGATGACTTCAAAAATAGATTTGAAGATATTTGATGATGGAAATACCACCATGGATCATAACCCTACTTGTTGAAGCGGAAGAGGCGAATGTGTTATTACAAGAGGAGCTACTTGAGCTCAGCACCAACGAGGAACTGAAGATGACATTTTAAAAAGGCTATCAAAGATTTTGGCTGCAGGCAGAAATCCCCGAAAAATATCCTGGGCTGTGGGAAATTGCGAGAAAATTTTTGATAGCGTTTCCCTCGTCACATCTTGTCGAAAAAAGTTTTAGCGTCGTTACCAACCTGTTAACAAAAAAAAAGGAGCAGATTGAACATCACAGAACGGGAAGATTTGAGATTACTTCTTACAAAACTGAAGCCAAATATTGATAATTCGCTGTCAATTCATCAAGTACATCCGCCTCATTAAAAGTATGACTGTTTTTTATTGTTGATTTACATTTCAGAGTTCATTGTTGATTTTTTGTCAATTGTTGATTGCTTGTAATAATAAATGTTTATAATTTTGTATAACCACAAGTATTATTTTAATAAATAGGACACAAGAAAATGTGCAACTTTTTTTTCTTCCCAACACCCCCAATTTAGGGTGATATTTTTTAAGAGTTTTGGGAATACAGTAGAAATGTAGCAGCAGGGGGTCTACCGAAAATAGTAAAACTTTGAAATTAGTTCACGTTAAAAAAAAGTTTAGGAACCTCTGACTTAACAAGTTCCAAAATTTTCTTACAGGGTAATCTAATAGCATGTAGAGAAATCTACTGTCACCGTCTTATATTTTGAAATGTCTTAGCTATTGCGAAGTAAATAAATAAATAATAAAGAACATACGTTACTGGTTGCAAGCTATTTTGAGGAAGTAAAACTTTATCAAAATCACGGGAATGGATTATATAGGTGTTATATAGGTATTATGAGGTTGTAATTAAAAGCTTGAAATCTCGTGGGATTGTTATGTTAAGTAAAAATACTGAGAAAAGTTAGTCTTTCAGTTTTATCCCACAAGCAAATTAGTTTAATTCTTTTAACACAACATTCGAAGTGATTGTCTTAGATAGTAGTGATCGACACGTTGTGGGATCGACATTAACTCATAAATATTAATTTGCGACAGCAAATATGTATAAATTTTAAACACAATTACTGACAGCAGAAGGAAATGATTATATCAAATGATCGTATAGTAGAGTATTTTTAATTTTTCATTTCTCAAATTTAATTTTACCATTAGTTTCCTTTTGTTTACGAAAATAGAGCATGTACTATAAATTTACTGAATCAAAAGTATGAATTGCACATAGTTTTTAAAAAGAAATAAAAAACATAGCTAAAAGTTGGCTAGGTTGGAAACTGGCTAGGTCAACACTCCCCTTAAACATTTTGTAATACAGCTTTTTTAATAGAAAGACTGAATAAACACCTAATCTTCTAAAATGTCGAGTTACTGAACTAGTTGTTTAATATTTCTTAATAGTTACAAATCAGGTATTTAGATACTTTAGTCCCCATAAAATGCACAGACAGTTTCATAATAATAACCATTGACGTAAACTTTTAGAATCTTTGACAAAAATGAAGTAAAAAACGCACATATTGGAGTTGCAAAATAATAAAGGAAGTAGAAAATATTAAAGCCCGTTTGGTTGCCTGATGAAATAAGGGCGTTTTACTACTGACTACCGCAATTCAAATTTTTTCTTTTAACAACGGCAATCAAACAGGTTCTGATATTTTCAGTTCCTCCTTTTTTACTTGATATTCATTATATTTTGATGATGTTAATTTTTTCCTTCGCTTATATATAAATTTCCCACTTATAAAGTGAATACTTTTTACTTAAGTTTTGACAAGGATTCTAAAAGTATATGCTAAGGGAAGCAATTATAAAACACCCTTTTCTGAGTTAAAAATAATTCAGTTTTGGAAACAAAAATGTAATACTTTCATTAGATAATTCTTTTTTGAATGCAAAAAATTTAAAAAGTTACAAATCTCAAAACTTTAATTGCTTTATGTAGTTTTAAAATTAGATACACAAAAATGCAAATACCAAAAAAGTAATATTCTAATATAAGTCTTTAATTATTTTTTTATTTATTTTATAAAAAGTATTGAAACCTTCGTTCAAAATAAATAGAATTATCCTAAAGTAATTATTTAATTTATTTTCCAGCAAAATATAAAAAAAGTACACAATATTAAAATATATTTTCCAATTATTAATTTTTAAATCAAAAAAACTATGCTACGAATTAAAATATCTAAATAACTATTAATAATAAACATGCAACAAATAATTCAATAGTAGATAAATTGAAAAAACTAAAGAAACATTTTATACAAAAAAAAACTGTATTTGCGTTGCATTTTCCAACTGTAACTTAATCTCTTCGTATCGCCTATCCTACAATTCATACGAGTTCTCTCAATAATAAATGGTATGATATATAAAGATGTAAACTAACGTGAACTTTCACAAAAGAAAAATTTAGTGGTAAAACATGATAAGTAAAATTTTTAAAACCCTCTCTCATATAATGTTACGTGAACTTATAAAACCCTTATAACTTTTCATAACATGTTAAGTAAAATTTTGAAACCACTCATGTTGAACAAGTTAAGCAAAATTTAGAAAAAATACAAATTCAACATGTTAAGGAAAATTTTAAGAAAAAATCTCTTTAAACATTTACATGGAACATGTTAATGAAAATTTTGCAAACAATCATATTGAATATATTAAGAACAATTTGAGGAACTCTAATATATATTTTCAAATTACATAACATACTGTGTTTAGCTCTCATGTAGAATATTTATTAATTCTATTTCCTATTATTTTTAACCTAGATGATTTATAGCAGAAACATTATAAATATCTTTCTAATGTTTACTCCTATGGCTAATTTTTGCCCTTAACATGTTTTGCCACTAAATTTTTCAAATAAAATGAAATGCTGTTTCAGTTTCAAAAACTGAAATTACTGCCAAAGTTTGAAAAAAGTTACACCCTTTTCTCATCTGTTAGCGTAAGTGCTAGTTCATGAATAAGTATCTTAAAGTTACAAGGCGTCATGTTCTTGCTCAACAAATTCAGTACAAAATAATCATTTCTGTCGCAGCGGCGCAGGACAACATCCAATTCATGTGGATCAATCTTTTGATTCTTGGCCCTGAGAATATAGAAACGAATTTTCGGCAAGATTATGATGGCTGTTCTGTAAGCCAGCTGAAGCGCACTCAAGACGGTCAAAATTATAAACCAGAACCATAAGAAGATATAAATCTTCTCGTTGAGGATATTGATAGGGATGAGGCACATGGCGTCGTGTTTCTGTACATCACCAGATGAACCATATCTGTGGAAAGTACACTTGGTCATTCTAGGGAAGACCTTAATCATTGGGTCATATCTCAAAGAATAATCCCACTCCGTAAAAGACAATACTTCTGTGCCATAAGTAGTGAATTCTCCACCAAGAAAGGTATCCATCAAGTAAATCTGTCCCAAAACATTGATGAAGTTCAATAATTCAGCTAACACAAACATAGACCCATAGAATGTGTGGTAAGACATGTTTTCTTTTAGATAGTACACGAGCAGTTTAGTTTTTGGATTGTTTTCCGCGCATTCTATGGG
Source organism: Parasteatoda tepidariorum (assembly GCF_043381705.1). Taxonomy (NCBI): domain Eukaryota; kingdom Metazoa; phylum Arthropoda; class Arachnida; order Araneae; family Theridiidae; genus Parasteatoda; species Parasteatoda tepidariorum. The sequence goes on along the minus strand of NC_092211.1, from coordinate 67,610,163 downwards.
ACTTCCGAATTCCATAACAAGATTCTCAATTTTGTTGTGCTCCGTATTCTTCCATAAGTACCGTGGTACATAAAACAATAATGCTTGCAAGAAGAGTACGAAACAAACCCACTGGTAATAGGCATGGTAGATCCTCTTTTCACCTTTAGTGTACTTTTGTATACCAGGGTAGGGTACCTCCTTACCAACTTCTTTCTTCCAAGCATCTTCTACACTGAAAGTTGTGGTTATCCAACAGTAAGTATCCAACAACTCGTTTGGTATATCATCCTTTGAAATGCAATCAATCGGATCACCAACATACTGTCGTCCAGTAACTGCAATACTAAATGCTATGAGAATAACTATCGTAATACGATAATGTAGTCGAAATATAAAGTTGTCAACAACGATTACTCTATTCGTATCCTTCACTCTACGAACCTTAAAAAATCCTTTTAAATCACCAAACAGTTTATCCATGGTACTGTTATATTGTATACAATAATTTCTGAGCAAAGAGTTTCAAAAATTTAAGTACGTAAAGTCAGTTTGATAGACTTTTAATTTTCATTATTTCATTAGAAATACTTACAGTTTATTAATTATTTGATGTTTTGAAGTATATCAGCCACTCCTTAGTCTATAGTTATGCCAGCACTTCAAAAAATTTTTGATTCCTAGAAACTACGACAACTTGTTTGAAGTGTTGATAAAGTTTCTTATCTTAAGTTCTTCTCTTTCAAGAGTCTATTGTATAGATTAGACTTAATTTTTTTTACCTTTTATAAGCAGGTATAAAGTTCACCTGAGCTGATAATTTTGTATCTTTATTTCTGAGCAGATAAATTACAAAAAAACTTTTTATACTGACATCTTTTAGAGCCAGAAAAAGAAGTAAATTCTATCACACTATATATTAATAAATAAAAGGTCTAAAGGTAATAATCTCATTATAGAGTTATCCTTCTTGGAAAAATTTGTTAAATTTATTTTTAATAAAAACAATAAGTAGTTTATCTTATCTAATAAACATTCTTTAAAAGATTATTCATAGATAATTTATTATTATTTGAGTAATACTTTTTACGGTGACTCACTATCAAAACAATTTTCTAAATCGTAGCGCTGGAAGTTTAGAAGATAAACAATAACTAACGGTTGTGTTTAAAAATGCATTTTCAAGTACAATTATTACATCGGTGAAATTTATTATTCCTATAGACATAGAAAAATATTTTATTTGCATCAGATAAATAAGTAAAAATACTTAAAATAATTTAAGTGTAAAATTATCATAAGAATAATTAAGTATAAAAACATTTGAAGTATTTACTATTTATTGAACAATTTTAAATTTTGTCGAATTATATTTTTGGTTTAAGTTAATCAGAAAATAAAAATATTTTTCTAATCAGGCAAAAAAATAAAAAATAGTTCAGTGTTTATGTGAGTTATATAAATTTTTTATGTTCTTTACTATCCTGACTCAACTAATTACTGAAAAGCATTTATCACTTTTTCAAAGAATATGAGGGGAATTAATTATCGACTATGTCAACCTTCATCTATCAAAAGAATCAAGTTAACATGTCTTATATACTAGTGATTCGGTATTTAATATTTATAGTGGTAGTTACGCCACATTTCTCCCCTTCCAGAATTTTATCTGGGATAGAAATTCGACGAACGGATACCACTAGTTGATTCATGCTGTTTATTAATTTGTAACATTTTTGCTCATTATATTTTTCTCTTTCATAGCATTTCGCTCATTAATTATCTTCCCTTCATTTTTGTTCATAGCATTTCGCTCATTTTTTCCCTTCATTTTTGTTTATAGTGTTTCGCTCATTTTTTTTTCCTTCAACATTATTTATCGACCGGGAGACTTTATTACTTCATCGGATTCTTTTTTTCTTTGAGCAGTAAACAAATCAACTGCTTAATATGGACCATTCATCAATGTTGGAAAGTTCATTTTACGTCCGGGTCACCGTTGAGGGGAATTAATTATCGACTAAGTCAACCTTCGTCTGTCAATAGGTACCTCCTGATTGAATCAAGTTAACATGTCTTATATACTAGTGATTCGGTATTTAATATTTATAGTAGTAGTCACGCCACAAATGGACCTGTTACTTTTAAAGCTCTTAAAAGAGGCAGGCATACAGCACTAGATTACCCACCCTAAAATTCTAATTACTTAGCCATTTTGTTTAAAAATTTTAAGAGAAAAGAAAAAGAAGTACTTTTCTACTATTCTAATAAATTCTTTATCAATCGCTTTTTATAAAAAGCGTTATACTGCCTCAAAATGTACGATCATCAAAAATTTATTAAAAACAAAATCACGAGAATAAGCAGCCATTAAAATACTACGTAAGCACCAAGACCCGGGGGTTGTATTTTGGTTATTTTTGTAGACCTGAGGAAAAGTATGAGCAATGCTTACGTAAAACACTATTATCCCCTTATTTTTCTTTTAAAAAAATTAAAGGCAAATTAAAGCAACAACAACAGAAAAAAAAACTTTGAAGAAACATTACTTATGGAAAAGTTATATTGAGGAAAGAAAGTGGGAAAAAATTTCGAAAACGAAGATTAAGTGGTTAAGAGTTGTGGCCATAAAAGCAAAACACAAAAAGAAAATTCTACTTAAGATTTCGTATTATGAATCCGAAAGTAGATTTTGTTTTTCTGAATGTAATTCTAAAAAAAAGATTACTGTAGTTAAAGTCAGAGCAAAAAACAAAGAAGGGTTGTTGCAATTCTCATACGTAAGCATGGGAGGGTATTACTGTAACTCTCTTACGTAAGCATGGGAGAAGATTAATGATTTGCTTATATTTGCTGACAAGGAGGAGGTGGGACCCGAAATTGCCAAAAACTTGCTCAGGCAATATTTGAACAACCCCTAAACCGAAAAATTTAAAGCTGAAAAGTCAATCAAAAAACCAATATAACGAGCAGAAATTTTTTCTATGGAAAATAATAACTATGAATAAAAATTACGATCTAAAGCACTAGAATCGAGATTGTGTAGTGCATGAGATACAATGAAATATGTAAAAATGTTAATTTTTAATCACTCTGAATAAAATTGATTATTTATGCTTTTTTTTTACTACTCAAGTTTGTTTTCAATGGCTCTAACTGTAAAGTAGACCAGTGACGTTGCCTATGTCTAGCCACCACCGTTGTAAATGGAATATTTTAAAAATTACACCTGAACTAACATTCTCTCTTATTTGTTTTATGGTGGCAAAGTGAGGTCATTTGTTTCAGGTAGAAGTTATAAATAGAGTTTTATTTTTTATTTCATACTTCTTGTTCGTATTAATATAATTATCATTATATTCGTATTAATGTAATTATAATTATATATATAATTATCGCCATATATGCGAACGTTACTTTTGAAAAGTAACACATGAAAATAAAATTACTTAATGTAATGTTTTGCGCGGAAAGTTCAGTTTCTAAAGAGTAGCCAATAAAAAAATTGAGTTAAAAAATAGTGAATTAAAAAATGACGAATTAAAAAATGACGAATTAAAAGATAACGAATTAAAAGATAACGAGTTAAAGAATAACGTGTAAAAAATGCAAGTTAAAAAACAAGTGCAATTTTCGTTCCAAAAAAAAAAAAAAAAAAAAAAAAAAAAAAAAAATAGAAACTACCGTAAACTGTTATTAAATTTTTGAATTAAAAATCTTAATCTTTAATTTCGAGGGATTATTTATTTGATTTTCACGCGTTGACCCCGGACAAGGAAAATAAAAATTATTTTNCTACCGTAAACTGTTATTAAAGTTTTGAATAAAAATCTTAATCTTTAATTTCGAGGGATTATTTATTTGATTTTCACGCGTTGACCCCGGACAAGGAAAATAAAAATTATTTTAACGAATACAATAAAAATTTGCCTTTCATACTTTGGAAAGAAAAAAATTATTTTTAGTAAAATTTTTTATTTTTAAACACTGTATTGATGATGTTTTCTATAATCTTTATCTATAATCAATCATTATTTGTTTTTACTATTACTCATAAAGTTATACTATAGGAAAAGCCGCCCACCTCAAAAACTTAAAAACTATCAATTGAATAAAAAATATCTTACAAGTTGCTTCGCAATAAAAAAATTTTTTTTTTCTTTCTAATAATCAGAAGNATTATCTTTTTTTTTTTTTTTCCTTCTAATAATCAGAAGTCAAGCTAAGAAAAACAGAAAAAACGGTGATACCAAGAACTGCCAATCGTAGATAAGAATTCTTTGAAACAAATCCCTCAAAGTAATTGCTTTCTGCCAATGTTTCGCTTAAAAATGTATACTACGTTTGTTTTTGTTTGATGAGTATAACTTGTGAATAAAAGAATAATTTAAAATATAGTAGAATCTCGATCTAACGACTCTCGTTAGACTGGACAAAAACGTCGTAAATAACGGGACATTTTTATATCGGAGTCTTAAAAATTTCCATGAAAAATAAAATTTAAATGCGTAATTTTTAATGAAAATTTGTTAAATACGATCTGAAACTTAAATGTAATATTGTTTAGCAAAGAAAAAAAAATTTCGATTCGAAAGTCATCACATTACGAATACTTCAAAAGTAAGTATCCGTTCTGAAATGCTGTCAGTATTCTGCTGGGTCGTCTGTTATCCTTATTCACGGGCCGGAATTCATCTGTAATAATGAGAAAATTTTCATTTTGTGTAAGATTCATCTGCAAAAAAATTACAGTTTCTTTTAAATATGTAGATCACGCATTGCTTTGTTAACTCAGTTGTGTTCAAATAAGGGCGAAATTTTATTTTTTAATGCAATTCATAGACTTTTTTTTAACCAGAAGAAGAGTGCAAATTTCAATCGGGTATACGTCGACTTCAAATGCAAAGTTTCAAGAAAATTTTCAATTTTCGACTCTCAATATTGGCAATAACGGGAATGAGAATTTATTATAATGTTGTATAATGTGAGATCTATTTGAAACTGGTTTCATATTAATAAGTAAGCCACAATTTGCTTTTAAAATGCTAATTTATGTCAAGAAAGAATGAAAGAAGACTTATTTAGCTTAAAACACGCTAAGTTCAGAGAATTTTTATCGCTTACAATAAATTTAAAGAGTAAGAACGTTTTTTAGTTTTAAAATTTGTTTGCTTGAATGCGGAATAAGTAGATGACGCCACCGATTCATTTGTAAATTTTGCTAAAACTTTGAATTGCATGAATACACGATTCCTCATTCTGAAACTAATAAACACAGTAACTTAGTAAAAATTATTATTTAAAAACAGTTGTAGAGTAAATTATTTTCTTTGTAAACTAAGCAAATTCTCATAGTTCAAAAATTCTCACATTTTTGAAATAAATCGCTCTTATTCAATCAATGCTTATTATATTTTTTGTGAAAGAGATTTTTCGAACAGATAAAATTTTCCAATTGCTTTTTTCCTGAACCTAATATCTTTATAAAAATAAAAAAGAATTAAATTTGCATACACAGCCTAAATAAGAAAATTTGAAATATAATTAATATAATGTACTCTGAATAATAATTTAATGTGCGTTTATATTCTAAATAATATCATGTAGATGGCAGCACACAAGGTGATATTTTAAATTAAAATGCAGAATAAGTTTTAAAATAAATATTATCAAAAAGTAAAGCTGTTATGAATAAGAATATTGTTTTTGAAATATTTCATGTGAAATTTAATGCTTTCTTTTGAGAAAAAATTCGATCCAAAATAAGAATAGCTATTTTTTGTAATTATTTTTTATTTAGAATAACGTTTAATAGATGTCACTACCAGATCAAACTCAATAGAAGAGGAATAAAAACATAAGAAATTTTTATTGCTCAAACTGCTTTTGATTAACTTTAAACAAAAAATAATGTTAAATTGTTTGGATACTAAATCAGAGTTACTATAATTTCTTTTTTAAAACAATGTACATAATTATTTCGTACAATTAACTGATGCAACAATTCTTCCCAGCATACTTCAAAGTTTGATATATAACTTTTAATTTTTAAAAATTTTATTTTGTAAATACCTTATATATTTTAAGAAATGAGATCATTTGCAGAAGACAATTTTTTTATAAAATCTATATTAAATTGATTAGCTTTTAAAAATTTAGATCTACATATTTTGTTAGTTATACATGGCAGTTATATATTATAAATTTATTTTTTACAAATATCGATACACTATAGAACAATTAAAAAACTTCTGAATATATTTATTTCACCATTGAACACCTTAATTTGTTATGCATNTTAGATCTACATATTTTGTTAGTTATTTGTAAAAAATAAATTTATAATAAATAACTGCCATGTATAAACATGGCAGTTATTTATTATAAATTTATTTTTTACAAATATCGATACACTATAGAACAATTAAAAAACTTCTGAATATATTTATTTCACCATTGAACACCTTAATTTGTTATGCATACAAACTTCTTATTCCATAAAAACCCTGATTAAATTTTTTTCATTGTCAACTCATACAGTCATTTCGATTAACTTTGAATACTATTTCACTAATTAAGTGAAACTTTAATAGTATAGTCTATTTAATAGTATAGATAATTTTCGGCCAACTTATGAAACGAGGGTTGAACAAGAGAATTTGAACAGTACAAAGAGAGTATGAACAAAAGAGAGGGGGAACCAGACAGCGAAATCACTAGGGTAAGTCGGGCACATCATAAGGATTAAGAATTGTATAAGAGTCAAATTAGAAGCAAAAACTTTTAATTATGATTAAAATTCTGATAACGAACCAATTTAAGAGTCATTTTCGACATTAATCATTGGAAACTAAGATAATTTAGATCGCAAGAAGAAAAAGTTCATAATAGGGGAAGCACCCCTAGCGGCGTAGGATAACATTTTCAGTTCCTAAGCAATTCTTAACCCCTATGATGTGCCTTACCTCCCTTACAAGTTTTGCCATCTTATTCGCTGTATAGCATTCAACAACACTCCTAAATAAATATTACTTATTTTAGTGGTCAACATGCAAGGTAGACAGGTGGTCAAATTAGAAAGATTCTGTTCACCTTTTTTACAGGTAGTGAACTTAACATGTTTCTGTGTCGAAAAACAGTAAAACCATCGATTTTTAAAAACCAATTAAAGGAAAAAGTATTGATTTAATTGTCATTAAGAGAGTGTAGTGTCATTAAGAGAGTTAATAATATCGAAAGTTATTAAGGTATTTCTTTTTCTTTAGTATTATTATTTTATTTCTTTGTTTCTTTTTTTTATTTGTTTATTAATATTGTGTATTTCAGGAAACCTGAAATGCTGAAATAGTTACTATTAGTGAACATTTTACCATCTTTTATTTTTTCAATAATCTAAAGTCAGTAAAATAAAATAAATATGCTGTTTTAACACAAAATAACTTATATGTTTAGGTTTGCTAGCAATGCAGTGACTTTTTAATTGTTTGCTGGCCCAACACAAAGAATATATTCACATAAGGCACACAGACATTACACATTCACCGTGTGCACACACAGGTGCCACACAATGATTATAAACTAATTGAACTAGGAATTACTGTTCATTTTCTTATATACATAATATTTTCTGATTAATTTTCTATTGCTATATTCCTTCTTTTATTCGTTTTTCTTTACCTTTTTTTTTTAAACGAATTTAGATTCCAAACAGCGGTGTGCAGATAGGGGCGAAAGGGACAATGGGGTCCGTCCTCAAGCCAAAGAAGAGGTGGGGGACATCTAATCGACAAAAGATTTAAATCTATTACTACTTATGTAATTGAACTAAATGTTTTAACTGATAACCATTTGGCTTAAGCAAAATATTTTATGAATGATAAAATATAATTTTCACACAAACATAATTAAGAAGTTTCCGATCCTTAAAATCTAAAATATTTGAGCAGTAAAAGTATTTACCCAATTAAAAATGCCTGTTTGAAATGTGATTTGATCTCACCAGTAAAAATTTAAAACTCACTTCAGATTTAATATTAATGGTTCCATTGAATTCTCTAACTTAATTTCAACAAATCTCCTTCTCATATTAAAATATAATTACAAAGTTAAGAATTAACTTTTGAAAAAGTGAACTTTTCTCATTTGGAAAAGTTTTGTTTAGTTACCTTCCTTAATTTCAGCATAGGATGTAAAGAAATAGGATTACAAATTTAAGAAATTAAAGAACTGAATCCTCTAGATTTAGAAAGAAATAGAATAACAAATTTATAAATTAAAAAACTGAACCCTCCAGATTCGAAATCGAAGGTTTCGTTGAATTCTCTAACTTATTTATAATTTCCGCATACGATATTTTCGCATAAAAATAGAATTACAAAGTTTGATTAAGAAATTCAATCTTTCAGATTCGAAACCAAATGTTTCGTTGAATTCTCTAATTTAATTTCAGCATAGCATATTTTCACATAGAAATGGAATAACAAAGTTAAGAAATTCGCTATTAAATAACTCATTAAGTTAAATGGTCTAGAATTAAAAGTTATACTATTTCAACCGTTAATAAACTTCTGTTCTTTACTAAAATAACCGCATACAATTTGAATTGTGGCTCAACTCAATTAAATTGAACATAAATCAGAAGATAATGAATTTTAATTTACAGTCAGTTGCTTCCCGTGAGCTTCTAATTATACCCTTAAATGACCTTCGGTACAGCATATTTTCAGAGATTTATATAAGGAAGCCCTAAATGACAATGCGAAGTTAATACTTTTGATTGTAAATAGGAAGTATGATTAATCGAGTTCAACTGTTATAGGACCATAAAAGCAGATACATAAAACAGAAAAATAAGAACGTCCTTTTTAATTAATGAACTATAAACCAGATGATCGTTCGTTTTATAGTTTAAATGACGCCATTTTTACACCCGAACAAGGCCTTTTTTATTGGAAATTTTAAAAATTGATTTTTTTTTCTGTTGGATTTAAGAAAACAACATTTTGAGTGATTTTTTTTTCTCGCACAAATTCTGTTAACAAAGAATTTATGCGAAGGACTGCTGTGTTAGTAAAAAGCATATTCGAAATTTAAACGTTAAAAGAATGAAAATTAAACTAATAAATAGAATTATTTAAAAATTATCAGTCTGAAATTATTCTTCCTTCCTTCCTTTCTTTGAATACTCCCCATTTTCCTAATAGAACTGTTTTTAGAACTTTATGAAATCGTTTATGACATTTGTTGTATAAATTTTTGTATCAAATAATTTTGAAGCATCGGTTTAAAAAAAATTCTCGTTTATCTTTTGTATTTGTTTATAACATTTATTTTTTAAATTTTATATTTTAATTTTTATTTATAATGTTCAGTTTAATTTTTAGTTGATTCTTTTTTACTGCTATGTTAGTAAAAATCATATTCAAAATTGAAACATTAAAAGGACGAAAATTAAACTAATAAATTGAATTATTTAAAAATTATCGTCCTCAAATCATTCTTTCTTCCTTCCTTTCTTTGAATACTCCCCATTTTCAGAATAGAGATTTTTTTTAAACTTCATGCACTCGCTTATGACAATTGCTATATCAATTTTTGTATCAAATAATTTTGAAGCATCGGTTAAAAAAATTCTTGTAAATATTTCATATTTATTTATAACACTTATTTTTTTAATTTTTATTTCTAATGTTGACTTTATTTTAAGTTGGTTTCTTTTTGAATATTTAAATAACTTGAGTCCTTTTTTTGTATTTTTTTTTTGTATCTGATATTATCATTTGTGCTTAGTTTTTACATCATTAATCTCTACAAACACGAAAAGCTCTCATTCTCTCGGATGTAAAATGATGTAAGCTTGTTAGTGTTACGAATTACATGTCGAGAAAAAATTATGTGATACACAAGGTTTAGTTAAGTATATTTTAACAATGTTAAAGTGGAGGAAAATAGGTTCAAAGTGCAGTTACTAAAAATTGCGGCTAAATGTGTCTTATAGAAAAAATGCATTTGCAACAAAAGTTTAAAATTGAAATGCTGAAAATTATTCCAAAAAACTACCTTTTATAGAATCGTTTTCTCAAAGCATTATGTTCTTTCTCCCGCTCTAAATTATTCCTTTTAGTCTACAGATTAGTACTTAACAATAAATTACTTTATTGATGATGTCCCTAGCAATATATTGTAAATTGAGAAAATTTGCAGTATCAATTTTAACACTTTTCTTAGATTAAATGCGAAGGTATAGTTGGCTTGTGATTTACTATTAGTTTATAACAATCTTAAATTACTTTTTATTGAAAAATTTACTGCACAAATTTGTTTTTAATTTTTTATTGTAAAACTTATTATTATAAAAACCGAAAATTTCGTCAATTAAAAAAAATCTATATAACTCCTCATGAGGATATTTCACCAATGAATTGCTTTTATGTTGAACAAATACATGTGCATAAATATATAAATTATGACAAAATAAACAAGTATTAAAGACTATCGTAACAACATGAAAAAAATATTTATTTTGTTATTAAAGTTCAAGAGAGAATCATTAACTCTTCGATGCAATTATCAAGTAAAAAAATGCTTATATAAATAAACTTTTTCTATTATAAGTCTCCGTTTAAAAAGGAAAACGATAATTTTTTATTAAGGAAAGTTCTTATTGTTTATCGATTAAATATCATCTTCATCGGATGCATAAAGTTCTTGAAACTCTCTTGATGTCAAATCCACGAAAACATCATATGGATCCCATTCTGGTTCCAAAATTATTCCTTCGGCGTCACTCCCCTTTCGAGATGATTTTTTCCCAATTCCTCTCAAAATGTTTGGTTTACCTTTGATTAAAACAAAACTTTAAAAAAGACATTTAATTGTTATTTGTTGACAGACAAAATGAATTTCAAAGAAAGCTGTAGACACATTTTTTGAATTGCATGGAACTTTATTTTTGAGCAAATTTAACACTTCCTAACGAGAATTGCACTTAGATTCTAGCAGGAATTAATGAACTTTGCAATACAAACAGACACGATATTTTACTTGTAGCCTAGCTTTTATTTAATATTTTGAACAAGTATATAATATTCTGAAAGACGAAAATAGCACACAATCTCTAAAACATTTACAAAGTTGCACAAATGCTTAAAAATTAACCTTCTTAAAATCCTTTTTAATTTAACTGTTTGTAAAATTAACCAACTAACAAAAATTTTTAATCTAAATTATTGTAAAATTAACTGAATAAGAATTATTTTAAATCTAGTAAATTGTAAAACTAACTGACAAAGAGTAAATTTAAATCTAAATATTTGTAAAGTTAATCTATAACATTGTTTTAAATCAATATTTAATCGATTAATAATAGTTTTAAATCAGTTTTGTTTGTTCTTTTCAATATTGTGCAGATAAAGAATGGATTTAACTTAATGGTGGGTCAAAATAATTTAAAAATATTTTTTTATCGGCCTACAAATTTGTTTTTTATTTTCTGATAGTTATCATTATCTATATTTTCATAAGTATATTTTTTTGGTATTTGCAATCTCATGCTTCACTATTAATAATATTAAAAAATTCAAGAAATTTTTTCCATTTAAAAAATACCTTAAGAGACTATAAATATTAGCACTTTAAAGTATCAATAATAATTCGTAAATACTGAATTTATTAAAATTTTGAATAATATTAAGCTATTATTATGATGTCTATATATTATCGGATGTTTGTATATTTAAAAATTCTTATTTGTTAAAGATTTTGAAAATGAAGTCAATCACAGTTCAGTTTATATTTAATGGCAGTAAACGATAAACAGATTTATTAGTAATATTTGGCACTTTGAAATAATCTCATAGACATTTTTAGATAAATAGCACTGATAGAAGTTTTTGTTAAAGATTAACTGTTTTCTCTTTATTTAAAATTGAACAATAAGCTTGTTAGTAAATAAATAATAATTAAAATATTAATATATTTCTTACTTTAAAAAAATTAAGTTAAGCTTTTATAATCATCTATTTTCGTGTTTAACATTTTCTCACCTTCTCTTAATTCTTCAGCGAATTCGTGCATTAATTCCTTAAAAAATACTGAATCAATGTTCTTGCTAAGTAAGTAAAGCACAAACCAGTCTCCTAATTTCACGTGTTTCATCACTGTGTTTAAATCTTTTCTATCTATTATTCCACATTTTTGCGTAAGCATATATGAGCGCGACGCTGGATATACTATCAACACGAATCGGAACACTAAAACAATGCCAGACAGTACAGCGAGAATGATAAACCAGAACCACAAAAATATGTAGATTTTTTCGTTGAGTATGTTAATTGGCAGAATGCACAAAGCATCATGCCTTTGTATATCTCCAGAAGATCCATAGCGATGGAACGTGCATTTTGTCATACGTGGAAACACTTTTACCATCGGATCCGTTCGGTATTCTTGATCGGTGTTCGAAAACGAGATGACATCGAACCCAAATGTACTGAACTGACCTCCAAACAGCGTGTCCATCAGAAATATTTGAGCTACCACGTTCAAAAAGTTGTAGATTTCGAGCATTATGAACGATGTAATGTATCCTCCATGACTGTCAAGGTGTGTTTTCAAATATCCGACGAGCAAAAACTTGCAGAGTGTTACGTCTTCAGGTTTCAAAACTGGACAATTTAGACCCATGACCAGTGTCCTGCATTTACCGCTATCGAAGAATTTCCACATGTATCTCGGCAGATAAAACAGACACGATTGCAAAAACAGCGCAAAGCACACCCACTGATAATACGAATGGTACTTTTTAGTCTCTCCTGGAGTGTACTTGTCTATACCAGGATGGGGTACTTCAACACCAACCTTTTTATACCAGGCATCAGGTAATGTGAAAGTAGAATGTACCCAGCAATAAGTTTCTAGAACGTTTTCCGGAATATCATCGCTCTGAATGCAATCTATAGGATCGCCTAAATACTGACGGCAGCTGACTAGTATACTGAATCCAACCAAAACCAGTACAGTGAACCTGTAGTGAAGCCTAAATATATTGTTGTCATTCTGAATACTGTCGACTTTGATGAAGTCTTTGAGATCGTTGAAGATTTCGAACATTTTGTCCTATTCAAATTTGGGCACTGCAAGTTCACGGTTATGGGTTAGACCAGTGTGATTTAGTTCTAAGGTGGAAGTCTGTCTGTCATAGTCATGAAGTGAAGGGTTACGGTTGAAGCGTAATACTTCGGTTGCCAGACCCAGTGCAAAAGAAATTAATATTAAGGACTCATCCCCATTTGAATCGGAGACGATGAGTTTTCGACACTGATTTGTTAGTGTTTTGTTTTTGTTCTTTTGTCTTCCAATCATGGTGAGGCACTAAATCATACTGCTTTTTATGACTTCGACAGTAATTGTTCTGCGCTGAATTTGGTATGCAAAAGGAAGAGAGGAAGAAAAGATTTTATTTTAATAAATAAGAGACTTAAGCTCATTGAAATGGAGAAAATAAATAGAGACAAAAAATATTTTTCCAAACTAGAAGGGAATATGACCCAACTTGTACCAGTCTAATGTGTATTTAACGTATGTGTATTCAGTGTTGTAATAATAATTTAAGATAAAATACAATAATCGGATTAAATATTTTCTTTTAAAGGCGGGCAGTGGGTGTTTTAAATCTTAAAACTGAAGACTTTCATTTTTATTATTATATCTATTTAAAATATGATATATATCGATGTAATATATGATATATATCAATGTAATAATATAATAAATATAAAAGTATGTATAAACCTAATTAAAAGCTTATATAACATAAAATTTGAAGTATGTATAAAAATAAAATCGTTTATAATATTATTAACACTAGAGATATTACTTAATACAATTATTCAATATCATTTAATTGAAAATGGCCCTTTCATTGAATACTTTTCAAAGTTTAATTTTTTAAATTTTTGGTCACAAATAAGTTTATAAATAATATTACCTAAAATGACTCCTACATTTAAAATTTCAAAACAGTTTATTTTTAAATAATAGTCTTTTTTAATAAAATTTCATGAAAAATGTAATTTTTTTAGCATTGTAAATACATATTTTTTAAATGATAGCAAACAATAGTTATTCTAAATCGCATTTTTGTGATCAAACTTTAAAAAAAAAAAATTTTAGTATGAGTTACTTTTTAAATTAGGTGTCATTAAATTTTTTTTTTTATTTATATGTTCATCACTATCTAATATTTTTTAATAACTTGGTGCATTAAATAAGTATATTAGATTATGCTTAGATAACATAATGGATTAGATGCAGAAAATTATATTTTTAGCGTCGTAAAATAATAATAATAATTTCCTTTAAACAAAAAAAAATTTACAGAGAGAAAAAATTTTTAATGATGTACCTATGTGTTTGAAATTTAATAAATTCTAACCAGCAAAAACAAAAAGTAAGCGAAATGTTACATAAAAATTTGTATCAGGGCATTTTATTTCCGACTGTTACATAATTTTAAACGTATAAACTTTCATAAGAAGATTGATAAACCTAAAAATTCAGCTCTCCTCAACTCTTTTACTATAGAGGCAAATTATTGAAATTTAACTATTGTTTAGAACTAGCACAATCCTAAAGTTTTTAATATGAAAGACAGTATCTAGTGTTATGAATTACAAAATAAATAAGTGAAAAAAGAAAAAAACGTTACGCTGAACCGCGGTAGCTCAAGGGAGAGTGTGCGTCTTTCGGCGTGCGGATTTTGTTCAATGAATTTGGAATTTTAATCCTCCATATGTAAGGAGTAGGGGTTGTCTCAATTTGGAAAGTTTGGCCCAATTAGTTTAGTCAGGATATTTATTGTCGAAAGTGTGGGTCCCTTGACGTTAATTTTACTTATGTGCATATTTCTCTTTGCATATTTCTTTCTTTTTTCTTTTTTTGCATATATCTCTGAAAGCTTTTAAACTAATAATAAAATTTTTTCTACACAGAATGAGCAAATTTTTTCATCCAAAGATAATTCTATTTTGAAAATAATTTGTAACAATTATTTTTCACTTATTATTATTATTTTTTATTATTATTTTTTTATTATTATTATTTTTTATTATTATTAATTTTATTATTATTATTTTTTTTTGCTTTATTTAGTTGTTTAGTCAGGAGATTTATTGTCGAAAGCTTGGGCCCCTACTTAACGTTAATTTTTCTTCTTTGCATTTTTCGCTATATCTCTGAAACCTCTTAAACGAATAAAAAAAATTTTTTATGCAGATTGAGAAAATTTCTTCATTCAAAGATGATTCAATTTTAAAAAAAATTTTTAACATTTTTTTATCAATATTATTTTTATTATTATTATTATTATTATTTATCATTATTATTAGTATTTTGTGGGACAGTCGTCCAGGCTGGAGNATTTACTTCACTATTTTTTATTATTATTATTTTTATTATTATTATCTTTACTATTATTATTTTTTAGTACTTTATTTAATAGTTTAGTCAGGAGATTTATTGTCGAAAGTTTGGGCCCCTTAACTTTAATTTTACTTATTGGCATGTTTCTCTTTGCATATATCTTTGAAAGCTTATCTTTTGTGCATAGATCTCTGAAAGCTTTTAAGCGAATAAAAACTTTTTTCATACAGAGATCTATCGACAAAGACTACTCACTTCTGCCCAGCTTATGCTCTCTCTAGTTATTTCAGTTTCCGCTTATAAAAGCGCTATATGTTGAGCCATCTCAGCTAGATTTGGCATGTGACATTTTTAGCGGCAATCATTGGTCGATTTTCTAGCGTTGCCATTCGGGGAGTTGTAATGAGGCTTTTTTTNCGATATTTACTATTATTATTTTTTAGTACTTTATTTAATAGTTTAGTCAGGAGATTTATTGTCGAAAGTTTGGGCCCCTTAACGTTAATTTTACTTATTCGCATGTTTCTCTTTGCATATATCTCTGAAAGCTTATCTTATGTGCATAGATCTCTGAAAGCTTTTAAGCGAATAAAAAAAAATTTTATACAGAGATCTATCGACAAAGAGTACTCACTTCTGCCCAGCTTATGCTCTCTCTAGTTATTTCAGTTTCCGCTTTTAAAAGCGCTATATGCTGAGCCATCTCAGCTAGATTTGTCATGTGACATTTTTAGCGGCAATCATTGGTCGATTTTCTAGCGTTGCCATTCGGGGAGTTGTAATGAGGCTTTTTTTTGACACCGTGTAAGAGAAATATATATATAGATTAGATTCCTCGAGAAAGACAAACGCTAGTAAGAGCCAATCTAAGGCTATTCTATGAAGAACTTCAACATTTTACCAATTAAAACTGTCTGTGCTAACTATTTCCATCTATTTATGATTTGTAGAACAAAAATAGAGAAAGTAAAAAGGTCATCAGTACTTTGTTATAAAAGGAACAACAAAAATAATTTTAAATAGTTGACAAGAAAATGGATGTATATAGTTTATATTTGCCCCTTAAAAATTAAAATTCTATCCGCGGGCCGGATAAAACCTTCTGGCGGGCCACAGTTGACCCGCTGGCCGTAGTTTGCCCATCCCTGGTTTAGATCAATAGTTTGTACAAATATTTCAAGAATTCTTCTGATTGATAAAATATTTACTTTTATACTTTTTATAAGTTAATCCTTTGTTATCCAGTAAAATGTACTTTATTTTGTTTTATGATACAATGAATAATCACGCAAGATTTTCGTGTGAACGGAGTCCAATCAAATTTTTTTGCGTGATTACATATTGAAATTAAGTATAGAATGATACAACCCTGATCTAGAACGAATATTAAAAATAAAAATTTCAATAACGTATAAAATTTTGGATAACTTCCAAACTACATGTAGTAAACTCGTTAAACTTAACGAACCTTAGTAAATGTGTAAATAAAAGATTCATTTTTTCTTCTCATTGTAATAAAATACAACCCAAAATCAAGGTTTAGAATGAAAACAATAGATCCAGTCACGGGAAAAAAACTAATGCCATGGTAATACTAGTTTATTCCGTAACCGTAACTAAAGCAGCTAAATTCTGCTGCCATATTCTTTCGTAAAAAGAACGATTATACTTCAGTATTCTATTTTATCGGTCGTGACTCCGAAAATTTATGCGCTTTATTCATGGAAAACGAACCATCGGTGTTCTTTTAATAAGTTACATTTCATTCGTAACAACGTATTGTTTGCATCTTTTTCCTTGTTTATTTTGATTTCATGCATTTCGTTTTTTTTTTCTTTTTCTTTTTTTTTCGTTACAGTTTTTGTTCCTTTTCGTCTGTTTTGCTCTTTGATATTTCGTATAAATACTGTGAATAATCAATGTAACTTGGTTATTAGCGACATGGCTTTAAAACTATTGGTAATTGAACTTTTCTGGAATAATTTCGCAACCAAAATAGGCTAAAGGTTTACATATAAACTTTTGAAAAACAGAAACTTTTGAATATTAACTATAATGAAGAGGAACTATAATGGTAGCAATCACAGCCTAAATATTCCAAATCGCGTAATTTACTTCAACTTTATATTTTTGATTAAAAAAGAAGAATAAATGGAAAATTATGCAGTCAATACTGTATAATGTTTCCATTTATCCTATTTATTTATCTAAAATATTAAGGTGAAGTGAATAGTTTGAAGCAAGGCACATAATTTAATTTATAATTAAATTATACAGTACCAAATATAAGAAGGGTTACGTGCATTTGAAATGGATAAAAAAGAGCATATTTCTTTGTTTTTAAAAATACAATAAGATAATTACATTATTTAAACTTTTAGAAAGTAAAAGAACAACATTTGAAATTTTTTATATGAATATAAATTTTACCTTGAAATTAAAAAAGTCCGTTTAACCTTTGAGGCCCGTTTAATTTCTTATTTATACTATTAAATCAAATTAAAACTCGAACTCGCAATAAAATATTTCATATGATATAAAAGGCAGTTTTAAGTCTATTTTTTTTTTCAATTTCTTGCTCTCAATAAAAATACTTTTGTTTCGATATTTAAAATTAAGTAAAAGTATATATTATTTGTTTTGTTTATTTTTGCATGAGATATGGTGAAAGATGCTTTTCTTATCAAAATATTTTGGTACAACTTTTCCCAGTTTGTGACAATTACCTCTCTTCATATTTTATTACTATATTTCTGCACTTGCGTTAACTCATTTTCGTATATGTGAAGGCGAAATCAAAATTTATTTCACTTGCCGACTAACTAGAGCATCCACATTTTTCTAAAACTCTGTGCCTGATGACAATGCTGATATCAATCGTTTTCTGATACTACAAGCGTTAAATTGTTAAATAATCGTCTATTAAATTTCCAAACACTTTCAGAGTTTTTAGACAGTTCAATCCCCCACTGAAAATCTATTTCTGTTAACAAATAAAAGTTTCAATGTTTTCTGACCACTACAAACAGAACTTGCCAAAATGAAATCCATCGTCAATTTTAATTTTGAACACTTTACAAGTAGCAAGTATAAACTGTTAAGTGGATCTCTGAGTTGGTTGACAATAAAAAGCTCGAACATTTCGTATTGCTTCGAACAGAATTTATTGCCTCATTTTCGACAAATAGAACTAATTAATTTCTAATAATAGACCAACATTTTTCAAGCTAGTAAGCTCAGACTTCAACTTAGACAATTGCAAGTAACGCATCTGCTTACTGAATACTCCGAGCAAAAATTATCAGCACTTTTATCATCATTGAAATTTTGACCACTTTCTGACAGAAACTAACAGACTAAAAGAAAGAGTAAAAATGAAATCAAATCTCTGCGCTTGTTCCAAAAGTTCCTCAACCGTTTTCTGAATGCTTCATGCCAAAGTTATCACCATTTAACGTCAACCGAAATTTTGACCACTTAACAAAGAAAAATTTTAAAAAACTACGGTTTTTAAGAAATGAGAAAATAGTTTTATATTCGTGAGATCCTGAAAAGAAAAACGTAAGGGGCATCAGTTAACTCATAAATTTATATCACCGCTGAAACTTCTTGCGACATCTTTCAAAATTATTACTCCTTACGTTTTTCGTTTTAGGTCTTATACAAAAATAAAACTATTTTCTCATCTTATGTCACCTTGAAAATAATGGAAGTTGTTGACTATACAAGTTACTAGATACTACAAGCAAAAGTTATCACCATTCATCTTCAATTCAAATTTCGACCACATAGCAAAGGGACAGAAAAAAATAGGAACTAAGATTTTTAAGTAGCCTAAAAATGAGAAGATAATTTTATATTCGTGGGACCTAAAACAAAAAACGTGAAGTGCATCACTTACATAACAAATTTCTATCACCGCCGAAAGTTCCTTTGACGTCTTTCAAAAGTATTACGCCCTACATTTTTCGATTTAGGTCTCTCAAAAATAAAACAATTATCCCATTTTCAGTCTACTTGAAAAACGTAGGTTTCAAATTTATTTATAGTATTTTATTAGTTTTATAAGTTTCATACTGTTTGAATAACACCATAACAAATAAAGTAATGTAAGAAAAATGAATCAATAATTTTATATTCTTGGAGCCTAAAACAAAAAACGTAAAGTGCATCACTCCCGTAACAAATTTCCATCACCACCGAAAGTTCCTTTGATGTCTTTCAAAAGTATTACGCCCTACGTTTTTCATTTTAGGTCTAACAAAAATAAAACCATTTTCTCATTTTCAATCTACTTGAAAAACGTAGGTTTCAAATTTATTTATTGTATTTTATTAGTTTTATAAGTTTAATACTGTATGAATAACACCGCATAAAATAGCGGAATGTAGGAATAATGAATCAATTCTATCTGTAAAAATCCATTAAAGTGATAATTATTTATTTTACTTACAGACCTTGATACAGAAGGTTGTAAACCTCAGCACGAAAACTCAAGTTCCCACCTATGCGGTAATGGTTTTTTTGCGGAAATTATATAATCACTTCTTTCATTTTAAGAGATGACTCATTTGCGGTAAAGACATTTAAAATTCTTTCGTTTTGAAATAATTTGTCTGAGCATATGATAGGTTAACGTCCTACACTCCCACGAAAAATATTCAAAATCATTCCTTATTAGTTTATTTTTTTTCTGTGTTTAGGAATGTTCTAGGAGTTTAAAATAATTCTAACATTTTTTTTTAGTATTAATGTAAAAATAATTTTTAGTTACTTACAACCTTATTAAAAAGTGTATTTTATTAAATATACGATTATCATTCAAAAATTTATTTGCATTTCAACTCATTAGAAATTCATTTTTTTTAAATAAATTGTTTTAAATGAATTGTTCTAATTTATTTCAAGCAATAAAGTCATTAAAGTCGCTGTTTTTAAAAACGATTGAATCAAAATTTTCAATTAAGAAGTGATTGAATTAACATAACTAAATATTTTTTTTCAAATTCGACTAATTAAATAGTTACAAATATAAAAATGTTCAACAGCTAAATTATGAAATTTTATTAAAAAGAGCAAAAATATTTTGTAAAAGAATTACATAAATATAGTTTTGTTCTTGATTGATTAGTATTTTTTATATTTTACAGTGTGAAAATTGTCAATTAGTTCAAGTTGCCTATTTTAATTATGTCAAAAACTAAATTTTATTCATAATAAGAAAGTAAGATAATTTTTACTAATGTAAGCAATGAGGCAAAATAAAGACAAATTTTAAAAAACAACAACTTTAGAACGGGAACTGTCTTTTAACGTGGAATCATTGGACATCGAAACCGTTGACAGGATTTGAAAGAAGATTTCCTCCATAAAATAACCGTAACTGCTGCTAAGGGGGAGGATCAAATTCGTACTTTTCATAAGAGTTTGAAACTTCTTAAAACTTCTTTTTTAATAAAAATACATGTTTTTGTGAAATTTTATGTCATTAAAAATATTTATTATGTCATGTCATTTAAATGTATTTAGAAATATTTTCTACAAATTTGCTATTAGATAATTTTTAAAAAAATTAAAACGTTTAACAAATTAATGTTTTTAATTTAATGTAGCTAAAATAATTCTACTTTAATATTAAGACATTTTGCTTTTTTTACTGAAAATTTCTTACTTTAACTTATCTTCAGTAATTTTTGCTGTTAGCGTTTAAAATATTTCATAACATTTAAAATAGTGTACTTTTTTTTATTATTGATTGAAATTATATTATTTCTTTAATTTTATTTTACTACTTTATAAATCAAAATAAACTTTTATTACTTTATTTTTCTATTTTATGCTTTGAAGTATTCTACTATCATTTTATTTTTTTATACTATATACCAACATATAAACGTATTTTTCTGAATTCTCTGAGTACAAACTAAGTAAAACATCTAAAATAAGTATATTACTAATCATATTTTAAATTATTTCTAAATTTTCAACATAATTTGTGGTTTATTGTAAGAAAGAAAAAAAACTGAGCAAAAATAAACCCGCCAAAAAATACCAATTTACTTCATTTTAAACTGAACAAATTTTTAAACAACATAAAACCTCAAAAGTTTCATACATTTTAAGTTTCGATCCTATTAAAATGAATTTTCCTTATTGAAGGCTTGAATTTAATTTTAATTTTATGTCAGTAAATTTAATTAATTCCTAGTAAATTTAATTATTTTATTTTAAATCATTTTCGCGAAACTTTTTACACTTTTTTTTTAATTAGCGAATTGTTAGAACAGGATTAAGTGTACAGTTTATCTAACCGTTCTTTACATCCTAATCACTGATAGTTAACAAGGCTGTTTAAAACATGCGACTAGGGCGGTACATCTCATAATTATAATCAAAAAATCATTTTCCCAATTAAAGAACAAGGCTAGAAAAAAACTGTTAAAGGTCGCAGTTTTTATGATTATATCTTGATGACTACATCCTGAGAGTGAGCAATACTTTTCCTCTAAATAACTGATCACAGTTTCATTCTAAATTATTTGACCATTGTTGTTACTTTCTCAAAACGTCAAGGATACTCTTATAGGATTAGCCTTGAACTGTAATTCTTTTTTAAAATAATTTTTTTTTTATGGAACTCCATTGATTGTGTATGGAGGATTGAAAATGAAAGTTGTATTAGCTTCCTGTGATTATACTTCTGAGAGTGAAAATAAATTTGTATTTAATTAGTAATTATTTGCAATAATAAATATTAATCGTAATTATTTGCAATGGAATAATTTGCAATAATAAATATTTTGCGTGAAGCCAGGTATGTCAATTCAGGATACTCGGTTCAAATGTGGTATAAATTTAAAACAATAAATCTGTATTCATGTTTACAACAGCTTTTACATATTGATTTAAATATACACAAAAATGTATTGACTTGGATGCGAAATAATGGTAAAGTAAACAAAGTAAAGGGTTGTTAATCGATAACGATATCATTATGTGTAACGTGTACTATCGTAAACTATATCGTAAAATTCCTTTTAACATTGAACCATTATGTTGTTGTTTTTAAAGCATTGCACCGTGCAAATTAGATTCAATCTCAATAAGGTGTTAAATTGAATCGAGTTTTCGTTTGAGATAAAGCGTGGTATCGGTTAAGAAAACTTAATACGTTCAAATATTCATCTAGTAAATTTGTAGAGAATTAGAGCGATGTTATGTTTTGTGTTATAAATACTATACAAAATTTCCAAAAGTGTACCGCTTAAAATAAAGTTTTGTATAAGCAATTAAATGTAAAATAAAAATATTAACAATCGTAACTATATGATCTTTCAAAATAATAATATAAAATAAAAATAAATAATACTCCTCGAATTTCAAAGTTTCCAAATTTCATGCAGCGAAATTCGTTATTCTCCTCTTTTTAAAACAAAACAAATACGAAGGAAAATATATACATTTAAAAATGCATATTTTGACCGGTAATTTGAAATTCTGATAAATTAAAACAGGCAAAATATACATATTTTTTTCTACATTTCTGGGTGAAATTTTTTACAAATACATATTTTACAACTATAGTTGATATTCTACATTGGAAACAAAAGCGCATTCTAAAATATCAGAATACTGTAAAATGTACCATGTTTCTTGCTCTATGGGAACACCGAAAAGCTCGGTGATTCATAGAGAAGTACTTCGGTAAGTACTTTTGGTAAAATTAACAACAAAATATGATTCTATCATCACGCTGCTTGGTATTAAATGTGAGATAAAAACCACTTATTCGGTTGAACTTACTTTTCACTTTTGTATTTTTAATAACTGTGTGATAATAAGAGCTATAATTTTGAAAACCTAAATTTACTATAAATCATTACCATACGAATGGGAAAATTTCCAAATAAATGGTTTTATTAACCAAAATTATGTCTTTTTTACCAGAAATGTCATTACCATACAAGTGCGGCAATTTTATCAGAATTCTTTTCTCCGTGTACATTAAATAGTCTTACACATAATTTTAATATTAAAAATTGTTCAAAATCTAACTTTTTTTTCATGTTAAGGTCAAATTAATCATTGTGATTCATAATCAGTTAATGACATAACTTGTGGCAAGATTATCCCTTTCATAAATGTCTTCCGCTTAACACTAATGTAAGGATTATTAAAATCATCATAATTATGCATCGTAAAACCAGATGCATTACATATCAACTGAATACCCAGTCGATTGCCTCAAGTACCTACTATTTTCGAAAGCATTGAACCGTCTTTGGCCTGAATTCCATCTCCTGACTCAATTAATTAATGCAGAAAAGCGTAATTGTCTGTCCAAAAGGAACCATAAATCATTAGAATCACGTTAAGAACACAATAAGGCGAGTCTTTTTTTAAAAATTGTCGTGGGCTTTGTTTCACACTTATTAAGACAGTTATGACATCATGTTAGTCACTAAGTCTCACATTATGTCACTCGCTTTCACTACCTATAAATGTCCTCCGAATTAAAATTTGTGATATTAATTAACATGTTATAAAAGACTTTAGTATTTCCTTAAAAGTTAAGGTATTGTAAGGAATGCTGCAAAAAATATTGGGAGTTGATTATCTTTCAACTTCAACTCGTATTATAGGTAAAAAGGCTAAATTTTGGTGCTGGAACATAAAGTTATTTTTTCTATAAATTGTCAAGTTCTGTAATGGGATTCTGCTAAATTTAAAAATTTAAATGTTCAGTTAGTAGCCAATGGCCGGTAGACTCTAATAACTTAGTAGTCACTTTTTCCTCACAACTAGTGAGTCGGTGACCGATATCGATAGGTCCTTTTCATTTAAAAGCAATTTTTTGGAAACTTATTTTTACTTGGATTAAATTTTATTTTTAAAATATTCGTACTGGAAATAATCTAGGGCTATAAAAAGTTTATTCAACAATAAAAATGATATAAATATGTGACAAAATTTAGTTAGACATACTGACTTTAAAGAACTTTATTTAAGAATATTTGGGGAGAGAGACATAATACATTTAATGTACACATTACAATTTTAAAATATGTAAATTGTTTAAGAAGGAAAAAAAATCTCCTTCCACTTGAATCTTTCCACTACAAATTGATGGCTTCTGAAAAATCAAAATTTTGAGTGGAGGCATTGGACATTTTAATGAAAATTTAAGGTTTTCGGAGATTTTCTCAATTTATATAAACAAACTTCAAAAAATTTTTTTTTGAAAAGTCAAAAACACATGTTGTCCTTCAAAAACATTTCCAGAAACAAAAATATGAAAAATTTCTATAAGTCTAAAGCATGATTCAAGCTTGAAAATTTAAAATAAATAAATAATAATAATAATAATTTTTAATTCATAAAGAAATGTTTCCTATTAACTTTTTATTCATCCTTTATTAACTTTTTATTCATCCTTCAACTTTTTATTCATCATATTTTCTTCTTGTATTTCTAGATTAATTAAAAAAAATTTTTTTAAAGAAATCGAGAAATTTTTTAAAATGCCCTGTCTTTTGAATAGTTTTAATGCCAAGATCAATTTTCATATTAATTTTAATTCTGCAAATAAATGTTTCTTTATTTTTATGAACAAAATTTTAATTAAAATAATTCAATCTTTTTAAAAATTAATCCTTTATAACTTAAAAAAAAGCATTGTTCTGCAGTACAATTAAATTTCAAATCAAGAGAAAATTACCATTAAAACTCATGGGAGAAAAAAGGAGGAAAAAAAAGTACATTAGCCAATATTTGTTCGAATTGATAGATATTTCGATTATAAACATCTATTTTCATCAGTTTTCATATTGTGACGCTAATTTGTTCCTAGTAACAATTTAACAATTTCATATCATATTAAATCAGATGAAATTTCAAAAGGAAGCTGTCATAAAAATTATAAAAATCATTGAAATCTTATTTTATTAATTTGGATTAAATTCTTTTAACCATGTAGGGCAGAGAAAAATTTCGTAAGAAGTCTCACTTTTTAAAAATTTTTTACATCTAACTGTTCTTTAGTACTATTTCCAAATAAATACTTTACAAGTACTTAACAACGAGCAGAGCATAGCACACTCGTCTCCCAATGAAGTTACCTTTTTTCAAATCCCAGAGATGGCGGGTCGATACGCACTCCTCTCCCGGTTCCCACCGACCACAGTGCTGACATTAAATATCCTCAAAGGTAGATGGATCATGGGCCAGAGTCCCCTCGTACTGGAGCCCCCATCAGGCAGCCCGTAGGAGGTTTTCGCGGTTTAAAGCAAATGCGGATTAGTTCCATCAAAAAGCCCTCCTCAAGGGTAAATTTCCCCCACTACTTGATTGAGATGATCCCTTTTCTTCTAGGTTATGATCAAAATTACAAGCCTACGGATTTGAACATTGATAGTCATAAACACAGAATTGTGTCGGCTGTCCAACACTAGTTATAAAACTATGAAGTATGATAAAGAGCCGCGGTGGCTCATGGGATAGAGGGTTCGCCTCCCAATGAGGTGACCCAGGTTAGAATCCCAGTGATGACTGGTAGATACGAACTTTGCAGCTCTCACCGATCACTGTGCTGACTTAAAATATTTTCAGTGGTAGTCAAATCATGGGTTAGAATCCCCTTGCCATCGAGCTAAGCATGGGAGGTTTTCGAGATTTCCCTCTCTATATAACGCAAATGTGGGTTAATTCCATTAAAAAGTCCTCCTCGTGGGTCAGTTTGCCCAATGTTTGATTCAGGAGTTCCCTTATCTTCTGGGTTAGGATCAAAATTACAAGATTATGGTTTTGAATATTGATAGTCGTAAAGTCGGTCAATTTTATCACTTAGAAAAAAAATATATTAGGATTTGTTTTTGTTTGTATGCCTTTGGAAGGCGATTGTCTTGCTTGAAAATAAATTAGAGTTTACCCTCATCAATTGAATTAATTAAGAAGAAAGATTGCTTGATTCAAGTAATGTATTTTTTATGTCATGCAAATATCTAATTATTTGAGTCTTGTTGAATTTGTTTCATGATCCCAAACTGTGAAAAAATATCATTAAAATATCCTACAACATGCAAAAAATGGTAATTAAAAAAAGTACCATTGTTATGAAATTAAAAATAATTAACAAAGCAGCTTAATTAATTGTTCATTTCTAAGTAAATTATTTTATCACATGAATTTATTTTCTTTCTAAGCTACATATTTCTAACCGCGAATCGTATTTTTTTATCATTATTCTAAGCTTTGGTTTTAGGAGAATACTCTTATAAAAATATCCTACAATATGCAAAAAATGGTAAAAAAAAAAGTTTTATTTTTTATGTAACGAAAAATAACTAACAATACAGTTTAACTAATTGTTTATTTTTAAAGAAATTATTTTATCGCATTTATGAGTTTACTTTCTTCTAAGCTACATTCTTTTAAATACAAATCGTTTTTGTTTCTTTTTTCTTTTTTTTTTGTCATTATTTTAAGTTCGGTTTTTAAGAGGATACGAGCCAAGATAAGTTAAGAAAAATTATTTTTACAGAAAACGATTAAAAATAAATAACTACTTAAGTGAAGCAAAAATGCTTTACTTTTTTAATAATTTTTCAGTTATTTAATTTCATGTAAATAGATCAACGAAACTTAATATTTTTCAAAACATAGATTATTAAGTTAAGGCAGATGCAGATACATCGGCCTTACTTTGGATTTCATGCTTCGCTGCTTCATTCAGATCAAAGGCCATTCAAAATGGATGTTATGTTTCGGGTATAGGTATAATTTTCTTCAACCCTCAATCTCAAACTCAAGGTGAATAAGTCGCTAAAGAAAAAAAGCGTAGTTACTTGAATCTTTTATAATATATTATGATAAAAAGAGATAGTTAAAACCCCCGTCTTCTTTGCTTTCAAACCGGTTTCGTATGAAAGAAACTTTTTATTTTTATTACATGAGTGAATTGAGCCCATTATTTTGAAGACAAACGGAACTAAGTGCTTGTGAATTAATTTAATCTGTCATACTTATCTACACACTAATAAATTTATTTCATGAAAACTATAAATTATTAATATCTGTATAGTTTTTCAGAAATTAAATCTTTTTGAAATATAAATCCCTAAAATTCATCCATCGTTCTAAAAATTATTCGAACAATAATTACTGAAAATAAAATAAAGTAAAATTAGGAATTTATTTTTAATAACACGTAGATGCATGCGCAATAAAATTAATTTTTGTGGCATAAAACTTGAATGGTTTTGGAAAATATATTGATATGCCACACTTTTTTCAATGGTGTTATTATTACAACAAACTGCTTGTTAATATCCTTTCCAGATCGGCACTTCACACGATTTTCAAAATTTTCAATAGATAATATCTTAATATATATGCACATTTTATTATTAACATGGAAACCATGGTGTTTTTCACCAAAAATATTCTCTTGAGCTATGTGAAAATGTGGTTTATTATTATATCGTCCTAATGTTTTCAAATGAATTAATTAGTTGATCATAAGCCATTTACATGACAATTATTATACCTTATTATACTAGAGCCTCAACACAATTTTTAAGGATTTGTAACAATAATTGAAAATACCTTTGTGCTGAATGCTATTAAAAATTTATCTTTTACGAAAAATGACATAAATAACCTACACTTATGTTGCATACATTTAAATTCAACTATGAAAAGACTTAAGCATTTTTGTAGAAGGTTAATCAAACCAAATTTAAACCAATTACACACCGGTATCCTAACCAGTATGAAAATGGAGTAAATTAAAGTACGTAATTAATTTGTCAGAGCAATCCGATTTTTTCAAACCAAGTCCCAAATAATAAATTGCAATTTACCAATTTTAATTAAGTGTGCATATAGTAAAGTATTATTTTATTTGTTCAGATTATAAAAGTAAAATAACTTTTTTATAATAAAAACTACCCGTATTTCTATAATTCAGTGTTATGAAAAAATTAACTGATCATCTTGAATTTTCTGGTTAGGAAAATTAAATTAGTAATAGCGCAAGAACGCTGACTGTAAATAGAAATAAAAAGTATAAAAGTTATTGTGACATTAGGTCACAGCCTAATTTATAAATATCCTGTTTTTTTTAATCAATAATACTAATTCTTTTAATTTTGTAATACATTCTTTTATTTCATCATCTTTCTTTAGCCCCTTAAGCGATAGCGCAATTNTTTTTGGGTTAGCCAAACTTCGTAATATGTACAACTAACTATGTTTCACCCGGCCATTATTAATTTTTAGCTTTTTTTATTTTTCTAAATGGTTATTCTTTTTGCAACTTTTTCATACTTTCTATACCCAACCTTAATAGGGCAGTTATAATGCAATATTTAATATATTCCTAAAATTTACATACATATGGACTTAATAATTGACTGAAGTGTTGCCTAAATGCATTTCTTTTATTAAAAAAATTAAAATTTGATTTACAAATAAGGCTTAATACCTAAACAATTATGATTTCATATTTGAATGAAGGCGTTTGTACGTAGAATGTTTACCTTTCACACTTATCAAAACATTTTAAACCACTAACGTAAAAATCAAAGAATTACAAAAAATGTTTTGTTAATTACGCAATTTTCCTAAATAACAATAATTATTCATTTTCATAGAGTATATTTTATGAACTATGACAGAATATTTTAATTAATTATTTACATAATAGGAGAAACAAATACAATTTCTGTTATTTTTAATAAACTTTATCAACTAAATTTTGTTTTCGTGATTTTTCATTACACTACTATCAGCATAAAAATGTTCTTATAAGAAAAAAATTATTAAGTGTAATAATTAGTGTGAATTTCATATTAGTATACAGTAAGGATAAATTTTATCAATATCGCGTTTACTAGATTATGTTATCAAATTAATTATTATGAAATTTGGAGGAGTGTCTATTAAATGAAAAAAATTACTTTTAAATATGCGATTTTACACTACAGAAATAAGTATTTCTATAATTATCAAAACTATACCATGAATGAATTTAATATTTAACTAAATCATAATGGATTTCATGTAATTGATGCATCTATTTAAAAAGGTGTTATAAATAACTTATCATTTTTAATTATAAATATTGAGATTCCTTGTAAATTTAAAAAATCATTAAAAAAAATTATTTAAGCTGCTCTAAGTTTTCAAGAGTTTTGACAGTAAAAATTAGCGACCATCGCACTTGAACACATCGAATATTTATGAACTTTCACAGGAATTTAAAAATTAACATGTAACTTAAATAATCAAAATCAAATTTGCAAATATTTTAGGAAAGAAAATAATGAAATAATAAACTATCATAAGCATAAATTATAAAATTATTATAAAACTGAATTAATTAAAAAATTGTCGTTTAGTAGTTGGTTAGTAACGTAAACAAAAGATTCCAATCAATATTTTATTCTTTCGAACTTTTCATTTAGTTACTAGGCTAATTGTAACTGCGTACTATAATAATATGAACAATAAATATATAGTTCTCAATTTTTTTAATTTAAATTATATAAGTTACTAAAAATATAATTAATCATCTTCAAATTTTTGTAGGCACAATAGTTTATTCGCAAAGCAAATATTTCACGGTTACCAATTTATTTGAAATAATTTTCAGATATATCATTTTGACACTTATTTTTTCCTTTAAACATATTTAAAAATAATGGAATTGTATAGATTCCATAAAATAGTTTTTAATATGCAAAGAAATGATTCATCGACAAATAAATCTAAGCAATGAAAGAAAAAATTTAAACAAATATTATTTTACGCAATTTACAGCATTTAACGCAGCATTTTTATTTAGAAGTTTCATTAATTTTTAACTTTATCAATCATATATGTAAAATTGAAAATTCAATAAAATTTAATGAACGGTAATGTATTAAAAAACATATGAATATAATATATAAGCAATACGCATCAAGTTCAGCTTTACACTTAGAAAGCATAAATTATATTGTAAGATATTCCAATAAATAACAAAAGATCTAAGAAGCATAAGCTGCATAAAATAATTTTTTTTATTTAATTAAAGGTTCCAAAATTTATTTAATCTAAATCTATAAAAATAATGTAAATAAATGTACCTGAATAATGTTTTAAGAATATTAGTCATAGCCAAATGTTTACCACCTGTTCATAATGCCAGTAAACCTCTGTTACGAACTACTAGCATTTTTATAATTAAATAGCAGAAATAAATTAAAAATGGGATGAAAAGGGTTCAATGTTCATGAAGTTTGTAAATTCACTGTAGTTCTATGATACAAAAAGGATTCCAATGTTGTACACACGCTAACAGATCGCATAATGTTACACCAAACATATGTGATTTAGGTACTGGATACGTCATGATCATGGCGCATGAATGGACTCGAAAAATCTTTATGAAGATCACTTAGAAAATCTTTGAAATTTAAAACTTGCATATTCTTTGCTAAAAGAAAAAGCACAAACCAATCACCATAGTTGGTCTTCACAACGATGGTCCTTAACTGTTGTTTAGGAGTGAGTCTTGTAAGCGAGTGTATTGCGAAATATCTCGCCGTTTTGGAAGACAGAAGAATCACTTTGTAAGAAATCGAGAAGGCTGTTGCGACAGCAAGAGCCACAAACCAGAACCACAAAATAATGTAAATTTTCTCATTCACAATATTTAACGGTAAAAGACAAAGCGAATCGTACTTCATCACGTCTCCAGAAGGTCCATACCTATGAAATGTGCACTTAGTCAGCCTCGGGAATACTCGAATCATTGGATCAGTTCTCATGTCTTGAGAACTTGTGGCAAATCGTAACACATCCACACCGTATGTTGTGAATTCACCTCCCAAGAAGTAATCCACAAAATAGATCTGTCCTACAACATTCACCAAATTCATCGTTTCACACAGTAGATATTTGTATGAATATACCGAGTG
Source organism: Parasteatoda tepidariorum (assembly GCF_043381705.1). Taxonomy (NCBI): domain Eukaryota; kingdom Metazoa; phylum Arthropoda; class Arachnida; order Araneae; family Theridiidae; genus Parasteatoda; species Parasteatoda tepidariorum. The sequence continues at coordinate 67,578,802 of NC_092211.1, read as the reverse complement.
GTGCTTCATATTGAATCGGAAGTACCTAACCAGTTGATCACAGCATTTTTTCTTTTCGGCATAAGCCATCACAGGAGAGTTGAGTTGTTGCAACAAATTCTTAAGTCGTCCGCCTTCCCAACATCTCCATACCAGTCGTGGTAAGTAGAATAAAATGGCTTGGAAGAGTAGAACAAAACAGACCCACTGATAATAGGCATGGTGGATCACGTCGTCTCCAGGTCTTTTCTTGTCAACTCCGGGATAAACGACATCAACTCCAACTTCCTTATCCAAAGCTTTTGGTAAAGTGAATGTTCCTTCCACCCAGCAGTAAGTGTTTAGAACCTTTTTCGGAACGTCATCAGACTGTATGCATTGAATTGGATCACCATAAAACTGAGTGGCTGATACTAACATGCTACCAACTGTCAGCATCATCGCTGTTACTCTGTAATGCAAGCGGAAAGTTGTTCCATCTGTAACAAAAATCCGTGGCTTGATAAAGCTCTTAAAAGCTCCAGACAAAAATAATTTATCCATATTCTAGATATTCACTGTGTTCCAAAAGGAAACCAATTGACGATTTGGAACAATTCTATAGTTATAAATCGGAACAATTTGAAAATTATTCAAAATCTTTACTTCAGTGAATTTTGAAAACGATTTCAGTATTCCGATTGAAAATCCGAAGTTTCTTTTGTGTTACACACAGGTATTCTGACAGAAAAAAAAGTTCATTTAGTGTTTCACATTTCTCTGATGACAACAGACAGGACGAAATAAACCACAGTGAGAAAAAGAATTCCTTCACGTTCACTATCGAACTATAAATTCCAAATCAACTTCTTGAACTTCTCATTGTTATTGTCCCTGAAGAAATATTTATTGTTCGTAATAAAAGTACAGCACCGTTGTATTCACCGAGTTCGAAATCAAAACAAACCATAAAGCATGGCCATTTTTTGTTCACTTAAAAAATAATGAGAAGTTGAAAGGCAAGAGAACACATTGTCTATTTAAAAAATCGTTCGGTGAAATACATAGAAATGACGTATTCACCCTTTTAATTTCCTCTCTTTCTGAACGATTATTAGTGGATTCATTTTTCAACAAAACAGTTGGCGGTGTAAAAAGGAAGAGATCAATTAACGCCAAAAGTTTGACCTACGCATCACAAACTGGTAGACAGTTATTTGATTAAAAAAGAAATCATTGCCTCTGGAATCAAAGACTCGAGTTTCGGATTTGAAAAAAAGAACTAAGCGTCCGATCAGATTCGAACGTTCTCTCGGGATGAAGAGGCAGATAAAAAAAGCTTTTCATCCCTGCCATAGACACCGCCTACGTAATTTTGTCATAAAAATTGTTCTACCATTACCCTACCTGTGAGAAATAAAAAACGTAATAAAAAAACAAGTTCCATTCTTTGTATCAAAAGGTAGGCCAATCAGCTCATAGCCTCATTCCAAGTAGGCAAAAGCCATTGACGGGTGGCACTACAAGGTCATGGCGGGGAAGAGTCACCACAGTTTGTTGGGAAGTACAATATAAGTACCACACGTTGATGAACACGCAATGCATAGCTGAAGACATACTAAATTGCACGATGCTTCGTGCCTTTTACAGCCGGTCGAGTGGAACGCAAGTTACCGGATATTATATAAAATGGGAACAACGCGTTTGGTGGAATAATGGTGAAGGAAATGCGTTGTCAGTTTCTAATGAATCTTACAATTAAATTCAGAGTGTTTTAATGAACAGAAATAATTATACGCATTTATCACTCTAACTTTAAAGAAAAAAATATTATTTTTCCTTTGAAAATAATGACGACTTTTTTTAATTATATAATGCACAATAATAAGAAAATTATTGAATTATAAGAGAATAAAGGGAAGAAAATGTCATTATCACGGTAACACTTTGACGCAGATGGGACGCCGGTGTCCCTTTTTAATATTTTTTTCTGACGATCTAATTACAAGCAAAAATATATTTTGGCATTTTTTGATTATAAAAAACAGCTAAAAATTACTTAAAAAAAATTGTTAGATTATCGGAAATATATTTATTCCAAAATATAAAATCCAAAAAGAATAATTTTTCATTAAAAAAATTTAGTTAAAAAAACTTATTTAAATTAAATTTAATTAAAAAAAAATCTTTTAAAAAATTGAAAAAAAATTTAATTTTTTTTAAAAATCAGATTAAAAAATTTATCAATAATTGATTTAATAAAACAAATGAATTTCAACAATGAATAACAATTTATCTTAGATCAAAATTTGAAAAATTATTATTTGGAAGTAATGTCATTATCACATTAGCACTTAGATAGGTCACCGGTGTCCCTTTTTAATATTTTTTTTCTGACTCCCTAAATACGAGCAAAAATATATTTTGGTGTTTTTTAATTTTAAAAAACAGTCTACTAAAAAATCCTGTTAGATTATTGGACTTATATTTATTCCAAAATATAAAATCCAAAAAAATAAATTTTTTATTAAAAAAATATTTTAATAAAGAAAAAATTTTTTTATTAAAAAAAATTTAAAACTTTCTTTTAAAAAAGTCTTTTTTCAGTCAGATTCAAAAATTTATCAATAATTAATTTGGTAAAATATATAAATTTCAACAATGAATAACCGTTTCTCTTAAATGCAAATTTGAAAATTTATTTTTTGGAGGTGAGCCGTGTTTGGAAGATCTTTACTTTTAACGCAGAAAAAGACGCCAGCGTTTCATGCTGTATTTTATAATCATAAATTATTAAAATGCTAAACATGATATTTTTAACTTATTTTGGCCTAAATAAATACAAAATAATGAAAAATATGTTTAATAAGAATTCTGCGTCAAAGAGTTGGCCATATACAGGTAAAAGCAATACTCAGCTCGAGATTATAAACTTGTAGTTTGTTTCTATGTTTCTATGTCGGGCCGTGTTCGACACATAAGAATTTTTGTTCAAAGTTATGTTATTTCACTTAATAAATTACTTATTTGGAAAATTTTGTTAGTAGACTGTCGACTCCTTTTTTTTTTTGTGATTCAAAGATGATTAAAAATTTTAATATTAAGTTAAATTGTTATAAAATGCATAAAAAAGCTTACTTTAATTATTTTCAGTCAAAAAATATCTTCAATTAGTAAAACATAGGGAAAAAACTAAGTTCTGTTATGCTCAATTCAATTAATTAATCCTGAGGTTACGGTTTGACAGGGTTACGGTCTGAACAAACTAGGGTATAGATCGAAAACTTTACTCAGATGCAACGCAATGCGATGCACACAACACAGAAAATAAATTAGGTAATGACAAACGTGTGATCAAAATTTTGATTGATTTTAACATTTACTTTTTAGATCTGCGCCTGATTACGGTCTTGACATCGTAACTGTTACCTCACCGAATGACAGTTTGTGATAAATTCGATTAATTTATAATTACTACAAATAAAAATATTTATCTATAATAGTGATACAAGTTTGTTCTACTTTAAATAAGCTTTTGGAATATCACTAACATGAAACTCGCAGAATTTGATTGTATACCTTTTTTTCTTCAATTTTCGCTGGTTACGGTTTGACGTGCCAAAATTTGGCGACAAACTTTAAGTGTTTGCAAACGTCATTATTCACGAAGAATATCATTCAAGAAAATATGATAGTACATCTGAGCTACTAAATTATGTTTTTAGTGATTTTCAGTTTTTTTTAAACAGAATACATATTTAAAAAAAATAAAAAGTATGTTAAACACTCTAAACGACACTCATGAAAAGTTGTCAAATGTAGGATTGAAGTAAGAAATGAAAGCCAAAAGCAAGTTACTCGCGATCAAAACTGTACGTATCTTAAAGTTAGTAATGCATAGCTATTCCTGTAATTTTAAATTTTATTAGAATTAATTTTCGCTTATTATATTATATATTTATAAGAAAAGTTTGAAGACATATAGATTAATGATTCCTGAGATTCGCCCATATATATATGGGTCATTCTCACAAAAACAGTCATTTTCATGTCCCCAGTATATTTTATGTTTGTTTTACAACTTATGACCAAAAAAAATTCAGGGAAAGTGTCTTTCAGAATACAGGCTAACTAAAGAATAAGAATAAAATTATCAATTNTATATATATATATATAAAAAAAATCCGGAAAGTAAAAGATATAATCTTTTTATCAGCTCACACGAATCCGAGGAGAGCTTTCTAATATTGTATCAATATAGCCAAAGCAAAATATATCAATACAATAGTGTGAAAATGTTTGTAAAAATTTATTTTATAATAATATTTTTGAGTGTTCTTCACACTATTGTATTAATATATTTTGCTTTGGCTATACTGATGCAATATTAGAAAGCACTCCTCTTTACGGATCTAATCGTGTGAGCTGATGAAAAGTTTATATCTTTTATTTTACGGATTTTTATTTTTCTTCTTTTTTTTCGGATTTTTTTTCCCAGTTTCTTATTATTTTTATTTTTATTATTATTTTTCTTCCCTCCCCCCCCTTTCCCCCCCCATTGTTCTGTAATTTTTTCCATGTTTTCATGCTACATTTTGAACTTATATATATATCTACGCAGAAATCATAACTGTAATATATGATAATATATAATAACTTATTCGAAAACCTTTTGAAATATTACATGAAAAATGAACGAAAAATAAACCTTTCCACAGCTTTAAAAAAATATATAATTTAAATTTTTGGAAACATTGTAAATACCAATAAAAAAATCCTTTCCAGATAGAAATAAAAAAAAATACATTTAAAGAACATTTAAAATTTTTAAAAAGTAGTAATTATCACACGAAAACATCCCGTACATATTTCCAACCATTCATTGCTCATAATAAAATGGTGGGTGTGTCATGACGTCATTTACACTGAATGGGAAGCATTTTAACCGAGGGCGAAAATGCTTCAGAGGAAGCAAATGAAGATTGACATATCACAAGAGAAAAAAAAAATTCAATTAATGAATAGTAGTAAAATGGGTATTCATAGTAGTAAATGAGTGTTGTTGCAAGACTAATCTTTACTTAAAACTTGACAAGTAAAACGAATTAAGAGAGATTTTGGAAGATAATTGACGAAATATTTTACTTTTTTGTTTATTTGCTAATTTAAATACTGTTTGGAAGACCGTTTGCGGTCTCAGGAGACATTTTAAAACAAAATCCAGAGTATTTTATTTGTTATATAAGATGTTTTTCGTCTGCAAGGCCATACTCGACTGGGTAAGGTTGAGAAAATGGGGATAATCATCCCGTGGCCCTGATTCCGTGACAGTTGAGGGCCCGATTAAAAATTCTTTATAAAAATTGATAATTTTTTTTGTTGAAATTTGTTAGATATGAAGATAAAGGGTGGGGAGGGTATCGATGTATTACCATTTTTCTCGAAAACTTTGATCACTGATTTCATAACTCGAACTTTGATCTCGAAAATTTAGACTTTTCTCGAAGCGTTTAGATCGCTGTCTGTTGCATTTAGATGGTTACTAAATGTTGTCCAGTCAATAACGTGGAAAATCTGCTCTCCCCAAGAGTTATTACACAGTGAAGATGGGGCCGTTCTGGAGGAGAAACAAGGAGAACAAAGAAAAGTATAGTGAAGAAGACGAGTGTAATGTTAGTGAGTAGGTGTTTATTGATTGGGGAGGAATTTTGGAAAGAAAACGGTACTCATCATCCAACCCAATTTTCAACAAAAAAAAATTAATTAAAAATAATAATAATAAATAAATAAATAAATTCAACACCGGAAATTATAAATTGTGTATGGGAAATAGAAATTTTGTATGGGGAGGAGATCTAAATAACTGTAGTGTATATTTTTATTTCTAAGATTCGAATCAAATTCTTGCTCCTGTATATTCTCTAACATTGAAACTCGTCTTTCTCAGAATCAACTTTCATGGACATAAACCGTCCCCCCTCCCCTTGGTCTTCATATAGGTTTATGCTTATTTCAAACGTTCCACAATTTTGGTGAAAGAATTCTTCACATTTCATATAATACGTATTAATAAAAATATAAAATAAATGTTTTGTTTTTAGTTAAGATAAACACGAAATGAATATTCTGATATATTGACGTTTCCAAAGCTTACAAAACATGAAAATTACACTTTTTGTGTTTTGAGGAAAGGACCCCTCAATGAGTTTGGTCATGGTATTTGAGTTTTGTTTGTCTGTGCCTCCTGCGTCTAGCTTTATAATTTGTTGTACATTAGATTTATGTCTTAATTATAGGATCATATTAAGATTTAAGTCTTTTTGTATGAAGTATTGTATTAAAAATAATACCAGGAAAAGTTTCTCAAACCAACACAAATCTCTCATTTGGGGGTCCCTTACAAGTTAGAATCCAAGGTATATGCCCCAAATGCCCTTCCATTAACCAGTACCTGGGTATTAGTACTATTTTTAACCAGTACTATTTCTAAATTCAATTTAATTCTAAATATACCTAAAAAGATAAATCGTAAAAATGATTTCATTATTTTATTTTTCGCATTCATTAAATTGCATTGTGTAAAAAAAAATTTTTTTGAAAGCATTTGACGAATTTATCCTAAGCTTTGCGTGCAGAAATCAAACTTCAAAGAATGTCAACACATGACGCAAACAAAATTTAGTTTCATAAATATTTTCATTCACAATTGTACTATTTTTATACATTTTTGAAAACTCGCGTGAGTTGTTTATTTCTTTCACCTGAATTCTTTTCGTTCTGGAACTATTTTTAAAAGCTTGTGATATGAAGAATACTTTTATTTGAAAGGAGCATATTTCATTTCCTACATGCTTCATTAATTCCTTATGAAATACTATTATGACAGAATCATCTTCCTCTCGCTATAAATTATAATTTTGTCTTCCCTGTAAACTATCATTCTTAAAATAAAATGAAATAAACCGAAATGAGTGAAATTTTAATTAAATTGACAAAATAGTGATTTTTCGTATTCAAAAACAAGGTGAAAATAGATAAGAATTCACACTCTAAAGATTGAAGAGATTTTATTTTTGTTTGCAGAAGAATTCTGCAGAATCGAAGAATTGTTTTCTACTTGCTATAAATTATTACTTTAAATTATCCTTCTGAAAACAAAATGAAATATATCAAAATATGAAGAATGAAATAATTTTTAATTTTACAAATTAATAAAAAATAAGGACTTTCATGCTCATATTCATAAACACTTGTTAAGGAGAAAAAAGATAAGAATTCACGCTATAAAGATTGATGAGAGTTTATTTTTCTCTAGAAGAATTCTGCAGAATCGAAGAATTGTCGTCAACTTACTATAAATTATTACTTTTAACTATCATTCTTAAAACAAAATAAAATATATCAAAATGAAAAAATGTGATAATTTTGAATTTTACAAATGAATAAAAAATAAGGACTTTCATGTTCATGTTCATAAACATTTGTGAAGGAGAAAAAAGATAAACATACACGTTCTAAAATAAGGCTTAAGGAAATTTTATTTTTTGGAAGACGATATAGAAATAGGATTTGATATTCCAATACATTTTTCTTGAAAAAACCGATGCTTATATGAATAATTAATAATGAGCAGTGTTAATAATAATTAGGGTTACACGATGCGAAATAAAGAATATTTCATTCTTAAAATTGCATGGATAATAAAATATTTTTATCATATTTTTATGTGTATATATAGACATACAGTATGATGCGCTTCAATTAATGAGATAGTAACTAAGATAGACATTGCATAGATATTAAATATTTCACTGTAAAAATTGGTGTTTACATATATAAACCTAAGATCAGATCACAACAATGGGAATTAATTAATTTTTAAGTTTTTGTAGATATTATAAAATGTAAAAATAATTTTATGATTGTGCATAGACATACGATATTATATATTTCACTTAATTCATTGATATTTAATATTTCATTGTAATTATTGTAATTTTATTGTAAAAAGGCTAATGTTTGAAATTATAAATGTGGAATTGGGTCAATAACGGAAAAAAATTCATTTTTAAAATAGAATTGATTTCGAAAATATTTTTATCTTTATACAGTGCGCAAAAAAGGACCCTACAAATAACTTTTGTTCTAATGATGGGATCTTCACGTTTAAGGACTTAACAGTTCGAGGGAGAGACCTCAAATGTGCTGATTAATTAGTGCAGACGATATTTAAAGTTACGAGATCAGACTCAAGAACGTAGTTTCTCTGAAGAAACATACCTTTAGTATGATGGATTCGGATGGATTCTGCAATCAAGGAAATATGGTCCTCATAGTTTGGTCAAGAAAGCAATCTAAAGTTTGGACCCCTTAATGTTAATTTTACTTTTTGGTATTTCACCACATCTCGATAACTTTTTAAGCGATTTGAAAACCTTTTGCACGCAATTATAAAAGTCATTTTTCTGAAGATAATTTCATGCAGAAAAATTTTTTACTAAGTATTTATTCCTTTTTCATTATTTAATTAATCAATAGTCGAAAAAATTTGAATTTTAAGCTTTATAATTTTTTTTGCCATTTTGAATTACGTAATTATGCATAGCAAAATACAAAACTTGAGCTAAATCGATTCAGTATTTCCTGAAAAATTTGATTTTTAAAGAAGTCGAATATTTAAAATTCGACTTCTCAGGAACTATTCAGTGGATATAGCACAAATTATGTAAAATTACATACTTTAAATATTCGTAAGCCTTAAAATGTATGCCTTAAAATTCAGATTTTTCGACTATTACTTGATAAAATAATAAAAAATAATAAATATTTACCGAAATTTATTTTTTACACGGTATTATCTTCTATAAAACGAATTTTATAATCGTGTGCAAAAGGTTTTCAATTCGCTTAAAAAGTCTCCAGACTTGGCGAAATACGCAAAAGGTGAAATTAATATTAAGATATTCAAATTTTGGATTGCTGTCCTGACCAAACAAACTATGGGGACAATATTTTTCAGATTGCGGCTACCTCCTATACTTTGGAAATCAGAAATCCGAATCCGTGGGAAAAAAGAAGAAAAAGAGGCATGCTTATTCAAAAAAAGTGTATTTTTGTGCCTGATTTTCGTAATTTAAAATATAGTCCGCACTGATTAATTAACATATTTGAGGTCAACCCCTCAAATCATTAATATAGAGTCCTAGAACTTGAAGGTCCGATCATTAGATCGAAAGTTATTGAGGATGGTCCAGTTTCTGCTTTCTTTCTTTCTTTTTTTCCTTCTTTTTTTTTGAATCACTGTAAACAGACATTTGATAGACAGGCTTAACCTTTCAATTGTTTAAATTCATAGACAAGTGACAGAAGAGTGATGCATCAGGGCTAAATTCTAGTAATGCATGATATTATTCCATTTTCGCTATTGCATAGATATATTTTGAAATCCATTTCTCTCTATTACATTCAACTTTGACATTACTCCTAGAATATGTATTTTAAATAGCATATACATTCTCCACAAAATCAAACTATTACTAAAAGAGGTACTCACAAGTTCCTTACAACGGGAAATCGGGTACCGTTGTTATTGTATGCATCACAATCCGAAACGCTACCTTGATATTTTCCTGTAAAGGAAACGATAAATATTAACGCTACATAAAATGTAACAATGAGTTTTGTTTGAAGCTTAATTCATCAAATAGCTCAGTAAAAAAACAAAAAATAATAAACAATGAAGATAATTTCTAATAAGATTATAAGAACAATTAATTACATAAGAAAGATAATTGTCATTACATTATTACGATAACTGGCTACCCATTGGTCATTTTTTTTTGCCTGGAGAAACTTTCATAAACGTTATAACATTTTAAGTCCTGGGTTGCGAACACTGCATCAATTGATGTTTTTCCTCTTGTCAAATGGCATAGATTGGTTTTTAGTACCTGCCAGTATCCGTTTCTTAAGATGTAAAAATTTTTTTCCCTTTTTTAAGTATTCATATTTATATTAAAATCACCAGCATGACAGTAATTATAAATAAGTTAATCATAAAAAAGATCATAAGAATACTTTAATTTAAACTAATAGTATGTAAAAACAGAAGATGCGCTCTAGGGAAAATAAAAAGCTCTTTATAAAAAGAAGCTCCAAGAAGTTCCAAAATTATCGTCTGTTTTCTATATTTGATCTTGTTCTACTACTTTTTTATTAATGCTTAGGTTAGCATGATATTTTTTACTCTTATAATTCTTTATTTGTGATTATGGTGTTGAAGTTGATGAAATCAAAAAGTGTGCAGATCTGAAAAACCTCGAACAACACCCTTTTCCCCAATGGTAGAAAAGAAAGGTTAAAACTTTTTTGCTTCATTAATGCGAAAAAACTTGTTGGCATCATTACAAAAAGACAATTAAATCATGCGTATGAAAGCTCTAATAATTATGCAGTTATGCTCAAAGTTTTAATATTGTTAAAAAAATGACTGCTTGTTCTAATTTTAATTATACTTTCACTACCCTTTTAACAAAATTATCGATTAAAGAGCAAGTAGATAATAGGTTGGCAACTAGATAATAGAGAGAAAAATGGCGATACAATAGCACTAAAATCTCTGAATATTTAATTTTTGAACTACCACTTTGGTGTAAGTGAAAATTATCAACACCATAATTTCATATCCAAATACAGATTTTTATATACTTTTAGAAATTTTGAACCATAATATAGTTCAAATTAGATTTGATGCAAATTGATGGTGCTTAAGTGAGCCATATTACTGTATTTCTGAACCTTGATTATACAATTCTCTGGTTCAACTAAAACGGAGACATGCTTTAATTTATCACTATAAATAAGGTTTTAGCCCATTTCAACCATATTATGGTTCATTATACAGATATTTTAGTCCAACTGGAACGGAAACATGATGTAATTTAACATCTTAATTAAGATTGTAGCAAATTTGAACCATATTATGGTTCAAATTTGTAGATAATTTGTTATCTACAAATTCTAATAATAGAGATAATCTATCTAATAGAGATGATTTGTTTCAGTTGGATCGGAAATATGGTTCAGCTTCACACCTTAATTAAAGCTGCAAATTGGAATCATGTTATGATTCAAGGTACAGGTAATTTAGTTCAAAGTAGAACCGATATTTCTAAGAGTGAACTACAGTCAACACTTTATATAACAATCCCTGCTGTTGATGCGAAAACAGACGTTATAACATGAGGTCGTACCACTGTACATGAGTGTATTAACATAACATGAGTGTACCACTGTAATCTAGATATTTACTCATAACTAATGGCTGATAAGCAAGTTTTGACTTAACGATGCTATACTAAAAAGTGATAAAATAATTTATCACAACGCCTCTTGTTAAACCTAAAATGTTGCATGAAAGCCTTTTCTTTAATCCTTGGTCGTGGGAAGTATACTTCCCATCATTTACCCAGCTTATGTCTAGTAAACTTCATGACTTGTAAGTACATGATTACCTAGTATAGACGAATCGGTTGGTGGCTCTTCGCGCCAAATACCGAGCTCCCACCAATATCCAGAATCCAGTACTTCCCACCAATTTTGTTAATTTTTAAGCATTGATGGGCAGTTTTTTGCCCATCCATGATTTGTCCACCACCTTCTGATAACTTAGGAAAAAAGTCAGCAAAGGTCCCTACATAAGTATGGACGACATTATAAATATGGACCACATAAATACGGACGACAGTAAAGTTTTGCGTGGTGTTAAAAAAAGAAGAGGCTAACACTGGGAAGCTATATCTTGTTGTGCGTTGAACGTTCGTTCATTTTATCATTTCTCACTAAGTTTATTTGTTATTATAAGCAAAGAATTTAAATTAGATGATTTATAAGCACGAAAGTTCAAGTTTATGGCTACTTCTTTACAATCGGTAAAGTTTTGACCCCCCCCCCAACTTCCCACCAAAAAAATTAACTTGAAAAGCAAATTAATTTTAATTAATAAGCTAAATGAATTTCTTTTTATTAATCTATCCCAATCCCAAAAATATTTTAACCTAGCATTACTAGGGAAAAAAAGGGCCTTATAAAGGGTTAAAGGGCATGCGTCCGAAGAACACAAAATTGCTGAAATTTTTTTTTTCAAGTGGCATTATCGGGAATTGAAAACAAAACTAAATATTTTCGAAGTATTGAAATGAACAGCTTATTGCAGACGTTGAAATGGGCGTTAAAGTAACATTACGAAAACGTTATCGAACGTTATAATGTAAAGGTCGATGTAAAGATGGTCGTACTAGAGAGTGCTGACTGCATTTATATATCTGTTTCATGACAATGTTTCAAGTCTCTTAGATAAAAACTTATGATAAAATGTTTACGTAGTCACGTTTTAACTTCATCGAAAAGAATCATAATAATAACTTACCTTCTTTTCAAGTTGCTATTAACAATAAAGACTTTTAAGTAAATAGGTTATACTTTCTATAAATAGAATTGGCGCTTCAGGGCTGCATAATTTCCCCACTCCCCGCGCTTTTACCCTTTCCTGCACAATAATTTTAATCTCGCTTTTTTCTCCCACGCCTTATTGAAATGTACTGCCGTGGGGAAAAAGCAACATTTGACGAAACCATAGTAAGGGAGAAGGTGAAAGATGTAGAGTGGGTAATTTGTGTAACCTTCAGACTCTTTTTCTATTATACACAAACAAAATTTTTAAAAATAGTATTAACTTACTCCCGTCTCTTATTGTTATTTCCAATTCAACGACTTGGCCTAATCGAACAGTTTCAACAAAAACATCATTTTCGAAGTCATAAATTCGAAGTTTAACTTCAGGGCCGGGTGACGGTGATGTCATCATAGGACCCTTCTGGTACGATCCGCTGAAACAAAAATTAATTAATCAATCAGTAAATTGAAAATCAATTACACTTGTTTACATTTCATTTCACAAACTTGTTTGATGGCCAATTGCAAATTAATCTTATTTGTTCGGAAACCCAAATATCCCAATTCATTGGATGTGTAATGACGATCTTACTTAAAAGCCCTCTCGCAATCATGAATTTTAGGCAAAATAAATCATTTTTGTTGTAAATTAATGTAAACTAATTTTTAAACTTTCAATTTCTGTTTTTCGATTTATTATTTCTTTTTTAATTTTATTTATAAATTATCGATGATAGAACTTTTTTTTTAACAGACTACTAAAAAAGGAAGGAAAAAAATAAAAAGCAAAAGCTCAACTTTAGTAGATTGTCAGAAATGAGACGTGGTAGCTTTTAAAACTTTTCACGATTTTTTGTCAAACGCCTAATGCAATAAGATTGCACGCTTAAATTACTTCAAGCAAGTAATTTATTACTATACATTTGTTATATTTAAAAAAAAGTTTCATAAATTGGTAAATAAATAATGAAGAAAAAAAATTTCTACGCAAAAAAATTTTAAAGCTGAAACTGTTCAATTAATACTTAGACATGTAAAATAAAATAAAAATTAATTAATTAACAAGATCATAAAAAGTTCTTTGGAAATTCCAGATTTTGTAAATATTTTTAAAAGTTTTAAATGTTTACGCGCTTAAACGTTTTTTAATATTTCGGGTTTGAGATAATGCTAAACAAAGTGGTCATTGAAAAAAAAAGGCTGGGAAGCCGATGGCGGCCATAGGCTTCTCAGGACGTCACCTCGTCATTCAATCGTTTCTCAAGGAAGATGAGTTATTGTTACACTCAAGCGAAAGAATGATAAATTTGTAAAATAGTTTGTACTTACCTTACATCAATGTTGTTGTCAGTGTCAACTTTAAGATCACCGCTGAACAGTTTACATCCAACTTCATATTCACCATCACCGGCACTAACTATCATTGGGTTTTGCTGTACAGTTACCTTACTCATGAAGAGGCCTGGATGTTTCTGTAAATTAAATCAAGCTTTTATGAAAATTCATTCATGTAAGAATAACTATTTAACTTCTTCCTTTGTTTTTGTAGGTAACTTTTCATTTTAGATTTATCTGAAAAAGCATAATTAAGAAAATTGAAGTATCCTTGAAGTGCATGTTTAAGAAAATTGAGGTAGCTTGAAATGCTTGCTCTTAAAAAAATATTCATGACTTGAAAAAAAGCAAGCTCAAGAAGAAGGACATAGTTTGAAGTGCATGTTTAAAAAAATGGATATAACTTAAAATGCATGTTTGAGAAAATTGACCTAATTTGAAATGCATGCTTAAGTAAATTGACGTAACTAGAAAATAGACATAGATTGAAATACAAATCGAAGAAAATGGACACAACTTAAAATGCATGCCTAAGAAAATAGACATAGCAGTTTGAAATGCACGCTTTAAAAAATGAACATAAATAGCATGAAATGCATGGGGCATGCTTATTTTTTTAAACATAAGACATATTTAAGAGAATATGCATGGGCTGATATGGTTATTTAGACTAATAGTAGAAAATGTATTTATCGCAGAAAATGGGCATAACTTGAAATGTGTGTTTAAAAAAATGGTTACAGCTCAAAATGCGTACAAGGTGCTTTGAATTTCGATCGAAAAATTCAATGGGGTGATAAAAGACATCAAGGAATGAAAATTCTCCATAGAGCATAGGGTCAGAACCCACTTTGAGAGAGGGAAAATTGTGAACAACATGTACATGCTAGCTTATCAAGGTGGAGGTCAGTTGTAGTTTGTCCTACCTAAATTATTGCCACTTTTTCGTACCGGAGGATCTCATAGCGATGATTGTCTTCGCTTCAGCAGTCAAAAGTAAACCTGAAATCGCCTTATACCCTCCGGATTCGTTCTTACGTCGTTGTAATCTGAGCAATGACGTCAATGGGTGACATTTTGAAAACTACTGGTAATAAGTAATCAAATAAATCTTTTTGCAGCTAGCGAATTAGTAGTTCTTTTGTAGTTGTTTTTCAGTGTGACATCAAAACCTGCATATGGTTTTTGCTGTTTTCGACCCTTGAACGTGGTTTTTGGAAACTTTTATGATAAGTGTTCAACTTTTTGATGCCTTTTATCTACCTTTTGAATTTGATCGTTGTATTCTGGAACACATGGCATATTTTGTAATACGCGGTTTAATCGATATAATTTAAAGTGTGCATTAAAAAAACTGGATATAGCACAAAAAGCCAGGAATTTTGGGGAATAATGGGAACTTTAAAGGTAAACAAAACTGGACATTTTCAATATGAATCGAGATATAAATGTATGCAATATGACAGCCGCAGTAAAAGTAGCAATTAAACAGCTTGCTTTACATTAGTTTAATTATAATGATTTTTAATATATTCTTTTTCTAAAAATTTATTTTATTAATCATGCAGAATTTTGTTAGAAGTCGAATTCGATGTTTTTAATTTTATAAATTCACTTAAAGCAAATTCTGTTAAAATACCAATTAAAAACAGATTATGACATACGAGTTAAAAAGAGAAATTAATATTTATATAAATTGCTATTTCTGCTGGAAGATGAACAATTAATTTGAATTGGCATTCAAATCAATGCCAATTGAATCCCAATTTTAACTGCAGAAAATGAGAGAAAAAATATTTTAAAATATTCTTCCTAAAAAAAACCTGGTTTATTCTTGGAAATGACACGGGTTTTTCCACTCTTTGCAACTCCGTTTTTCAATATTAAAAAGTGAATTCAAATTTTCGACACTGGAAAAAACCACGCACTAAATCAATATGAAAATTCGCTTAGTTTCTTTTTTTACAAAGCACTGCGAATAATTACTATTTATTAGATATTTCTTATAAAATATAACGGCCATTTCAGAGCCCTGGTGGCTCAAGAGATAGAGCATCCGCATTCCAATGAGATGAACCGAGCTATGATTGGTCGATACGAATTCCGCACATGACTCACACAGACCATAGTGCTCACGTAAAATATCCTCAGTGGTAAACGGATCATAGGAAAAAGCCCCCTTGTCATCAGGCCATGGAAAGTTTTTGTAGTTTTCCTTTCCATGTAACGCAAATGCTGTTATTATGTTAGTTCCATCAAAAAGTCCTCCACTAAGGCATATTTCTCCCAATACTTGATCCAGGAGTTTCCTTGTCTTCTGAATTGAGTTTAAAATTGCAATGATACGGAGTTGAACATTGGTAGTCGTAAACCTAAAATTGGGTCGGCTGTTCAACGACGGTTATAAAATAAAATATACATTTCAGCAAGATGTAACTATTTTACGAACCTCATGAGTGCTGCAGCCTTTCATTGGTACTTTAAGAACTGTTGTGTCATTTCTAGTTCCAAAGGCTGTACAATTGAAATCACCGTATCTATCAGATACATATACCAATCCTTCAAATAATACATCTGTATGCACACTGACCACTATATGCTCTGGATCACTGTGACAATCCACAGAAACTGAAGGAATAAACAACATATCAACAACAACATATTAGCAAAAGAAAATTAATCGATCATCTTAGTGACGCAACACATAAGCAAAAAAGAGAACAACAGAATGTTCCATAAATAAGCGCCTATTTAAAAAATCCTTTAAGGAAAATTGTAAGGAGTTAGAACGATCTGATGCACTCTGCTTAAAAAAACTAGATAATTAGTCTCTCGAAATCGTAAAAATTTTTACAAATTTCATCAACAGATAGCGCTAATGACTAGAACAACTATAAACTATTTCCATTGCAAACTGACTATTCCAACTGAAATATTTGCAACGGAATCAAAAAATTTTATCCGTTACATTCCTTATGCAAATGGTAGCTATACTTTCAATATATATATATATCCTTTTGAAAGGCAAAAAAAAATTATGAACTTGCAACAAAATGATTTTTTTACCAATTTTTAAAATAATTTAAAAATTAAATTATTGATCAATCTATCACCAATAATCTGAATATCCATGTATATCTTTTTTTTTTCATTATTTGATAAACAAATTTAAAAATGTAAATTTTTTCGGTTTTGAATTGCTTTGAAACTTTGAATTAAAAATTTACAGTTAAGTTCAGGTTAACCGTGGAAGATTTTCTATTCAATAGTATACTAGGTCTGCATTAATTCTATTTAAGTACTGAGTTTGTCTCAACAACATCGTTTAAAATCACGTAATGTGTGAAACTCAGACTCGTTGCACAAGGTGAAGTACAGTACAAATTTAAACTGTTTTAAGAAATTTTGGTACAATGTCCATTTTTAATGTACTTGTTAACTAATTAAAAATTTATTCGAAACACTGTCAGAACTGTTACCTCTGCACACTGTCAGAATCCAGTTGAAAAACCAGAGAAGTTAAAATTACCAATCACGTTGCAGTTGTAATCAGCGTGTCTTGTTTATTTGTCCTAAAATATTACGTTTCAGATCCGATTATAACAATTATTTGTCGGATGATAACACAAAGAATAATAGCATACAAAAAAATAGCAATAAGTATTGATTTCGATTTTTATTGCAAGCCATAATTACATAGTTTTCATTAATTTTATGGTGTTTGCCTTAATTAAACATTCCTCTGCCATCATAAATGTTGGAGTTGCAATCGTTATGAAATGGAGCAGATGCGTGTATTTAAATCGTGAGATGTCGTATATATGTTACCGTGAATGATCGAAATCAAGAGAATGACGACTTTCACCGGTGAATGTCAACAATCACATAGTCGCTTTGGTGAATGTCCGAAATATTTGTTATATCCGATTTTATATAATTTATTCGTTGATATTTTTATATTGATTCGACATTTTAATATCTGCTGAGGCTGGATTAGGAGAAACATCAGTGTTCGGAGTACCGGTTAAATGCATACTGGGCAGTGGCACTTGACCTTGAAAAAACATTGATGTAGGGCATACCGGGCAAATGTATATTGGGCAGTGGCACTTAACTTGCCCTAGTATATATTTCGGACATTTACCAAAGCGACTATGTGCTTGTCTACATTCACTGGTGGATGTCAACAACCACTTATTTCAGCCATTCACAGTAACATAATATATATAACAGAAATCTTGTGTAATATTTTGCAATTGTTAATACTGAAGCGAAGTAGATAACACAGATTACTAAAAGTTATTTTCCCTCAGTAAAGTCAACTGTTTATTATGTTCCATACGGTCCTATATAAATTCTTAAAAAAATAGGAAAAATATAAGATTATTTTTATTATGTTTATTATCAACACAACACTTAAATATTTCCAACAAATATAATCTTTTTACGAAATTTCGGATATAGTTTCTAATTATTTTATTTTGAATATATGGCAAAATGTTAGAATATATTTGTGATACTTCTTTTACATTTTTTACTTGCCGTATCTGTAAAATATGAAGCGTAAAATATGAACTTTCTAAAAACGATGTTTAAATTTTAAATTCTTTTTTATTGGAGTTGTATTGATAGTGTAAATAGGAATACATTTTATGTAACTTAATAAAGAAAAAATAAAGTTTTTTTAAAAAAAATTAGTACTTACTTTTTGTTTCCATCGCCTTGGAGCATAAAATATTCTGCAAAAAATTAGATTTGAGGAATTTATAAATTTTATTTCAATAAGATCATCAAAACAATTTTTACACCTAAAGATAAAATTAGCACAATTGAAGAGCGTTAATTTTTGAAAAAAGATTAATTGAGAAAAATATTTTGATTTTTTGGCACTCATTTAACTATACAACATTGATATACTTTGCATTGTCATTAAATTTTGAAAAAAATCAGCGGATAGGGATACTAATTTCACTCCTTGACTGTTTTAGCAGCGAAAGATGATTTCATATGCATTTGGCTGCAAACGTTCGACAACAATCTCTTTTGCCAGCATATTAAAACGCCAAGCTAAGATGCGAACAGTCAACATCTCAGACAAGAGAAAGCCTTCGCACGGGTTACTATAAACGATCTTTTAGAAATCTTTAGTTTCAGAAACCGATCTTTTAGTATTCCCGGCGTCAGACTACTAAATTGAGTCTGACAACGAAATAAATTGTGCGAAAGCCTTCTTTCCTTGAGGAGATGTTGGAACAGTTCAAATGAGAAATGCAATGCATAAATCTTTTTTTTTCTTTCAACATACAAAATAACGTATAAACTTCAATGCTATTGCTCAAATTGCTTAAAAATGTCACTTAAGAGTCTTTATCCTTTCAACTCTTTAATTATGAGGATTAAAAAAATAACCCAATATGCAAAAAGTGGTGTTATTCTTATTTCTAAACCATAATAAAAATTAATGAATTATTATTTCTGCTAGTTAAAAAAAAACATAATTTTAGATTAATCTCTTCAGATCTGGTATGGCATGCCTAAAGCACAACACAGAAATTGTTTTTAAGTGATTGCCAAATTTTGAAATACTTATACATATACCACTTTTTAATTTTTCCAGGTTGTGGGTACAGTGTACTTGGGAAGATATCCTAATGAGTACCTTGGGTCATAAAAGGTTAGAATAAAGATGCAAAAATTAATAATTTATATTGAAATATTTTACATTCATATTGTGAGTTGAAGATAAGTAATTTTCCTTGAGAAAATAATAAATAAAAAAAAAGAGTTTAACACTTACCACAGTGATGATGAAAATGTGTGCGTTTATCAGCATATTTCGAATTATTACCTAAAAATAAAAAGATAAGTTACATTTTTTTAAAAATAGTAAAAGCTTTTAGATCAAACTTATAGTCCTTTAATATAATTTCTATTAATTTTTATCGCTAAAAACGTATCCGAACACATTCGTAGTAAATCTATCAAGCTCAATTTGGTGTATTGTTCACAATTTCCTAAATAAGTGTTGGCTGTTTTTGAATTGTTAAGTAACAGATAACCTGTGAAAGACATAAATGTACACAATCCACCTATAAGATCCGTGTACTGATCTCGGTTTTCCTGTTAGTCTTTTTGAGAAAATATTTGTTCATAGTTGCCAACCCGGAAGAACTGTAGCTCTCAACCAACTATTTTTAAGCGGTACTGAAATTACAATTAAGGTTAACATGTTTCTTTTTTGTCAGCACTTGAAATGATACCCCCATGATCTTTATAAATACTAAATTGACATTAACTTTATCAAACTGCATAAGTTAATGATCGATTTTAAAATTGATGAAATACGACGCATTTTTATCTTTAAAAAAAATTATTTATTCCTTGAATGCATAAGTATTTTCTGCGATTTTTAACATTTTCTGAACTTTTAATTTCTTTTTAATGTCTAGATATTGTGTGGTTTTCCGCCAAATAAGAAAGAGTGGATTTGATTTTTTCCCCGTAATTTTGACGTTAAAATTATTTTATAAGCAACGGAATCAGTAGATATCTGAAATAGTTGAGTTTTGTTAAAATGCAGAATTTAGTCTCTGTTAAAAAGGAATGTGAAAAAAAAATATGGAAAAATTACGTTTTCATTGTCCATATGTATGGACGTTATGCTGGAATTTTAACATTAAGGCTGTATTTCAAAGGCTCTGTCGTAATATGAAATTAAATTATGCTTTTTCGCGAATAATATGCTATTTTTTATTACGGATGTGAATTTGCAGAACTATCTAAAGCCAGCAATAATTACGACGACTACGCTTTTTTTTTTTTTTTTTTNTTTTTTTTTTTTTTTTTTTTTTTTTTTTTTTTTTTTTTGACAATGGCGCAAAACGTGAATGTGGAAAAAAGCCTAAGTTTCGTGAAAATGAAAAGCGTTTGTGGTCTAATTTTTTAATATTTAAAAACTTGCGCCAATGCTGCATTACCTGGGCTCGTGAAAATTTGCAAAAACTGAGAATAATGCATTGATTTTAATAATTTTCTGTGAAAAAATGTCGCCTAATTGGTGATTTTTAAAGAAGTTAAATAACTTTTAAAATATTTAAATTATTTGTCCGTTCTAAAGCCCAAATAATTCTTCACGACAAGATTATATATATATTTTAAAATCATCGCATTGCTTCAAGTGTAAGGCACTAAAACTATGGCTTTTTTTATTTTCCTTGGTGACAGAGCTTTAAAAAACAGCTTATTACTTCTTCACAATTTTTTGATGTACAGAGCGCCAAGTCGTATAAGAAGTTGCATATTTAAAAGCTCGATTTCTAGGGAACTATTCCATTGATTTCGTTCGAATTTTGTATTTTGTCATGTAAAATTACGTATTTTAAAATGTGGTCAAACTATTGGGACCATATTTTCCAGATTGCAGCTGCTCCCTATACTTTGGGAGACAGAAATCCGAATCCGTTGAATTAAAGATACATGAATGCTCAGAGAAAACAAGTTTTTGTGTCTAATTCCGTATCTTAAAATATCGTGTGTACTAATTAATTAGCATATTTGAGTCCTAGCATAAGTATGAGTCCTATAACGTAAAGATCCAATCATTAGATAAAAAATTATGCACTGTTGTCCGTTTTTTTTTTGGCGCATTGTGCATATTACTTCACTATAAAATATTTTAAAGACTAATGTTTCCAATTTTAAGGATTTAACAAACATTACAGCCTTAAAGACTAAAAATAGAAAAGAATTTTTTGAATACAAAGAGGTAAATTCCTACATAATTGCCGAAAATCATGAGGAATATTAAACAAATTTTGAACGTTGTTAAATCTATGATGGCAAAACTGTAACAAGTTGTTGTGAATTGTTAATTTTTATAAAAAAATAAATAAACTCTTGTTCATTTATTTTTTTATTTATAAATACCACTCTACACGTTATCGCTTTCAGTAAAAAGTTTATAAAAAAAAATACTCCATAAATAGTTCAAGTTCTTCAACCCCTAATTCAAAATGGAATTGCATCGTAAATAGTGTAAACAAATACAATATACTTCAATGATTATAGTTAGTGTTTGTTTAAAGAAGTCACTGGCCTTTTACGATAGAGGAAATCGCCTAGGCTTTTTCGACCTTGAAACAATTATGTTTCTTGTTGGTGTTATTCTTAGTATTGTCTTATGGTGTGAATATGATGATTTTCAAAGATTACACTTTTGATATCCGCATTGGATATCTATAGCCGATCGCGTAACTCCCTTAACCGTAGCGGAACTTTTTTTGTTACGGTTATGAATAACACACGATTAAATGATCGAAAACAGTTACCACGGAATGCTGAATGAATTGCTTCTTAAATATTATAATTTTTTTCTTCTTTTTTGTAACTTCTGTAAGAGTGAAATGAAAACTTCTTGAATTTAAAAGTTAAGAAAATAAATTTCCAAGGGATTATTATCAATTTGAATATACTATTAGAAAGAAAGCAAAGAATTTTAAAAAAAGATTAAAAAAACGTACGGACATGAAATATCTATAGTGGTAAACAATTCATTACCATACTCAGTTTTCTCATTAATACAGAATCTTCTGTATTGGCTGTCCTTAATATATATTATTAGAATCGCAATCAAATAAAAAGTCGACAAAAAATTCACAAACATACACATTCACAAAAAACTCGCATTTCCCGTAATCACATTCATAAACTAACAAAAAAATCACATTAAACATCACAAATAAAAATAGAAATGATGAATAAAAAACGTTATCTATATATCTAGCTATCACTTAAACTCCCCCCGATTTAAAATATGCTTGCTGCTGTGGAAACAAGACGAAAACCATTTCTAATGATGTAGAATTTAAGAAAAGACCTAACAATCCGTGCCTAAACCGAAGTTAAACCGTAGTAACTGCCGTACGGTACTAAATACTAACTGCCAAAACACGAGTCTGGTGGCTAGGGGAGTTCTCAAGATAGCCGAATAGTATATAATCCCGCCTTACTTGATAATGATATCTCACGAATCAGTATCAAGAAAAATGGGATTAAAAATATTAAATGTGAGGTACAAATCCATAAGGCATTGTCTTGGGTTATAAATACTATACAGATATCTATGGTTACCATAGGTTTATGATGTCTTGCCTGTATAAATGCCATGCAAATCTGTGTGGTTACCATAGACCTATGGTATCCTGTCATACAAACTTCTATGATTGCCATAGGCTTATGGCGTTGTGCCATATAAATGCCATACAGATCTCTATGGTTACCATAGGCGTATGGTATCTTGCCATTCAAATTTCTATGGTACCATAGGTTGTCATAGATTACTATAGGTTTCTCTGTGGCAAATTTTCCTAATTTTGCACACAATTTTGTTTGTCTTAGGAATCTATTTCATGACTCCTATTTAACTGTGATTTGAATCTATTTAACTCTATTTAATGGGATCATGACTCCTATTTAAAAAAAAATTTCTTAAATATTTATTAAGAATGGTAAATTCGGATCACCTTGCATACATTAAGCCGTGAGAAGTTTTTACAGTTTTCCTTTTCAACGCAAAGGCGAGTTTGTTTATTGGTACATATTTATTTGCTACTCCATTTTATTCAAGATCATTCGTCTACTTAGTTGGATTCGAAACTATGAGGGTATTGAGGTGAATGCATATGAACGTATACGGTCATTGAAGATGGTAAGTTTACAAATTTAAAGTATTTGATTGTTGTTGTTTTCGTGTCCATGGATCTTAAGATCACATCAAAGGTCTGGACTATAAAGTATTTGATTCTTATTAGAAATTAGATTTTATTATAATTAATTATAAAAGACGTACTAAAATAATATTTGTGGGTAAAATGCATCGATAATAATAATGTATAAGGTGTATAAGTTTTTCATGTTAATCTATAAAAACATGACTGAATTAGAATTTAAACTTTACGAACTTAATACTGGAGAAAAAGTCCCTGTTGCAGACGCCATAATGCAATATGTCTTAGTAATTTTGCTATGCGTTGAACAATAAGATCTTAGGGGGGCCACAATCGTGGTGATTCGGGTCACTGTGACTGGTTCGGTGACGATTAGGAGTCATCACTGATTCACTGATGACGAGCTCGTCTCCGAAGTGGTGTTTCGTGAAAATGAAAANTCTAATAGAGTTTTATTTTAATTAACAGAAAATTACTTTTGTGGGGGTCGATGGAGATTTCGAAAAATTATATAGGGGTCGATGATCAAAAAAGTTTGGCGACCTCTGAGTTAGATGAAGAAATGAGATGCCCGTTTTGCCGGCAGGTACTTTGGTCTACATCCTATCCAGTCCAGTCCAGTCTATGTTGGGGTACCTTTTCATAGATGAAGGTTGACATGGCCGATATCTACTCTCCCCACAAGTATACACATTCATAAAAAATTCACAATTCCCATAATCACTTACATAAACTAACAAAAAATTCACATTAAAAATCACAAATAAAAATAGAAACGAGGAATAAAAAACGTTATCTATGTGTCTAGCTATCACTAAAACTCCTCCCGACTTAAAATCTGAAGTTGCGTGCTGGTGTGGAAACAAGATAATCAAAGCTTAACCCCGTCCCGTCCCCCGCAGGAGGGCATCCGGGGAATGGAAACAAGATGAAAACCATTTCCAATGAGGTAGAATTTAAGAAAAGACATAGCAATCCGTGCCTACCAATGTAAAATCGTACTAACTGCAGTTCTCAAGATAGCAGGATAGTATATAATCCCGCCTTACTTGATGATGATATCTCACGAATCAGTATCGAGAAAAATGGGATTAAAAATATTAAAACCATTTTGTTTGTCTCGGGAATCTATTTCATGACTCCTATTCAGCTGAGATTTTTTTTTTTAATATTTATAAAGAGTGGTGAATACGGAACACCTTACATACACTAAGCCGTGAGAAGTTTTCACAGTTTTCCTTTTTAACGTAAAAGTGAGTTTGTTTATTGGTACATATTTATTTGCTCTGCTATTTTATTCAAGATTCAAGCGGAGATGGATGCAGACCACCTTCGTCTTTGCCCGGCACTGGGGGATATCTCTTTGTGTGACTGTTACTGGCGCGCAAGAGACTTATTGGGTTCATAGACTTCTCTTGCCACGTTTGTTTTTGTTTTGTGTTTGTTTCTTTTGCTGTCCCCCCCCCCCTTTGTCTTGTGGTGAGTGGTCTTTTACAACCTTGGCCATAGGAAACAAAAAAAAATTTTTATTCAAGATCCTTCGTCTACTAAGTTGGATTCAAAACTATGAGGGTGTTGACGCGAATGTATATGAACGTATACTACCTCAAGTATACGTTCATTGAAGATGGTAAGTTTACAAATTTAAAGTATTTGACTCTTATTAGAAATTAGATTTTATTATAATTAATTATAAAGAGACATACTAAAATAATCTTTGTGGTCAAAATGCATAGATAATAATAATGTATAAGGTGTATAAATTTTTTATGTTGATCTATAAAACATGAACTGAATGAGAATTTAAACTTTACTAACTTAACACTGGCGAAAAAGTCCCTGTTGTAGACTCTATAATGCTCTCTTCATTCGTTTCAATAATCTTCATTCTTAGTAATTTGGCTGTGTTGAACAATAATATCTTAGGGTGATCGCAATCGAGGTGATTCGGGTCACTGTGACTGTCTCGGTGACGACTAGGAGTCACCACTGATGACGAGCTCGTCACCGAAGTAGGAGGATCGGTGAAGGATTTGGATATTCAGCAAGTTTAAAATATCTGGCAAGGCACTGGTTATTTTCCTTATTCCGCCATCATACACTATTAGCGTTTAGCAATCTAAAGTTTGTTTACTTCTGTAGCTTTCTTATGCTTATTGCCTTTTTCGTTCCTCATTTAATTTGATTTCTGATCTTGGAATTTTCAAAAATTGGCTTTTGTGAAAATAAAGTTCCCGAATGAGGAATGATGATTGAACATTACAGAAGTGAGTCTTATTTTATTATTATTAATTTCATAAGTTACAACAATATCATATGATAAGTTGTAATAACTTCAGTTTTCGAAAAAAAATTGCCAGTTGAAATAAAATCTCTGAACTAGCTGTTAAAACGCAAGAGTCTTCGTTATCCATTTAAACTTTGCGAAAACAAATAACTAAAAACGCCTTCACACTAGCAGTGATGGAGCTATAGATAGTTTATAATTGGACAAGGCGCTTATGATGTCATATTCGACGGTGAACCGGAACTTGTTTCTTTTTACCCGTAAATCACTCAGTACGTCACAGTAAAGCAGACAGTGACTGGAATCATCGTGATTACGTCACCTCGATTGGGGTTGCCCTTACAAATTTGCTGCAACCATATTATGGTGCAAAAGTGAACCATTTCATCGATATATTTAAAGTTAATTACAATAATACAATTTGAACAGAAACATTATCTTATCTTACACTATCCTAAGATCGCTGCTAATTTGCACCGTATTATGGTTCAAAGTACAGACCCTATAGCTCTTTGAGGAACCGATTTTTCTGATTGTACATATAAAAAAAATTTAGCGTTGAGGGACAAGTCACAGTTTCGGATCTAACAACCACGAACAATCATTTTAGAAATAATAGCAAGTCTGGTGTTCAATGCTCTGTAATTTTACTCTAGATCATCAAAATTATGGCAGCTTCATCAGATCTTCTTAATTCCTCAACCGTGCGTTAAAACATTCCAATCTTAGAAGAACATCCCACGAAAGTGAATATCGCCCACAACGATTGGCGAGTGACCTTTCAACACCCACTTAGAGCGACGACCTCAGGGCTCTTATAACAACTTTCCCTTATAGAAGAGTGGACTTACTCGTAACCGTTAGCACTATTTTGCAATATTTCATCATTATACGTCCACGCATTTGATTGTTTGACAATTCATTCAAGGTCCGAATCGATTGACCAAAACACGGAAGAATGTTTTCAAGCAATGCTTTTGACACGTGAAGCTTTATTCGACTTTAAGATGTTGTTTACTTTTAAACCTCAAGATTAACTCCTGTTCTGGTTTATTTGTTTGACATATTCTTACCGAATTAATTTCGATGAGCTGAAAATTAAAATAACCCTGTTTTAAAAAAAGATACATTTCTATTTAAATATACGTTGAAACCTCCCGTTACGAACAGTACTACAAAGCGGACGTCTCTGATTACGGACATAACTTTTAATTCCCAGTGAATCTTCTATGAATAAACCATTAAATTTCTCCTCAAAAATGAAAAAAAAAGCAAAACAAGCACCGCACACAACAAACCAAAACAAAATGGAGAAAAAAATTATTCGAATTAAGGAAAAGAGAATGTTTGATCATGTTATTTTCCAAACAATGTTAAAATATATTAATTTTTTTTTTCAAATCTTTCAAAGATATTATAAATGAAATTCTTCAAAAAGAGCCGAAAAAGCAAACTTTGAAATTTAATCGAAGTCAGTTTGAAATTTAAAATAGAAAGTCATGATTTCCTTTTCACACCTGACATAAAAATAGGTTCCTACAAAAAAATTTAATATTACTGGGAATACTTTGCTCTTTTCCATCTGAAAATTTGAAGAAAAGAAAAACGCTAAAAAAAAGGATGAAAATAAACTATTTAATTACGCATAAACAAATTTAAAATTTAAGCACGTAGTGCTAATTTTCTGATATAAGAGCTAATGATTATAAAACATCATAATTCTCCTTTTAATAATTTTTGCTACACTGAGTAATAAACACCCCCCCCCCTCAAAAAAAAAATTGGCATAAAGTAACTCAAATAATAATGTTCGTATCAACATTTTCATGACAAAATGTACAAAATTTTCTCGAAAAATATGATGAGCAAAATTTTATATTCGTTCATCATATAACACATGGATCAATAAGTCCCGAGACTAACAATGAAAACAAAAAATTTTTTGCAAAATTTTTTTTATTCGTCAACATAATCACCTTTTAGGGTGATACAATCGTTCCAACGCTTTTCCAATTTTTCAATACCATGTTTATAAAAAAAATTATCTTTCGCTTCAAAATAAGCTTCAGTTTCAGCGATGACCTCCTCATTTGAGCCAAATCTTTTTCCCTGGAGCACTTTTTTAAGATCAGCAAAGAGCCAGTAGTCACTGGGGGCTAAATCTGGCGAGNAAACAAATTTAAAATTTGAACGTGTAGTGCTAATTTTCTGATATAAGATCTGATGTTCATATCAGTAACATTTTCATAACAAAATGTACAAAATTTTCTCGAAAAACATGATGAGCAAAATTTTAGATTCATTCATCCTATAGCTTTTACTTCTTTAGAATAAAAAGGGAGCGCAAACAAAATTTTCTGAAACTGTTGATGATTATGGCGGCAGGAACTTTTTTCAACATAAAGATAGACTTCCAACAACATAGCTGCAAACTTTTCATAGTGGTAGAGATTTAAAATTAAATTGGGAATCATTAAGAGAGCAATTTAAAATATTCACCAACAGTATAAATCCTTATTCAATAGTTATCAGGTCTTTCACAAATCTATTTCAATATTTCTATCTAATAGTAATCAAAATCATTTTGAAAAATGTATTAAATTACGATTTAAATTTCGAAGCTCCAATTTCGCTACCATTAGGATATGTATATAAATATTGACTCTTCCTGGGAAAATACAGAAGAGTTGGCAGCTAAGACAGAAGAGTTGGCAGAATCTATATACTACATTTAAAGGATCGTGATGATCATGATAATTTAAAAGTGAATACAGATTTTACTTTTAAATGATCGTGACTTATACAGATTGTATGACTCAAGATATAGAAATAAATGAGGAGTAATTTTTCTACTTAGCGAGAATTGCAGTTTAAATAAGGAAAAAATTTTCTCTCTCTTGTTTTTTAATTTTTAAAAATTTCAATATAGATGCTAAGATTTATATTTGCGCAATATCAAATCACTTTCGCTCTCTTATTGACGTTATTTATTTATTTACTTTTAATTCTTTTTTTTTTCGCTTTTGACACTAACTTAAGCGCGAGCCTATAAAATAAAAATCTCGAGAGAGAAAAAATAATTTTTCTACAACGATCGATAGTCTATAGTCAATCAATGATCAATATTTAAATCAAAAAGAGTAAGAAAAATATCACTGTAAAAGCAGTTAAAGTTTCAATAACTCTCGAACAAATTGCAATTTTGAAAAAAGCTCATTTCAAACAAAATGGGTTGTTGTTGTTTTTTACTCAGTAGCTGCATTTTAGCGGGTACTGCAGATCGATTCGCATGGTATTTTTTACTATATGTTTTACCGTTAATAATTCTTGAACTAATCATATAATGAGAAGTTTTTAATTTCGTCTTACTTTTTCTGCACTCTTAATTTCAATTCAGTCTTCTTTTTACTTAGCAAACCAAAATGTAAAGTGAAGAAAAATTTTCGAAAAAAGCACCTAATTACATTAACTTTCGAATAAATTAGAGTTTCAAAAAACAAAATCGTATTAAATTCATAAATAAATATAGTCGTTCCAGCATGCCAGGTTTTAATTCCATGTGCATTTCAACGATTGTGATCAACTTAACTCAAAACATTTTTTTATCTTGCTATAAGTATTTTAATCCTCATTTTATCATGCTACGATTATAAATATTTAAAAAATTAGCGCTTATTTAATACAATATTTATAACTTATTTTTTAAATCATTCATAACTTGTCGCACTCATAAAATTAAAAAAACACCCCAATTTGATTCCGTTTTTTTTATTTATTTTTTTTTTTATTCTTAAACTGCATGAATGAAATTTTTGCTGCATAAATGATTTTTGAAAAAAAATTTTTTTTTCAAAATGGCAGTGTTCTGAAATAATTGATTTCAAAAAATGATATAAAATAAGTTACTTTCGCGACAATAATAATTTGCGTAAATGACAATAATAAATTTCGTAAATTACTCAAAATCAGTCAACTCAATTACAAAAATCGCTGCATACTACAAAAACTATATTTAAAAACTAGAAGTTAACTAAAATGTATTGATAGGAGTGTGCAAATCCATAAATCAAGTGAGCGCACAAGTCCACTTTCTCATTCATGTCACAACGCGTTTATTGCAGCTTAATAAGTTGCAATAACTATTTATATTGAAAGTACTATTAATTCTTTTTCTTACATAATTTATGCAAATTATTTCATTAAATAGTTAAAATGATAGAAGTTTACTAAAATGTTTTGATAGGAGTGTGCAAATCCAGAAGTCAAGTGAGTACACAAGCTCATGCATGTTACAACGCGTCCTGCAAAAGCATTTTGAATATGCTATTGAAGCATATTCAACATTCAATATTTTGGTACTATAATTTCAAATCGATAAAAAATTTTAAAATTCTATATATTTTTTCAATTTTTGAAAATTTAAATGTGTTATTCTCCCCTTAATATCAAAACAGAACTTGTAACTTACTCGCTTTTTCTCCATAACTTATATCAAACAGTTAATTTAATTTCTACAAATAAATTTAATATTTTGGTACAATAATCTTAAAAAAAATAAACAATCGAATAATGCAATTTTTTTCTTCTTTCAATTTTTGAAAATTGCACGTTAATGTTCTTTCTTAATATCAAAAACAGAACTTGTAACTTACCCACTTTTTCTCCATAACTTACAGCAAACAGTTAATCCAATGTTTGCGAATCAATGTAATATTTTGGTACAATAATCTTAAAAATATTAGCAACTGAAAAATGCAATAATTTTTTTTTCTTCAATTTTTGAGAATTGCAATGTCTTGTTCTCCTTTAATATCAAAAACAGAACTTGTAACTTACTAACATTTTCTCCATAACTTACATCAAACGGTTGATCCAATTTTTGAAAATCAATTTAATATTTTGGTGCAATAATCTTAAAAAAATAAACAACCGAAAAATGCAATAATTTTTTTCTTTCAATTTTTAAAAATTGCACTGTATTGTACTCTTTTAATATCAAAAACAGAACTTCTAACTTACTCGTTTTTTCTCCATAACTTACATAAAACAGTTTATCAATTTTTTTCAAATCACAATCGTTTTCAGAACAAATTACTTATAATAAGAAACGTAAAACTTTCAACTCCTAAACTATTCCAAACACAACATTTAAAAACACGTGACCTTAAAAACAAACTTAGCGAACGTTAACTTTTTTTTACTTCCTCTCAAAAACTCTGGAGCTTCTTTGCTTTCCCTTTCATGAAGGTCCGGCTAACTCTCGATTCCCTCGCTCTATCGAACAGGTGGTTGTTGACAAGAAAGGTAACTTTAGAGAGGTGGGCGTTCGTTCTATCAGCAGGCTTTGGCCGCTCGGTCAGAAATCAGGTTCCGGAATTTCGATCTTGTAAATGATGATCCTTTTACGGTGGCAAGACCGTTACTAATTTAATCTACGAACCGCACGAAGAAAAGTTCTATTATCGTAGTTGTTCCAAGTTCAATATCGCGAGACAAACAATTCTGGGAAAGTTCTTTTGGTACTATTAAAGATGGTCATGATAGAAGCTCTAATGATAAATGCAAATTTAATGAAATCTAGATGATAGTCATAATTTATATTAAACTAAGTGATAAAATTGTGGGTAAAAAATACGTTTAGGATTAAATTATTTGCATTTTATACAGCTTTAATCCTAATTTTGATTCTTCTTTTATTATTGTTTGGTTTGGAGAATTTATGTTGGAGAAGTGTATGTTTTCATTATTTCAATTGTCTACACTTTGCTTTCATTATTACTAACTTACTAATTATATTATTACGAATTATATTATTACTATTTACTAATTTTATTACTAAGCTCTAACTCTATTTATTGATTAATTTAGCTGAGATTTCTGAAAAACTAACTTATTTACCTTAAGGTAAATAAGTGAACTCCAGTGTCCCTTTTATGTACTTTTTTTTCTGAAGCTCAAATTACACGCAAAAATATATTTTCGTATTTTTTAATCATAAAAAACAGTCTAATACTTACCAAAAAAATCTGTTATATTGTAGGTATTATGTTTGTACTAAAATATACAATCAAAGAAAAGTATTTTGATATTTGTTTTTCATTCATATTCAAAAATTTGTCAATAATTGATTTCGTAAATTAAAGAAATACAATTGGTCTTCCAAGTTGGGTGAGGCTGACTCCATTATCCCACAAAAAGTCTCGTGTTACGAAATCCAAGGACAAAAATATCCTACTGCCTAAAAGAAATCGACGAAACGAATGTTCGTACTCTGTACTTTAACAAGGGACTGCATTTCTTAATTAAAGAATTTGAGAGGCGCGATATTGACTTAGTCGCCGTGCAAGAAATGAGATGGATAGAAGAAGGAATCATTGAGAAGAGGAACCATACTATAGTGTTCTATACAAGTGAGAAAAACAAACTTTTGGAACCGGTTTCTTTTTGAGTAAGAAAATAAAACACCTAGCGATTGACTTTGTTTCAAGATCGTCTCGATTGAGCAAAATACGATTGAGAGGAAGAGTTTTCAACTATACCATCATTAACACTTTCATTGCTGTAATGACGCGCTTCCTCCGCAGTTCTAAAATTGAAATAAAACTCAAATTTCTTTAAAATTTGTTTGTTTCACTTTAAAAACTAATACTCAATTGTAATCAATAACCATATTCACTAATACAACTGTGGGGGCGGAGTTATCGACCATGCCAACCTTCATCTATCAAAAGGTACCTCGTGACTGAATCAAGTTAGCATGTCTTATATACCAGTGAATTGATGTTTAATATTCGTAGTGGTAGTTACGCCACAATACTCCCCCACCAAGATTTTATCAGAGATAGAATTCGATGAACGGTTTCCACTTAGTTGCTGTACTTGTGAAAGACCGGGAGAGCTGGAATTAAGATCACCGGGTTTTTGAGTGCTGAATGTGAGAGGTGTATTAACTTCAAAGACGTGATCACTCCTGTGTTGCCTTTAGCAGTCGAGTGTATGCTAGCCGACATTGTGTGCATGTTTGAGACGAGGCTGACCAGCAACAGAATGAGGAGGTGGATGATGCCGCTATCACAAGTAGCAAATCAACTGTTCAATGTGGATCATACATCGAAGTAGGCGTTACTGTCATGAGATTGCGAAGTAGGCGTTACTGCGTGGTCAAATCACGTCCGGGTCACCAATGTGGGAGCGGAGTTATCGACCATGCCAACCTTCATCTATCAAAAGGTACCTCATCATTGAGTCAAGTTAGCATGTCTTATATACCAGTGAATTGATGTTTAATTCTCGTAGTGGTAGTTACGCCACACAACAATAGAGCACAGCGAAGTATTCCTGGAAAACGATATCTCGTCCGTTTTCTCATTCGTCGGCATGAAAGATGCTCATGCTAGTATACTCATGCGCCTACAGAGGAAAAAGACGGGGAAGAGAAAAAGCTATTCTATGAGGATCTTCGTACATTATACAGTAGCTGTCCGAGACATGATGCTTAAGATCATTGAGGGTGATGTGAACGCCAAAATAGGAAAAGAGAACGGAATCAGGTCAAGAATTTGAAAGTACAGTGGAACGTTGCTGCCATGTGCACGTGTCGTATGAGTGGGGCCACAGGAACACTGGTCCAAGGAAAAAATAAAGAGTCCTGGATTCTTCACAGCTAGTCATTTATTTGTCACCATTCAACAAAAAACATCTTCATTGGAAAGAGGAGCACTGGATCACCTCGTGTATTTCCTATCCGGGAACACGTGTCTCCTTCTCTGCATGCTCGGCTGGTTATATCTCAAAAATAAATATATATATATAAAATTTGTTATATCCTAATTACCAGATTCGCATAAGATGCGCAACCTTAGTAATTTGCAGACAATCATAAAGTTCAGAAAAACGAGCACGCAGAGAAGGAAAGAGAATCTTACAAAATTTCTCGATCACCAACACAGAGCGTAAAAACACTTCGAATGCTTGAATGATAGCGTCCATCCGGGGAACCGGCTTGGCGTAACACTCGGTTGTAGTTAAGATAAACTAGGTGCAAGGCACCGTTAAAATTAATGCTTTTAAATTTAGAGGAGAGCCAAACTGTATCAAATTTGGGTGGATTGTGATAGCATCATCACCTACAGTATACACGAGAGCACTAATAATTAAAACTCCTGACAGCGTTATCATTAGCCTGATCCACTTTGTTACTGAGAATGGCATGACTATATACAGTACTTTATTTGATCACAAAAGAATTCACAAAGCGACCTGGTGATCTCTTGATGGAGAGACGCAAAATCAAATTGACCATATACTTACTGATTCTCGACACGTATCGGACAACCAGGACGTAAGAACCTTCCTAGGTGCTAACTGTGATTCCGATCATTTCTTAGTTATTGCTAAGATTTGAAACGCTCGTAAATTAAGAGGACGAAAGTTTAAAGAGAGTTGACAGTGATAGATGAAGCCACCAAGAAAAGCCTCCAGTGCAACTTAAATGAGGTACTTGGCTCATCAGACCTTGCTGAAATGGAAAGAGTGGAAACTAAATGGAGCATGCTAAAGAAGGCCATTATAAATACAGCTAACAATTTGTTGGGTACCACGGAAAGAACTAGATCGAACAACTGGTTTGATCAAGAGTGTATGCTGGCATCTCAAGCAAAAAGGGAAGTTAGTGGAGCTGCGAACTAATATTATTGGTGGTAGAGAATTATCATTGTGATTTCACCGAATCCTAAATAAATGCGAATTTAATTTACCTCAATAAAATTTTTTTAATTAGTTTGTTCGTATTATTATATACATTATGTATATAATAATACAATGTTGTATAATACTACAATGTTATATGTATTGAACAATACGCTAATTTTTGCTATTATACAGATTTACCAATTTTATATTATCACAAACGGGTTGGTCGCTATGGCCTCCGGCCCCGCGCCAACCAACCAAAATCACCATAGTGATATTTTTCCTTCACTTGTTGCTGAGGGTGGCAACGGGTGACTGAGATGNTGTTACATGTATTATTATATTTGTATTTAACAATACGCTAATTTTTGGTATTATACAGATTTAACAATTTTATATTTAATTAATTATGCTAATAAAAGAGCCGAGGTGGCTCGGTGGTTAAGATACTGAAGAACTTGGGTTAGATAACGTATCTCAGTAGCGGCTTAAAGCTCACGTCCTACGCAAAACGCTGACTAGACTGCTACAATCAGGCCATTGATCGTGAAATTGTGGAATCTACCTCCACTACCCCACTGGCTCACAATGGGCGGTTAGGTAAAATGTTTCACTTTTGTTCAAAACCAATAAAATAATTAATAAACTATTTGATAAGTAAATATTAAAAAGAAATTAATTATTCACAGCTAAAATGAAGAAAAAATTGTTCACCATCCCATAAATGGAATAATAAATAATTGGCTGATGGAATTCTAAATAGAAATAAAGTATTCTGAAATTATACATTTGTACTACTTCCTGTAGCCAAAGGAATAAAAATTCCAATCAGATGAAGTTAATTTCACTATATTGTTTTTTACACGGTGGTAAATTCGTTTAAATAATCAAATTCACTCAGGAAGAAAATTGAAATTTAAGTCAAATATATGTGTCTAAAAATTTGAATCATATAGCTTTAAATTAAAAAATATAATTCCTTTAAAATGAAGAAGAACTTAGAAAAGAGGAGAAGGAATGGGTAGTCTGACGTCACACAAGACGCGTCATATAAGCGATAAAGGAAAGGAAGACACAAGAGTCGAAGACAAAGAACGAATAAAAGAATTCGTGATATTAGTTTAGATAAATATTGACATTGAGTCCCCTAATTATAATATTTTCTTTTTAATAAAAAGTGAATATATTGTTTTTGTTCAATACTAAAGACGGAAAAAATACATATTAATCTTTCTTATACTATATTTCTTATACTTATACTATCGATTGAGTTTTATAAGAAACAATCAAAACTTTGAAATTGAATAATTTCAAATTTTTTAAATTTTGAAGAAGATCCAGAAAGGTTGTTTTTTTTTAATCTTTATTCTACAGAGTATCATGATTTCCAAAAATTATTATTTTATTGCTATTAAATTTTCTAAAATTTTGAAAAATCGTTAATCTAAATCATTTGATTACTTCTAAACTGGGGCCTGGATAGCATGGTTGGTAGGACATCGGACTCGTGTTCGTAAGAACGTGAGTTCTAATTTAACCGTCTGAAGAATCCCCGTGTATTAAATGGTTACTGGTGCACATTAAATCTGTCGAGGTCACTAAGTCCTTAAAGTTCCCATGACAAATCAATACCTCTGTTGTACTGAAATGGAGATTGGTCATTCTCTGCTTCAGGTTAAAATTACGATTTTGTGGATGAATGGAGTATGATTGGGTCACCCCCCTGTTAAACGGGCTGTGACGTGTGTGTGCTGCTTAAGTCGTATTCTTGACCATAAATGGCGCCACTGGAAGACAACAAGAAGCGCACCCTCTGCCTTAAAATTTGCTTGATTTCAAGCAGACTTGCTAGTGTTGGCAAGTGGCATAAGTAACAACAAATACAACAAAACTAATTCGAAACTTAAACAAAGTGAGACGAATTACTCATTTGCAATCATAAGGATACGTGGCTTCCAAAAAATCACTATTCTCCTGCTAATAGTTTTCGCTAAACTGAGTAACGCGGCGCAAGAAAGAAGTCTTCACGTATGACGTAAAATAATTCAAAAAATAACAACCGCATTAAATACATTTTAATCTATAAATGTTATTCAATCCAGGACTCGAAAAAACTCAGAAATTTTACCCGTCCCCGAGGACGGCTTGTCCAACAATGTACCCGTCCTCCTTTGAAACTAACCCATAGCTTCTAAATAAATAAATCTGTAATTTTCTCTTATTTATTACAAACATTTGTTATATAAGTTGCTTATAGTTTCTTATAGTGCATATAGTTGCTTATAGTGAGTTTCTTATATAAGTTGCACAATGAATTAGTAGTTACTAGGATTACATTATACAGTAATAAAAGAAATTCTAGGTTACTAATAGTAACCTAGTATTTATTTTATGAAATGAAATAATTTAAATGACTAATGTCAAGACGGGAAAATGGCCGTCCGCGCGGACGTCGGAATCAAGAAATTCGTTGTCCGCGGGGAATTTTTGACCGCCGAGGACGGGTTTCAATCAGTTCTCTAAAATCTATAAAATCTCATACTATTTCATATAATAGTTTTTGAGTTATAGCATCGAGAAGTTTATTCGCTGATAATTTTCTGAAACGGTGGCAACAGAGGCAATAGCAATTTTTTTTAATACAGAAAGATAATCAAAAGTACTGATAAACATTAAGTTATTAATATTCATTGTTTATTATATGTTGTATTATGTTATATTAATTTTGTATTGTTTACGCAGTCTTTCAATCGTTGAAAATTTTTATGTATTTAAAAATTAATATAAGTTTTTTCAGTATGTGATTAAATCAATAATTGTTTTTTCAACTTCATGCAACATTCGCCTATATAAACCAAATTGTTCTTATATTGTTACTCTTTCTAATTTTTTCTTTTCCATAAAAATAAGAGAGGTATTTTTTTTTTGTTGAAGAGGAGCTAATTGGCGTCTTATCTCTCAGCTTCTGATGAACCTGGCTCGTTTGTGTTCTGAAATTGAAGCTCCTTGACGAGCAATTTACGAATTGACTTTTCAATGGCGAGATGGGGATTAGACATAAGAAGATATTTGATCCGATTTGATCAAAAAAGTTTAATGTGTAATAGTCAATAACTTCCCCTTGTTTTCTGAATAAAAAGAGAGAAAATAAATTTCGTAAATTTGCCGTATGGCTTAGCAAAATTTTCTGAACAATGAAAATCTTTCGCCGAGACCTCTGGATGTCTCCTCCAAGTCTCTGTCCATCCGGCACCCCTGATGTAATCATATAAAAACATAATGCAGAGGAGACATTCAAGAAAATAAGTTGAGGACAACAGAAAAGCAAGGAGAGGGGGGGGGAAAGGCCAAAAAGAAACTTTTGCATGAGGACTACAGATGTTAAACATCAAGGATGTTAAATATCTACGAGGAACAACGTAAGATGTTCCTCGTAAAATGAAAGCTGAGTTATCTTTCGTGAAATAAATCTCGGCGGGAAAGAGTTCAATAATAGACCTACTGCCTCTAGAGACAAGGATAAATTCCTTTTAAACGAGGGGGGGAGGAGTTCTGCACTGATGGAATGAATATTTCTCTGAATTGTGTGCTGAATAGAAATTCATAGGGTGAGCTTTTAACAAGTCCTCTTCCTGGTGCTGACAAAACAATGAGATTGTCCTGTAGCCATCCTTAATGGAAGTTATAGGAGGAATTACGAAGCTAAAGAACACATCTCTTGGCCAAGATTCCACCCTCTCAGATCTTATTAAAAATTCTGCATTTAGAAATACCGTAGAAATTCATCACCTTATTGATTTTGTATGGACTCGTGAATTTCTACCAGAAGACTGGAAATTGAGCACAATTTGCCTTATGCATAAAAATAGTGATGTCTTGGAATGCGGAACGGAGTTTCAAGCAAAACAAATAACTAAATTTCTTTTTAAATATGGAACATGAGTTAACCTCAAAACTTGACTTGACAATTGAAGCGAATTACAAGTTGTTGTTTCCTTGTAATTTTTCTTCTGCCTAAATTACTTGACATTAGAAGTTTTCAGCTACTTTATTAACTATAGAAATGAATTAGAGTATACAGAATGAAGTTCAGCATTAAATGTACCAGAATTTAATTTATTCTAATTAAACATAGTAAAAATTTTATACACATACTTTAGCCTCTTTTGCATTCTTAATTGCCAAACAAATAACATCATAAAATTTAGTTCAATTGAAATTATCATCCATAAGACAAATTGTAAAGATTTGAATGTATAAAGAGCTAACTAGTTTATTAAAAAACTAGTTTTTTAAAAATATTTTTAAGTATTAAAGATGGTAAATATTCCTTCTACATTTTACCTTTATTAAATCTGAAGAAATAAAATTGTAGTTTAGCTGAGATATTGCTTATCAATAATTTATTGCGAATTATATTTTTAATACATCTAAGTTTAACTATCTACTACACTTTTGTGATTCAACTATTGGCGATCGAAATGGGCTGCAGGTGGCGTAGAGCAGAACGCTCTACAGACTTCACATGCTTTCCCCATTAGCGTGTGGAAAGTCATAGAGGAAGGAAGTACGTTAGTTTCTCTCTTGATTTTCTTACAAATTAAAATCTTTTAAGTTGGAAAACTATATGGAACTGAAAACTACATTAAACTTAGTTCTAAAGAAAAGCATCACAGGAATTTTAAAAAATATTTTTATTTAGTAAAAAAGCAAAATATTAAGAAAAGAGAAAATATCGTAGAACATTCCTATGCAACTGAAAAGAGGAGGAGAGGGAGGGGAGAAGGGCTAAAGGCATGAAACCGGTCTCTCCCCAGATGGCGTATTCGAGTGTTGCGATCGCCAATGGCTTATCGAATGTTGTTATCCATTAATTTGAAACAATACAGTTAGAATACTATCTTGAAGATAACAACAGTGATATTTTCTATCTTATAGCTCTATTCTTTT
Organism: Parasteatoda tepidariorum; assembly: GCF_043381705.1. NCBI lineage: Eukaryota > Metazoa > Arthropoda > Arachnida > Araneae > Theridiidae > Parasteatoda > Parasteatoda tepidariorum. Next base: position 67,539,403 of record NC_092211.1, on the reverse strand, counting down.
AGAAAAGTAAATTACATATACTTTAATATTTAATCATAATTCGGTTCTTTATTTCAGGTGAGCACAAGCACGTAAAATCAACGAGAATAAGTTTCGTAATTATTGGTCGTATCACGGATTTAGTATTGTGAAAACTGTTTAATAAAAATCAAGGCAAAAGCAAATTTTATTCATCTTGCACGCTTTTAATAATTATTTATATTTAGTATGCAATTTTAGCTCAATTTAGTATGCAATTTTTCATTGCTGACAGTTGTCATTTGAAAACTATTAGATTGTTTATTATTACAAAGTTTGCGAATTCACATTCATTTTAATTATTTCATTTAAAAAATAGGAGTAGACTATATTTGAGGGTGCCCCTTGATTCTCACCAAGTTGTGATAGCGGTTGATCTCCAAGCTGGCCGATGTTGAATCCCAATCGTGATTCTGATTCGTTTAAATTTCAGCGTTATTTTTAAATGTTCAACGGTATATGTAATTTCAGAAGTCCGTTAGTTCTATGTTGGATACCGGCTGGTTAGGTTACTTTTGCTTCTGATCAATAGGATCGAAGGTATGTGGGCAGTCATAAAAAAAGGACTTTAGAAAAAAATGTCACCGNTGAACACCCCCCTTGAAAAAATTCTGCGTACGCCACTGCTCCTCATTCAAGATAATACCATTTAATAAAGCTGCCATTGTTTTAATATGCAACATTTCTTTTTTAGAAATCAATATTAGAAATTGAAAAATAATGCATGGAAATTATTTAAAACAAGGATGTAAAATCTGTTTCTTCCAGGTCATGAAGTAAAGTGACTTTTGATAATATTATATACGATTATAGTATATGATATTATTTTATCTATGATATATACACGCTAGAATGAACATAGCATATAACTAACACAAGACTAACTGAAGCATGGATCTCGGTGAGTGATGTCTGAGATGAAGATCACTATAAGTACCAAGGTTCACTTTCAACTGTCAACTCCTGCGTTCGAGACACCCCTGCTCTAGTACGACCTTAAAGTACCGACCAAATCAAATCTTAAAATTGCTTTACACAATATTCGCGATCTCAACGTTTGAATACGCCATCTGGGGAGAAGACCGATTCCAGATCTTAACCCCTCCCCCCGCTTATCTTCTCCAATTGTATGGGAATGTACTATGATATTTCCCCCTTTCTTAACATTTTTCGTATTTAATTGTCAAAATTACTTTTTAAAATTTAGAACTCTTTTAACTATGACTCTCCACACACTAATGGTGAAAGCATGTGAAATGTTGCCATAGGTAAAGAGTTCTGCTGTACGTCATCATTTTGATCGCCAATCCGATTCCCCTAGAAACACGCGCAAATTTTCTGAGCATTCAGCGGGAATGCTGTTTTATTATAAATGTTATTTAAATTTAAATAGTTCTATAAGGGATGCGATTATGTACAGAAACAAGCAGCCGAAAACAATCCTACGTAACTTAGGTTGTTTTGGTTTTCAGGGCAAAGCAGTTTACCTATGTTTATTTGTGTTTCATCATTTATTTCGAGAAAATAAATCAAATAAATTAGTTTCATTATAACAAGCATAATTTAATTAAATTTTTTGCTATAATTTCTTAACCTAATATGGCCTTGTCCCCTTTGAATATTTATCTTTTATTAATGGGATAATATGTCTCTCTTGTAATACAAATATTGCTAATATATTATACAAATTAATAGTATTTTTCTTTTCTGTGTCAAAACTAAGACCATTTGGACTGAACCGCGTAATATTTAATTTTTGTTCTTTTTGTATAAGGCCATCCATGCAAATACAGAGTTTCTGGGTCTTCATAATATGAAATTTTATATTATTTTCTTTTAAATATGTGATGAGATATTTTTAGTATTTTTTTATTCAAACATAAGCATTTATTATTATTTTTATTCCATAACAAACGGAGATCTCCCCACAAATTGCTTATATTGCGTTACAAATATATACTTTTTTGTTGCGTTTATATGTTTTTTAATAGTGTAAAATGTTGTGTGTGTAAAACTTTAATAATAATAAAAAAAAAATATGTTATAAATATGCTTTATTTAATTTTATTCAATTGTATTTTATTTTCTCACTGTGATCTATTAGCTACTTCATATCTGTTGTCTTAAAGTTGTTTTTAAAAACTATGAGTAATTTCACTCCTTAGAAAGTTAAAAATTAAAATATGTCAAAAAGAATTAATTGTGTTTATTTTATTAAACATTATTCATGTCATTATTTTAAAATGATTGCAGAAGAGTCATTTATAGGGTTTACAAGAGCAATGAAAAATTAATGGTTCAAAAATTCATTATGGTAGACAAACTTGAGAAAAAATCGAACTTTACAATTCCATAATTTTTGTTATGATACACATCAAAAGTTATTAATTGCCTTATATAACACTCTAAAACTAATTAGGTTCATTAGCCCATAAAAATTTAAAATTAGTGTTTATTAATATTAAGTGCAAAATTGCTAAAATAATGTTAATGAATATATTCAACAAAGAGATTAGAATGTGATTAAGTTATAGAGATTAGAGACCAAATAAATAAATAAATGAGGAAAAAATTAAAGTAAGAATTGACAAAATATTACATTTAGAAATTAATCATTTGAAAATTTTAAAACTTTAAATAAAGTCAATTCTAACAGAGCAAAAAATATTATTTTATTGAGGAACAATTATAATGTCTAAGATTCACACCAGCAATGAAAATTTAGTGGTCCTAAGTATTCATTTAGTGGTCCAAAAGCTTAATATCTAAATAAATTTTAGAAAAATATGAAAAGTACATAATTTATGTCATGGTACACCTCAAAAATTATTTATTGCTATCTATAACACTCTAAAGCTAATTAGGTTCATTATTCCTTAATGATTAAAGATTGTTTTTTATTAAAATTAAGTTTTAAAAAAAATCTAACAACATAGAGATTAAAATGCTGAGACCAGGTAAATAAACAAATGCGAAAAACAGATAAAGTAAGAACTAAAAAATTATTACATTGAAAATCATCTAAGAATTATGAAATTTTAAATGTAGTCAATTCCAAAAAAAATAAAAATATTTATGCACAATTATGCTGTCAATATATGATTGTGAAGCTCTGCATAAGATGTTAATTTAAAATTTCAATATTTAATTTTAAATTTTTTGTACCTGTCACTTTTAATAATTTTATTTGAATTCCATACCAAGCGTAGAACAATAAAATTTGTAAAATTTTTTTTAATGCATGAACTTCGATGCAAAAAGCTACTTTTCGTTACTATTGTTTTCTGTAAATTCTGAACATTCAAGATGACAAATTTTTTGCCAATGCGCATGATTCTAATGACATTTGGCGACATGTCACTGGCGTGAGCCTTAATAATGTCAATACATGAATCCAAACCATAGCACATGTAAATTTGAAATTTCGCAATGAATTTTAAAATTTTTTGTCTAGGAATTCTCTGTTATTCTTTTGAATACCACGCATTTAAAATTCCATACCACGCATTAAACTAAAAAATTAGTACTATATAATTTTTTTAAATGCATGGAATTCAATGCAAAAAAAATTTTTTTTCCTTACTATTTTGTAAATTTCAAACATATTTAAAAGAGACAAATTTGTCACCTATGGGTGTGATTTTAACGACATTTGTTGAGCAATTGTCACTATACTGGTGTGAACCCTGGTCATTTATAATTTTATCTTTCACTCTGAATATATTTAAATCATTGTGAGAGTCATAATTATTTTTAAACTTGCATTCAGTAAAATAAGTTGTTGATAATCTAGTTTTATAAGTTAAACTGCTTGATAATTCTTGAAGAAATGATTAAAAGTGACTGTTTTTTACATAGAGATTATTAATTATTTAGGTTATAATTAAATTTTTAAATATGTAACTTGTCCAGCCTCATTAAAAATTAATTATCAAACATAGAAAAATAATTTTTACACTGAAGTGGCATAAAAAACTTTACGAAGTTTTTCCTCCTCATATTAAAATTAAACTGAAACAGTCTGTTCAAAAATCTATTTAAATTACTTCGTTGCAAAATTAAATTTTCAAAGATTCTTCACAAAATTTCACTTTCAAATTATTAGTATTTTATCATATTATTACACATACTTTTTAAATAAGTTTAGTATTAAATTTTAAATATATGGATTACTAAAATTGAATATTTTATAAGATGAAGAAATTTGAACAAAAATGTATCTTAAAAATAAATCCTGACTCAACCCTTGATGACTCCAGCTTTGTTTCATACAACATCTAGGGACATCTTGATATTTATGATCTTGATGTTTGTTAAGTGAATAATTGAACCAATAGCAACATATTGAAAGAGGTCAATCAAATAGTATGTAAGCCTATTTTCAGCAATTTTGGACTCCCCCCGTCTTGTCAGTAAAAATAAATGAATTACAAATCCTCTCTTATGGTTTCAGAAGAGAGTTGCAGCCCTCCCTCCAATCCTGGTTTTAGCTTTGATTTTTACTGCAGTATTTTAATTATGGGATTATATTTAAATAAAATACTTAAACAAAATTTACATTTTAATCTATTTTATAAAATTACATGTAAAATATTCCTTAGAAATCTTTTGTGTTCAAAACTGTTGACCTCTGAAATTTGTTAAAGGATTTTTTCTCCCAATTTCTTTTCATCCCAAAATTCAAATTTAATTTTTTTTATTATATTTATTTTAATTTTTTACTTAATCTTTCCTCGTATTCCCCTTGCCAGCAAAAATAAAGAAATCTCAAACCTCCTCCTTATATTAGATGCTTACATGATATTTGAATTTCCCCAAATAGTTATAAAACTTTGTACTTCTCTTAACATTTTCGAATTATATTTTTATTCATATGTGGTTATGTATTTAGGAAAAAATATTTTGAAATTCCTATGTTCTATTCATAGACCCTGTATAATTGTCTTTTAAGCTTATTTTGATTAAATTTTAATACTTGTCAAAATGGTATCATGCATGGATTTTTTTTCTAAGATTAATATAATGTTATTTTTACAGGTTGGTGTGTTATGAATCCGAAAAACTTTTTAAGAATAGCATCTGTTGTTGGTGAAATATCCATACCTGTTTACAGCTGTGATGGTTGTAGTTATTCTACCAGCATTAAGTCTCATTTAGTGAGGCACAGAATGAGACATACGGGAGAACGTCCTTTTCACTGTTCTACTTGTGGAAAAGGATTTATAACAGCACATCATTTAAGATATCATGAAACAACTCATTTAAAACTCTAATCTTAAGTGATAAAATATTGCAAACTCAACATCCATTCTTAAAATAAATTAGAATTTCATCTTGTAAATGTGTATGTTTTCATTATATGAATATAATTTTATAATCCAGGACCTAATGCCGAAAAAATTTGTTGTTCTAACTCTGCTCCTAGATAATCTAAACCTCTGGCAATTTTACCATACTTTTATGTCCACTTTTGAGTTTAAGGTTTTAATTTTACATTTTTATTATGAAATGAAACGTTTAGAAAAATAACATAATTATCAGCTCACACAGAAAATACAAACTTAATTTAATTGTCAGTTTAGTTATTTTATTTACTTTTGAGAAAATAGGAAAATAATTGCATCTAATAAATGCTTTATCATATTTGATTTTAAATCATTATAAATGTATTTTAACTAGTATACAGCTACTTGGCTAACTCGCAATGTCACTTCAATGTGGCAAGTTCTATCTCTGTTTTTTCTGTAATATTTGTAATAATTAGTAAGGAATTGCAATAAAGTATTTTTTGTTACTAATTAAATAGTAAAGTATATTCTTAATTTTTATTTATTTTTTTAATTTCGTTTTCTTATTTAATTCAGGGCATTAAACTTGACATCAATTCAAATTTCATTCTATTGTTAAGTTTAAAATTAAACCATCCTAAATAAACCAACAAAAAACTTTTAAATGACCCTGCAAAGCTAGTAGAGTTATATTGGTAACATTCTCTGCTCAAATTCTTTTGATTCAAAATTTTTCACAAAGTGTTCAACAAAAATTATGCATTTTTTTGTAGTTATTGAGTTTTTCTCTTGTAATTTTTGAAACATTTCTTAGAATTTCTGTCAAAATTATTGTTTGTAAAATAAAATATAAAATTTCTATTATTTAATCTGAAGCCATATCTAATTTATATAAATACATGTATAATTTTTTTTTGGACAAAAGAGTTGAGACATTTCAATCACATTAGGTTATAATCTATTTTATACAAGGTATTTTGAGACATTTTTGATTACATTAGGTTGTAATCTGTATTAAGCATAGTGTTCCAGAACTTAAATGAATATAATACCAATTATCAAATTATCTGAACTTTTCTTGATAAAAATGTTTTTAAGAAAAAACAGCTCATAATACTTAACAAATTGAAAGCTAACTTTGTGAATGTGTTAAGTTTGAAAGCAATTTTGCTAACTTGAACCATTTATTCAATTGTAGAAGTAGTCGTCTATATAACCTTACATTTTGATTTTTAAACTGTGATTCATATATTTTTTCCTTTATATTTATTTCAAAATGAAGAAATGGATGCTAACCATCTAAGACGTTGCCCTGCACTTCCTCCTGGGCCCTTGTGGGAACGTTATTGGCGGGCGAGATACATTAATAATGACCTATAGACTCTTTCCTTTTGTAGCTCTTGTTACCGTTTTTTGTTCTGTCTTTGTATTGTGTTCTCAGCTACAAATTTGTCTTTCATGTCTGCCATTGGAAATAAAATAAAAAAATTTTGTTTCAAAGAAAGAGGGTTGATAAAGATGTAAAACAATAATGCAATATGGAAATTTTTTTTAAATTGCTTAAGTCAGTTCGATGTAAAAGTTTTATTAATAAATTATTCATAAATCTGCTAGGTCTTATGCATTGTGAATTGATTAAGCATGAAAAAGTAAAACAAATAAAAATAATTGTATCTTTAGAATTGGTTTTTGGTAAAACTGAAGAGGAAGATTACAGACGCTATTATAAATTAAAATTAAAAAAACTAAGTAAGAAAATCTTCAATAACTTCAGGTGATTTGATAATCGTTGATCAAAAATTATCTTTGATAGTTTTAAATTTCACCCTCGCACCCCTTGTTGTAGTTAATCATGTACGGGTAAAGGATTTTTTAACACTACAACACTATGTATCAAGTCATTTTTTAAGCAGATTTCTAATTAATATCAAATTGTTGCTACGCATCAGATTCATGTTACCAGAAATTTTCTTGAACATTATAAATATACTGTTCATAAAAAATTTTATTTTCAATATTCATAAATATTTATTAAGGAATCAACTGTTCTGTTCCTGAAAATTTTATCAAGCAAAGGAAAAGTTATTCAATAATCTGAAATTAGTTAAATATTGTATTGAACTATTTTTATAACCAATTTCTAAATAATATCAAAATATTGCAAAATATTAAACTCGTGTCAGTAAACATTTCCCTAAACATTTGAGAATATTCCACTTTTTGTTATTTTTCACCTACTTAACCTTCTTTTTTCTTCCAAGAAACAAAGAGATGATATACAATTATTACACAAACAGCAAAGTTGATGTTTACAGTTAATTTTTAAATAATTTAAATGCAATTAAATTTTTTTATCATTGTGTTAGTTCATCTTTCATTGTAGTGTTTCTTTTATCGACAAATAATCGTGCAAGACATGACAAAATTTTTTATCCGTTTGGAAGCAAGTTATTACTTCTCTTAATTAAAACTTTCTTACATTTTATTTTTATTAATTTTACAGTTTCATAAAATGCTTACCTGTAATATTAAAATATAAATATTAACAGAAAAATTTTGTTGTTATTAGTACCTGGTATTTACATATACTTATTTTTAGTTTCAATAATTATGTACTGTAACTTTGTAATTCATGCTCATGCTTAATCGTTGCACACTAAAACTTGCATTTTCTTTCACATTAAATTTTTAATATTCAAGGCAAATTTAATAATTTATTTTTTTATTGCTTATAAATATATCCTTATCTCTTTTTAGGTCCTCAAGCCTGTAGTGTTTGTAATGGAATAATTGTGAGTGACCTATTAGCTAGAGTTTTTGGAAAATGTCAAAAATGTGCCTCTACGTATTCTTGCAAAATATGTTCTTATGTCACGGGTTCTAAAACACTTTTTACGAGACACATGATGAAGCACACTGGAGAACGACTTATAACCTGTGAGAAATGTAACCGAGGTTTTATTTCGAAACATTATCTCAATAATCACATAAAAACTTTTCACTAAAGTAGATCTTATGGTGCTTTGGAAAAAGATAGATGCATAATTGAAAACTTAAAAACTCTCATTTCATTCTGAACTTCTATATATTTATTCAGATTTTTTTGAATTTATTTAGCAATGGCAACATTGTATTCATATCTTCATGTTAGTTAAATGGTGCTAAATTTGGAATTAGCGTAGCAATTTCCCTTGTACATTTTTGTGTGACTGTATACAAATAGTATTAGTATACTATTTTATAGGATAGTATATGATTTTTATATCATTGGTTAATTTTATCAAAAGTCCCTATTTCTAAAATCTTAAATGAACGAAATATAAATTTTAGTTCTTTTTTTTTGTTATTACATTTATGTATTTGATTTCATTATTTATATTGGAGAAGTGTATATTATCATTATTGCCAATTTTTTACTTTGCTTTTGTTTTCACTATTTCTAATTTTCTACACTATTTACTATTCAATTTGTCTAAGATTTCTAAAATATTAATTTTTAATAATGACCCCCGATTCAATATGGCCTAAATACACAATGCTATCTGTTGGGCAGCTATTATGAAGTGGAAAAATATATTGAATAAAATTCTTTTATGCTTTTTCCGCATTATTTTATAGTATATTTGTATTCGAAATTCCTGGTACCTTTATTAGTGACATGAATACGTGAAAGAAACTATAAAAATATCATATTTTTGACAACATTGGGTAGTTTTTGATGATTTTTTGCTTGAATTTATGTTATTTGCTTTTAATTTTGATAGAATCAATTACTAAATGGGGGATTTTTTCCCCAATCAGTCATTATTGTCTACAAAAAATATTGCGTTGAATCAATAAATCCAAAATATTATTTTAATTCTACTTAATTTTATTTTTATTTTTGATAATAATTTTTTTCAAAATAAAATTGCATCCTTCAATTTAATATAGCATTTTTTGTATGAGCTGCATTTAATCATATACTTGTGAAAAAGGTTAATAAATATCAGTTTAAGAATGTCATCAATTTTTATAATTGCTTATTTTCTAAATATACAACAAATTTTTAAAACTAATTTATGCAGTTAAATTTTCCTCAAAATCCCTTAATGGTCTATCAGTTTTATGAGCTTGAAAAGATTTTTTATTGATGATATATTTAAAAAAAAAATTTCTTTTATTTTCTGAGGGTTTTATCACTTCCGTTTTTTTTTTTTTTTTAAATAACTTTTTGAAACTTATTGAGGTATAAAATTGTATGTATTAGATAGGTATTAAATATGTAAATAATCCATTTCTAAAAATTGCACCAAATATGATGTTGTACAGTGCACAAAGTAAAAAACGAAACACCCTTAATAACTTTTGATCTAATGATCGGATTTTCACGTTCTAGAACTCAATCTCAATGGTTTGAGAGGTTGATCTCAAATATGTTAATCAATTAGTTCAAACAATATTTTAAGTCATGAAATCAGATGTAAAAATTGCTTTCTCTGAATAAACACACCTTTTTTTGTTTGCCCAGTCTCCTATTTTTTAGCGAAGACTCCTGTATTTTACGACTATCTCCTGTATTTTACGATTATCTCCTGTTTACCCATATATTCTCAAATTTCTTCATATTTGTTGAAGAAATTTAAAAAAAAAATTTTTGTGATAAAATATCCGCTGATGGCAAAAATACTTCTCTTATTCCTCAACAGATAGTGCCATAGCCAGCACTGCAGTTTGTTTAGTGTTAATAGTTTAAGCAATTATAAATAATGGTTTTAAAAAATCTTCATTAGATTAAGATTTATTTACTAATACATACTTTTACTATTGATTTATATACTATACATATTATATACATATCTAAATATAAGTGCTTATACTATTTCCAATTTTGAATTTCTCTTTTTGCTTTACATGATTGTGTATGATGTATCAAAACTTTACTTGTAGCCTAAAAAATTTAACCTTGTAGTCTTGCTAGTAAAACTTGTAGCCTTGCTAGTAAAATCTCTGTTATTTTATTTCACCAATGTTGGCAAGTATGCTACCCCCTTTATCTTGAGAGTATGACATTTAAATCCGTCATAAGGTGTGTTTATTCAGAGAAATTACGTTTTTGTATCTGATTTTGTATTTTGAAATTTTGTCTCTGCACTAATTAGTAACTAATATTGAGGCTATCCTCTCAAACTATTAAGATTAAATCCTTCCACATGAAGATCTGATAATTAAATCAAAAGTTAAGTAGGGTGGATTGTTTTTTTTTTTTTTGCACTTTGCTTTAAAAAAATTAGTAAATGATAATTTTAAAAATTAATTATCTTACTTGGGTAAAACTTTCTTTACAATTTTATTGGTAATGAAACATTAAAGAAACAAATGACTAAACAAATATATTATTTAACTGAGTATTACTTTGTTTTTTAACTGCCCCCGAAAAGGAGTAGTATCAACAGTCGCAATTAATGCCATCAGTAATTATTTTTAGAATTACAAATATAATTTTGCAAAATCTTGACTAAACTATCACAATGTAGTATTGCTAAATCAAAGAAATTAAACATCATACTAAATAGCAATTCAATGGAAGTAACTGTAATGTATTTCTTTGTTCAGCAAAAATTACTAGGAAATGTAAATATATTACAAGCACTAATTTATAAGAATATTTTTACAGGTATTTTAATGTAGAACTTCTTTAAGTCTAGTTGCATCAAGTAAGGCTGATAGTAAAGACTGATACAAATAATGTTTCTGAAAGAATGGGGTAATTGAATTTTTTTCAAGTGGTTGTTCATTATTTTTTACCACCTTATGAAAGAAATTTTTTTCCAAAATGTGTTGTTGTATTATTCTGTATATGGTGTAAGTGGATGCTATATTCTATTCTATTATGCTAATTCTATCTTCAATGATATTTTAATGTTTGGAGAAAAGTAAGTTCATTCAAACCTAGTGTTAACCACTAAGATTAAATGCAGATTTTTTTCCCTTCAAAACATCAAAATGCAAAGAAATTATTGCAGGATTATTTTCTCTTTGCATAATTTTGTCTTAATTAGTTTGCTTTTTTATATTTAAAAAAAATTTCTACATTTGAAACTTCATAGTTTATTCTCAGTTTACCCGAACCTACCTTTTTTATATATTAAAAATTACTATTTTAGTGGAAAGAGAATTTGCCTTGAAGAGTTTCTCCCTTCATAGACCATCCTGTTACTATGTCTTAATATTCAAGTATTTTACACCAGTTTTGTATTTTTCAATAAGTTATGGAGTATATGAAGTATTTGTAAATATTTTTCAATGAGTTGAATTTATATTTTTTGTAAAGGAAATGGATAAAAAAAACTGTTTGGAGAAGCAATGCTATGGTTGTAAAATAATATCCTACCCTCTACATTATTTGATTTAAATATAAATGTCTATGTTTAGAATTATAAAATTTTTATTTTGTTTAAAATGTTATAATTATGTACCTATCTTTTTAGGTCCTCAAATTTGTAGTGTGTGTAAAGGAATAATTGTAAGTGGCATGCTGGCTAGGGTTTTAGGAAAGTGTCAAAAGTGTGCATCAACGTTTTCATGCCAGTATTGTAGTTATGTCACAACTACCAAGACACGTTTTAGTAGGCACCTTATGAAGCACACAGGGGAGCCACTTTTCACCTGTGCCCACTGTAACAGAGGTTTTATTTCAAAACAATATCTTAGCAATCACTTAGAAACTTCGCATTAAAGTTTAGATTGTGAAGTACGAAGTAAAAAGATATCCAAAAAGAGAATAGGGTATCTTTTCTCTGTGTATAAATAAAGCATAACAACATGGATAAAACGCAAATTATGGTACAGAAATGTAAATACAGCGGAACCCCGATTTTACGTTCTCTGTCGAACTCATGTTAAAAAAGACACGAAGCAGGGTAACGTAAACTCAGAGCAAAAGAAGTTTAAGTATAATTTTTAAAAATTGACATTTGCAAGATGAACTATTTGAAAAAATGTGTAATCTGTACACGTTTTTTGTTTTTAGATACAATTTTAACTATATTCCTTTCAATACTTACTGTCATTGCAATTTTCCTTTATGGTTTACATCTGTAAATGTTTTAGATTTAGATTTCAAACTCTTGATCAGTTGTGGGTATATCCTTTGATATTTATTGCTCATCTTCATTGTTTTCATCTTTATCATGTGGAGCAGGCCTTAAATCAGATATTGAAGGAATTGAAAAGTATTGAGATGTGTGTTGTAGTCAATATACGTCATCGACTTCAGAAGATCTTACACTTAATTTTATTCCGAAGGGCCAATTTCCTATTGGATACCGAGAAGCATGTTACCCCAAGAAGCTTTATTAAACCCATTTTTAATGCATTTTAGTTGTCACTATCCAATGCTGTAGAAATTAAATTCAGAGATTCCAGAGCATTTATTGTTGCTTTAGAAGCATCTTGCAGGTCACCGGAATCAAGAAAAAGAAATGGTTACCAAGCCAGTTGTTTAGTGTAACGTTCTTTAAATGATTGGATAATTCCAAGACCCCAAAGTTGAAGTTTCCTAGAAAAAATTCCTCATGCAAATTTTACAATCTAAACATCCATACTTCCTTTTACCACCCTTCTGATTTGACTAAAGGAGTAAAGTCTTTAATATTTCATATTTAAAGCAATCATGTTGTTTTGCTTTATTCAGTAAAAACGTAGTTTATAAATAAATTATTAAACACTTATAAATCAACCAGGACAACATTTCTATATGATTTTAATGTTTTATTTTTAAAATTTTAAAAATAAAAGAAAATTATTAAAATTTATTACTTTTTCACATTTTAGATTATTTAATAAGTTTATATGTTTATTGTATCTCTTAAAAATTTTAAACATTTTGAAATATAATTATGTGATATCATTATTATGTAAATATTATTATAAATTGCCTTTTATTTTATTACTATTTAAATTATTTCGAAATTAACTGAAGCAATTTTTTACTTTAAAAAATGAAATTTGTAATTTTAAACTGCTCTTACTATTTGAATAATTGTATTGTTGCTGTTATGTAAAGATATTTGTTAATTTCAATTTATTTTAAATGTTATGATACTTGAAGATATAGCGAATAAAATAGAAGCAAATATAATTGAAGCATAATCTCCAAAATAGAAGCAAAATAAAAAAGCAATGAGTTGAGTGATTTTATTCATTAATCAGTACTAATAGAAGTTTGGTTAAAGAGAATTTAACAAAATTGTTTAAATTATAGCTACTATAATTATTCTAATGTTTTCTTTTTAGTATGCAGTATATTTGAAGCAAATATATAGGGTTTTTAAAGCAGCTGTTATGTTTGCATATTAATTCATAATATATTTTCTGCATCATATTTTATTTCATTAACTTCTTCATTTTAAGTGAAATCATTTGTACTTTTGTGCAATTGAAACTTGAAGGAATCCTGCCAAATATAATGTAATATTGTAAGACACTATTTACAATATTAGTTGCCAATTTCAAAACCAATGAAAATTTGCTGACGTATGAATAAATTTATCAGTCATTTTTGCTTTATAATGTGGTTTATCATGTTTCTTTTTGTAAAATACATTGGAAATAATGAAATGGTAAATTATAAATAGTTGTAACTGGTCCTGTCTATCATAAGTAAAAGGAACAGTAACATAACTATTGATACTATAACAGTGAAATTTTGTTTATTCATAGAAATATATGACAATAAATTAAAAAAATTAACTGGTTGAAATTTTGAAAAAGTTTGCAATATTACCATAGAAATATTAGTAGCTTAATTGGTACTGTTGTAATATGCCAAGCTTTAGTGCCAAAATTGCCAAATTCAATGTTTCAGATCCCTATAACACAGAAGTACATCTTGAAATTTTATTTTTGGCGTTTCAAAATTAATGTTTTTAATAGATAGGACGAATATGACTCAATCATTCAACGTCTTTTTATTTAAAAAAAATACCTTGTTACTACCCTAAAAAACTCTTATTTCTTTTTTAAAAAATTGCATTTAACTGTAAATACTAACAATTTACTTGAATACATTTTGATGTACATTTTATCTTAGTAGTTACTTAGTGCATTTTATGTGTGTATAAAAATGAATTTGTTTTGTGTACACAAATTTGTTAATTTAATTAGTATTTTGAACTGTGCATATGAAAAGTAATGTCGTTATAAAAATAATTATTACACTCATCAACTAGAAGTTGTAAAATGTAGTTAGAAGTTGTTTTCGATTAGTAGTATGATTATTTTTGACTACATCGGTTACACCAGAAGATGACTTAATAACATAACATTGATTATTTTAAAAAAACTTTTAGTGGAAATGAATTTAAATAAAAATTGTATCTGAATTAGGTTGGCTAAATTAAAAGATTCTGATATTGTATTTCTGTATTTTTTCAATTCAATCTTTTTGCTAAATTAAAAGATTCTGATATTGTATTTCTGTATTTTTTCAATTCAATCTTTTTATTTTAGCCATTATTTTTGAAGATAGAATAAGCCCCCATCAAGCTAAAAATTATTTATTTATTAATTTTTTTGTTATTTTTATATTTATTGTTGCAATTTGATGTTTTATCAAATTAAAAACATCAATTAAAAGCTTAACCCAAAGTGATTAAGCTTTGCTAATATTTTCAAATTTATTCAAACACTAACTCCAAAAATCCTTGATTGGTGAGAAAATAAAAAATAGACTTATTCCACTTTCAAAAATAACGGCACATTTTATTAGTATTATTTTGTGTACACTAGTACACAAGTATTTGTTTTAGTACATTTTGCCTTATTTTGTAATTAAAAATTATTTACCTCCTATTATTCTTTTGTAACTATTTTAATATTTATTTTTTATATCAGTGACATTTATATATTTATTTCTGATATGAGTATGTTTCTATTTCTTTCTGTGGTTGATCCTTCTATTGGCAAATGTCATTTTGAAGTTTTATTTTTCGTGTAGATAAAAAAAATTAAAACTGGTCCTCCCTCTACTGTTAGGCACCGCCGCCTTCTCTATGGACGTTAGAAATTCTCCTTTGTTCAGTGTAATAAAATATGTTTAAACTGTTATATGTTTTTATTTTTATTTTTTAGTATTGTATAGTTAAAAAACTTAAGTTAATTTAAAATGTAATTATTTGTATAGTAGTCAAGTTTATATTCATTCATCAAGTTTATATTCATTCACTGTTATTAATTAGAATTTTTATTTTTCACCTATATAATTGTTTTATTCTTTGTGTCAGTAAAAAAAAAACTTGAGGAATTTTCGTTTTATATAGTAATAAATATAAGTTGAACTAATAAAAAAATTACAACTCTGAAATATTTGTTTAATTTTAAGTACGAGAAAAAAAAATTTCTTCCAATTTAATAAACTCTTTCATTTGTCAAGACAAAAAATTTAAATTGTTGAGTATTTGGAGAAATAATTGAATGAAAGGAGCTTTGGAAATACTTACTTAGGACGTGTCTATAGAAATCCATACCAGTGAAATTTAAGTTGCACACATTACAAATTACACACAACTATTGCAGATAAACTTTTCGGAATATTACTCATACTGTAGAACTCCGTTATTTCAAACATTGTTTAACCAAATTGTCCTAGTAACTGGATTGATCAAGGATTTCCCCCATCTGTTCCATGTCTGAAAAGTCGAAAAAAAATATACTAACATTACATCAAAAATTTGATATTGTTAAGTGATTGAAAAAAGGTAAAAATGCTTTCATAGCACAGCACTATATAGAATATTGACTGTATTTAATATTTGAATTCAAAATATTTGGTTTTAAAAAAAAATTTTGGATACAAAAGAATGCATCATAGCAAAGTTGAAATTCAGTTATTAATAAAGCATTTATGTTCTGTTTTCTCAAAAATTGAGTTTTAGACAACAACAAAAAAGTTGTAATTAATAGCAAACGCAGATAATTTCATTTTGGTATTTAAAAATTTGTTTTAGTCCAAAAATTGTGACAAGCAGTTCTGTAATGCCGATGAAAGTGAGTTCAACTAACAAGTCATTTGAAATATTCTTAAATATGTGCACAAATATGAACTTCTAAAAATATGAGAGGAAGCTGCCTAAAGAAAAATTTCTGTAATGATTCTACAGTTATATTGCTAAGAGTTAATAGACAATGAAAAAGAGGAAGTTTTTATCTACTTCTTCTTTAAAAAAATTCTACCGCTTGGTGTACTACTAAATCAAGGATATTATAAGATGTTTGAATAAATGCTTTTAAGTGTAAAGTTTAAATAAACAAATTTATGTAACAAATCTAAATTTTTATATTTATAATTGAAGGAATATACAAAAAATTTCTTTTGTGACTAATAAATTCAGCGTTATTGCTTTCTTTCTTGTTTTGAATTAAAATATTTATTTTAAATGTTTATTATATTTCATTTAAATATCTATATTGCAATCACAGCACTTATTCTGACTTTTTTTCTTTGAAATGTTTAATATATGTGGTATATCTGTCTCCATTTTCAGTGTTATTAAAAAAAAACTTGGATTCCTTGAAACCTTAATGTTAAAAAAATTATGAAACTTTTGGAAATTAAAAGTAAGAATGATAAATCAATTATTTAATTTACCTTTTTAATTGAATGCATTTAGAGATTATTTTATTTATGGAACAAATACTACTGTTTGTTAGGAATATTACAGTAGTCACTAGTAATTTTTTAGTTATAATGTCATTATAAAATGATGTAAAGCTTTCACTTTTACTGTAAAATATCTACTTAATTTTTTATTTCTTAAGATTTATTTAATTTAGTTCAATCTTAGTTATTTTCCTTTACTTAAATGTGTTGTTTTATTTCATTTATATTACTTTGTAAATATTTATTTAAAAGTTGGAAATGTTAAAAAGTTGTTAAAAAAGTAAATTATTTGAATTTGAAAATTTAAAGTATTTGGAACATTAATTATTTTATTTCTTTTCGAAATTTCTCATATAGATGTAAAAATTATGGTACAAAAGCAGTTTTTCTTAAGTTGAAAATTTTCAACATGTATTTTAACTATTTTAAAACATGAAGTCTTTCAAACTTATTTTAATAATATTTTAAAATTTTGTACTGGTGTTCTCAAAACCCTGCTTTTCCCATCTATTTTCCTTGCCAAATATTTTTTGTCATTTAAATTTTATTTTATGATTTTAACCCTGTTAGTTACAATCCTTCCTTTTTCTTGTTTTTTAATCCTTTATTGTTTTATGAAAATTTATACTAATGAGTCAAACTTTTGTTATTTATACATATCTAATGAATTGGCTTAGATGATTTTAATTTTGTCTTCGCAGCGTTAAAAATCTAGATCGTATTAATTTCATTTTCAACTAGCACTATTTAAATTTATTATTACAGCTGTGTTTTGAGAACATTTCATATAAAATATTATTTTAATTTTGTTATTTTCAATTCTTTTTAATAATGTGGAGTAAATATTCCAGTTATATAAAACTTATGATAAAATTTAATTTAAAAAAGAACTTTTATTAAAATTTAAACATTTTTCAATCTAAAATAAACAGGAAATTTTCATTACTCCATTGACTATTTTAAAGTTGTAATTTGAAAAATTATAATAATAATCTTATATGAACTACTTGTAATTTTTAAATATTCAATGAAAATTTTTAATTAACATTAACGATTTTTAGGATAAAATTTCTAAATTTTCTTACATTATCATTTTTATTTTTAGTTTCCAAAAGAGTCAAGATAAGTAGTGCTTCCGATGAACAAGTATATTCCCCTGCCTACGAAACCTTCACTGGCGTTAAAATGAAGACCTACAATTGTCACATCTGCCCTTATTCTTGTTTTAATAATAAACTCTTGAAAAAGCACATTATTACACACTCAAGTAACTCTTCAGAGGAACAATTCAACTCCATTCATTATAAACGCTTAACGTATAATTGTCATATTTGTCCATATTCGTGTTCAAATAAATCCCGTTTGAAAAGGCATATGTTAACGCATTCGGGTGAAAGACCATTCAAATGTAATGTGTGCGAAAGAGGTTTTACGACAAATCAAAATTTGAAGAGTCACATGTATCTCCATTCTGGTGAATTCCCTTTTGTATGCAATTTATGCCAACGTGGATTTACTCGCTTAGATCACTTACGTCGACATGAAGAATCCCATTTGAATGAATAATATCAGAAAAAAATTATGATTGTCATATTTCTGTTCAAAAAATGAAATGTGTCTGAAAGAATTTTTACGAAAAATCAAAATTTGAAGAGTCATATGTACACCTACATTCTGGTGAATTCCCTTTTGTATGCAATTTATATCAATGTGGATTTACTCGCTTGGATCACCTGTGTCAGCATGAAGAATCCCATTTGAATCTACCAATTTTTTTTATGCTCTCATTTTTTATGATTGTCATATTTGTCTATATTCCTGTTCAAATAAATACCGTTTGAAAAAGCATCTGCTAACACCTTCAGGTGAAAGGTTATTCAAGTGTAATGTATGTGATAGAAATTTTACAACAAATCAAAGTTTGAAGAGTCATACGTATCTTCACATTCTGGTGCAATATCTGTCAATTAGGATTTACTCGCTTATATTACTTACATAGACACAAAGAATCCCATTTGAATGAATAATATCTAAAAAAGTTATTTATGTTTTCATTTCTTGGAAGACAAGTTATTAAAAGGTTTTCATTTCTTTATTTATATCTATACTTATATTTTATTAGTTAAGTATTATAGTTCACAGGTTAAAATTAAATCATAGACTCTAGTCTCATATGAAAAATATTTAATTTTATAAATAACTATGGTTAAGAAACATTTGATACAGCTTATAATGAAATTATGTATGTTTATCCTTTTATTAAAAACTTTTTTTTTAACTTTTATCATATTCTTTTACTTTTATTATTTTATTTATTAACTTGCATTATATCTTTGAGTCATATAGATATTTCATTTCTTAAAGCAATATAAATATTTCTTTTATTAATTTAATCAAATTATATCTTATTATAAACTACTTAATATAAAATAACCTAATTTATGTCTTAAAAAATATTTGTGCAGAGAAAAATTAGAAGATTGAATAAAATAAACCTCTTTTTCACTGAAATTATGCTAACATAATATAGTTTTTTTTTTTTTTAAGAATTCAATATGGTTTTTATATTGCAATCGGAATTATTGCTTTAGGTTAGAAAATTGCATAATTGTTTCTCAGAAGTTTAATGAAGGGTGTGAAAAATTAAGAGAATTTGCAGACTTGGTCGATTATCTCTAGAACTACTGAACCGATTTTAATGAAATTTGATATGTACATACATTATAACAATACAAAACTTATAACCATACAACAATTGTAATACAAACGCGTGATCGTGCATAACACTCATTGGAGTCTGATGGTATGAAAGAGCTGTTGCAGAATAAACAACAAAAATGGGGATATGGTCCTCTCTTACAGATATGCAGGCTTTGCTGCATGATTCCATACTTGAAATAATGCAGTTTACCATTTTCTATGGCAATTAGCCTGAATTGTCCTGTGGCAATTTCATACCAACTCTAACGAGTGTTACACATGATTATGTGTGTGTATTACAATTGTTGAATGGTTATTTGTTTTGCATTGTATCAATGTATGTACACATCAAATTTTATTAAAATCGGTCTAGTAGTTCTAGAGATAATTGACCAAGTCTGCAAATTCTTTTAATTTCTTACACCAGTGTAGTTAAAATTAAGTATAACTCGTCGTCATCTCTATTCATGCACCCTGTCAGCCACAGCCACCTTTGTTTCTTGCCTACTGGTCCATCCAGTCTCACATCCTTCTCTTTTTATCATCCTCTCCACCGTTTTCCCTCTGGTGCTCTGTTGATTGCGACACTAGGCATTCCGTTTCTATCTATTTTTAATATGTGGCCAATAAACCACCATCTTCTAATTTAAATATAATTTCATATCCATATAATTTTGTGTAAAAAGAAAAAAAATGAATTTAAGTTAATAACGAATATTTTTTGTTAATTAGTATATTTTGTTTAGTTTAAATCAAGTTGTAATTTCTTTACTAACATCTACATGTCTTTAATTGATATTCTGTTTTGTCACAAGGAACTGTCTAAAAAAGAATCTTTCAACTAGACATTTTACTTAAAGGTTTTTCAGTTTTTGAAAAGCTTGCTGCAAAAATGATTTAGCTCCTCTTATTATTTCTCTCTTTCTTATTATTTATTTATGAATCACTTGGCTTTTCTTTACTTTTTCACACAAATATATGAATAAATAATAAAAACTAGCATAACTCCTTGGTATATATGAAATACACTATACAAAATTAGATTTAGCTGTTAAACCAAGTTATACTTTGATCTTAACTAAATTCTACTGAGTTAAAACTAAGTATTTCCAGTGAAAGTTTCAAGCATGTATAATTGTAAGAAATTATTTTTTTATTCATTAAATTAACTTTTAACTATTCTTATAAATCTTAGAATAATTTTTGTGTTTTGCATTAATATAAAAAAAAATAGAAGTGTTTTTATAACTGTAAAATATTTGTATTCTTTTATTTCTTATGATTTAATATTTAGTTTGTAGAACTATTTACCAATTTGTTACAGGTGTGTAGCCAGGTAATGACAAATGAAGTTATAACCATCCTTGACTTTTGCATTTTTTCAAGTGCTAATCTATTTTAAACATATTGATTTTTCATTCCTTGCAGTGTTTATCATTTTAAAATTTGTTAATACTCTGTTTTCTATTTAATTTTAAGTGCAAATACTTAGTGTCGGTACATGAAGAAGAAAAATCTAACGTGTTTTGGTTTTTAAATTTGCACTTTTTTTAATTCCTTTCTAAAAAAATCCTGGCTATGCTCTTGATGCTTTTTTATTAAGAATTTAATGTTTATAATACAGTAGGACTCATTTATAACAATTTCATGTTTAATGAGATTCTGTATTAAACAAGATAAACATAGTTTTTTGTTTAGTACAATGCTGTAACTGTACTAGAGTGTACTGTTTTAATGTGCATTTTTTAAGCTTTTTTTTATTAATGAAATAAATAATTTTTGAAGCATGAAATAATACCTGAAATGATGAAAAACAAAAAAACACTATATACTATCAATTGTTTAAAAGTATTAAAAGCCTTTTGTTACATAATTACTTAAGATACCAATTCTAAACTTTAACTAAATTGACTTCATTTAAAACAACAGCATATCTAATGCTGTAGTATCATTACAAAATCTTGAATAGTTTTTTGAAGCTATAGAAAATATGGATAATGAAAATAGTTAATGCTAAGTGTTTTACTACAAAAATTAAACAAAACAAAAAATATTTTCTCTTTAAAAAAATATCTAGAGACAATTTAGGTGTTTTTCTAAGTTAAAATTTTTGTAATTGTTGTGTTTAATTTTTTTTTAATACCAATTTAATGAGTAGTTTTATGGATTCTTTGCTAAATGTGGGTTCCTACTGTATTATGATTTTTATAATAAAAAGGAATCCTTGCACAAGAGTAAGTGATTAAATATTTGCATTTTAAGAATTCTGTCTTTTTTATCAGGTTCACCTTTATTATCTAATGGGGGATGGCATTCTTCTTTTGTTTTCCACGGCAAATATCAGGTTCATCGTTTTCATTGCAACCTTTGCTCATATTCATCTGACAGAAAATACCATTTACTTCGACATCAACTGATACATTCCGGTGAACGTCCTTACAAATGTGGATCTTGTGGGAGAGGTTTTACAACCAAACAGAACTGTGAGACTCATAAATTAACTCATCGGCAAGAACATTCTTTTCATCGTTGCTCAATTTGTTCTCAGAGATTTCTCTCGCCAAAAGCTCTACAGAAACACATAATGACACATTCTCTATGACAGGGAAAGGGGTGATATATTTTATGTGCAATTTAGTTACCTATTTAAAAAAAAAAATATGCTGCTAGTGTATGTATTTATTTATTTTTTCCTAAAACAGCTTTGTGATAAAAATATATCTTTTATGTTTAGGCAAAAAGAGTTATGTCATGATGTGTTGTTGTTTTTAATTTTTGAAATTAGCTTTTACCATTGGTATAAATTCTGAGATTCCAATGTCTACTATTTGAGCTACTAATCGCAGAAAACTTCTTTAAACTGTAGAATTTTCCAGTATCCCAGTTTTCTTATCAGGCCCTATGGTGCCTCTTTCCTGAAATATTTTTTAATGGTGTTTATTTTTGTTTACTTATTATAGTTTATTGCAGAGACTGGAGGCTAGTTCCACAATTTACGAGCATCACATTTACTGACTTAAAAAGCACCCAAAAAAATCCAGCAGTTCTAATAATTTTTGTTTAGGTAACTCAAGCTCTGCTTACACCTACACTAACTTTTTATAACTTTCATTAGTCAAAATTTTTTTTAAAAAAATTAGAAAGGGGATGTTACAGACATAACATATGTTATGTTTTTAACAGTCAGTTTTTAATATTTGATAAAAATTGTAGTAAGTGTAACCAAGAAATGTTTTAATAAAAAATTATTAGATATGCTTAAATTTTTTTTTAATTTGAGTTATGTGCATTTAAGGCTCACAAATATACAAATATGACATTCGTAAATTGAGGAATCCCCCTTAAACTAAATTTTCTGCATTGAGAGAATTTTCTTGTAATTTTGAGTGTTGATTTGTTTACAGTTAATTATAACCTTCCCCCTTTTTTTTGAAGAAATTTAGAAAAAAATATCAATTAAATGTTTAATTTTATAATTATACTACAACCAACTGTTTCTGTTATCCGAGTTGGAAAAAATTATTTCACTTATTTTTCACTTTGATACTATGAGTTTATTTCACGGAATTATCTAAAAAGTGTTGTATTTCAAAATTAAGTTCTGTCTCGGGCATCATACCTAAATAGTAAAGATATATTAGTGTGATTTAATTGCTGTGTGATATTTATACAAATGATGTTTTTTGTGCATGTTATATTTAAGATTATGAAGATTGTAAATTAAAATATATGTTAAAATCTTGTTTATGTAACAAGAATAAAAAGATAATAATTGTTTGAAAGGGTTTTAAATAAAAATGTTCTATCTGAATGAGTCTTTATTTTTTAAATTTGTTCTACATTATAATTATTTGAATTTAGAGCATTGTTAGTTTATTTATTTATAGAAAGCTAATAAATTGACAGTAAAGCTTAGAAATAAGGTGTATTATTTATTATTAAGTTTAAAATTAATAACTTGAATTTTATAATGAGACTTGATTTAACAACTGTTAGGTGGTTAGTATTCTTAACATCACCTGACTTTATTACTTTGATACTACTATGTTAAACATCTTATATTTTTTAGTACAATCGATACTAAATTACAGGGTGTGAAGAATTTTTTTAAAAATATTGGATTGGCAACTTCTCAGGTAAGTGATTTTGCCTTTAAATCAAATCTAAATTATTATATGTTCTGTAGTTCCATTACTTAATGTATTTTAAAACTAAATTGAAATATTATTGAAGTATACAATGAATACAGGGTCTTTAGAATGTTATGACAACAAAACTATATAAAGTTTGCAGAAAAAAATAACAAAATTTTAAGAAATTATAAATGAGTAAAATTTTAGTACTATACTTTTCTTTTCCCATTTTTGATTAAATTAAACTCTCCTTTGTTTCTTAAGTTTTCTTGCAACTATATTTTAAAAACTAAGTATTTCCAGTGAAAGTTTCAAGCATGTATAATTGTAAGAAATTATTTTTTTATTCATTAAATTAACTTTTAACTATTCTTATAAATCTTAGAATAATTTTTGTGTTTTGCATTAATATAAAAAAAAATAGAAGTGTTTTTATAACTGTAAAATTTTTGTATTCTTTTATTTCTTATGATTTAATATTTAGTTTGTAGAACTATTTACCAATTTGTTACAGGTGTGTAGCCAGGTAATGACAAATGAAGTTATAACCATCCTTGACTTTTGCATTTTTTCAAGTGCTAATCTATTTTAAACATATTGATTTTTCATTCCTTGCAGTGTTTATCATTTTAAAATTTGTCAATACTCTGTTTTCTATTTAATTTTAAGTGCAAATACTTAGTGTCGGTACATGAAGAAAAAAAAATCTAACATGTTTTGGTTTTTAAATTTGCACTTTTTTTAATTCCTTTCTANAAAAAAGGGCAGGTAGGGTACTTCCTCACAGAAAAGGACAATTTGAGTTTTGAAAAAGCATAACACCATAAAAATTTATCAAAATGTGTAATATCATGCAACAACTGAATTTGATCCTCAACAATTTTTAAGTTACCATCTTATACTATTTTATGTGTATATTTCAGAAAATAATTTGCACTCATTATCTAAATAAGAGAAAAATTTGTAGTTTGTAAATAATAATTAAAGGCATGAGTTTTTTTCCAAAAGAAAGTAAACTAAAAAAATTTATTTTTTGATTAACAGCTTAAAAGATTTTTTCTATAATTTATACTGAAAATTATTAGAAAATGAACATTTAAAGGTGCATTTTTTTTAAAAAAAAAGGTATTAATTTCAAAATAATTTTAAAATCACTTTAAAAAATTTATTAATATACCCCTTGAAAAAAGAGAAACTTATAAAAATGTAACCAGTTGAGAATAATCCTAACAAAGTAAATGTTTGTAATAGTAATCAGAATGAAACCTATAAACACAGATAATTTTTGTCTACTATCATTATTTGAACAGTTAATTTTTCTTAAAATTGGAATATGAAACAAAAGGCAGTGTTTTAAGGGATAGCGGCTTAATTTTACAAAGATGGCACATTTATAGGGATCAAAGGGTAGGCAAGGCGGGCCACCATTCTAAAAATGCTTTGGAAGAACACTGTAATTTATAAACATTGTTATATTCAAACCTTCACTGTGTTAAAATAAATATCAAAAAAGTTTATTCTTTATTTATTATTAAATCATTAGTACTAAAACATACCTATACTTTTTAATTAAAATAAATAAATATATATGTGTATATTTTTCATGCTGTTTTATATTGGTTAAAATTTATTCAATTTAAAAAAAAAATAGACATTTTTTACATATAACATTTCAAATTTTGATAAAGATTTTTCTTGCATATTAAGTTGAAACGTAAAGCAATGTATACTTGAAATCCACAATTCCTTTTTTTAAATCATTTTTATGAGAAAAAAGTGGATATTTTTAATTATTTATTGATATTAATTAATGGTTGAAAAAGTTTCACGGTTGTACTTTTAAATAACTTAATTATATTTAATGTAGATGGTTAATTATTATATATCCCTTTGCTTTAAAGAAACCAATGAAAAAAACTAATTTAATATAAAAACTTTTTTTTTTTTTGCAGCAACTTTGCTTTAAATGCTCTTCTTTATTTGCTCAACTCTATTACCCTAAATCCTTAAGCCAAATATAATGCAGGATTAGAATCTTTTCAAAATAATTATATATCCCTTTCACTTTAAAAGAAAAATCCCCATCTTTTTTTTGCTATACAAGAGAGTTATTAAATGTAGCAATTTTATACCTAAATATAAGATTTATCCTAATCTTAATTTTTTTTTTACTCCTCTATTGCTTATGTTCATAATTGATAATATAAAATTATCTGCGTTAAAAATTATAAAGGTAGAAAAATTCATAATTTTTTGAGTGTTTAAAAATAGGTGCCCATTCTCAGGAGTAACTGAGGAAAGCAAAAAATAATTTGAAACAAAAAACTTAAATTGCCAAAATAATAATAATCATCATAGTTGGCCAGACATCCCAATTTGAGCCAATGCCTTCCTCTGAAGATTTCTCCATGACGATTTCTCTGAAGATTTCTCCAATTCTTTTCATTAATTGCGAGAAAATCAGACTCCACTGAGTCAGATCATCTCAACCGCGGCCTTCCCGCTTTCTTTTTCCAGTGGGTCTAAAAAGTAGTACCTTTTTTATTGTGTTGTCGTTTTTATTGTGTTATTCACATTAAAGGTTTCTATGAAATATTCAAAAATCACTTTCATTTAGATAATTTTATCAAACTGCTAATTTGTTAAATTTATTGGGTAATAAGCAGCTAAAGTGTAATAGAATCTGCTTTACAATTATAACAGGGTGTGCAGCGTTTTTAAAAAGTGTTTAAAAGGTGTTTTTTTTATAAGGGGTTTGTAAATAGTGCTTAATTTTCTATCTTTAAAAAAGAGGGGTTTTTTTTCTTTGTCGTGTCGATTGTCATTATAAGTTACAAAAGATGTACGATTTTCACAATTTTCTCTGCAATATTTATCAGAAGCTAGTTATTTTATCATGATTATGTAAAATTTTTGAAAATATTTTTGAATTTTACTGATTTTATGTTTATAAATTAGGAACTTTAAATAATAGAAAAAAATAATTTTTATTACTGCATAGATCCTAATTATAATTTTTTTTGGAAAGTGGTTAAAATATTTTTTGAGTGCTTAAAAGATGCTTATTTTTTGTTGAAAAATCTGGCTACACACCCTGTATAAATGTATGCAAGTTATAACAGGAATTCAACATCAAGTCATGAAACAATAATTTTAAATATATTCAGATTAATATACAGAATTTTATGTACATATGACCCAACAGTAACAATTTTAACATTTACATAACAGGAATCTGATTTGCCACACTATTCCCATAAAGACCCATGTATGATGTCCACATTTGCTTTTCAAATGGCAAAATTTTAGCACATTTAGTTTTTTTGGTTGCTTGTGTGCATTTACAATCAATGTGCACGCGGTAAACAGTCATTTGTCCCATGGGGCGATTAAAAGGATTGTAACCTTTTTTCTTCGATGTGGTGCGCAGGTTGCCATTCTTCTGTAAACAATGATCAGTCACATATTCTTCATAAGCATCATGATCCATACCATATAGGCCACCTTTAAATAAATGAAAACATTTTTTTAGTGATTTTAAAACACTATCATTTTTCTTTTAAAAGGCCTTTCTAACATGCTTTACTCCAACTTATTTGAAAATATTAAATATAAAAGTTAGTAATAAGGTGAATTTAACTTTTATCTGTATATTACTTACAATACCATTATAACTGAAGCATAATAAATAAAAACAATATTTATTTATATTAATCCAGGTACCTTATTGTACCAACAAAACATTAAGTTTTTAAAAAAAAACTAGTATGTACTTCAGCTAGGCAAATGGTTGAATAAGAATGTATAAACAATGAAGCTTATTTTCATAATGAAAATGAGCTTTATACTGCAGATCAAATTGGGACAAAAATATATGCCATTAAAAGACAAAAATATATTTTCCCATCTGATTAGACCATGTACTGTACTTTAGGGTAACTTAACTCTACAATAAAAAGCAGATAAAACTTTTAAATTTTTCTTATGAATAATGCAATTATTTTAAAGAGGAATATCACAGTGAAATTTTCAAAAAACTAATTTTCTTTTTTGAAAATTTTATGTAAGAAAAAATTAGTTTCATGTAAGAACATTGTACTAAAATATAGGTTGAAATTCATAAGCGTTGGAAAAATGATCAATAATTACGTCGGGCATAGGCGAAGCAAAAGGGGGGGGGCAAATTTTTTTTGTTTTTAGGAGACCGTTTAAGTTTTATATATAAATATGCATACATATAAAAAATAACTGAACTAAACTCAGTGGCACAACAGCCCATAGAGAACCAAGGCCCAATGTGCCCATCCCTTGGGGTGCAGGAGCTGATGTTCCGTTTGGGTGGTCAACTGAACGCGGAACCTCCAGTGTTTAGTTCCCAAGCCTGCTTGGCACTCTTTTATCGACCCGCTGAAGGGATGAAAGGCTGCATATAAAAAATAAGTATGTATATATAAGTGGCAATGTAGTAAGCCTTGCCCACCAACCACCTTCACTTCCCAGACAAGCTGGTACTCAGATTATCATGTAGTAGCAATAAAAGAAATCTATGTTAAATTGAAACTTCAATAGTAATACACATACCCATATATCACACATTCCTTTGAGTGTGAAAAATATTGTTTGGTGAAGATGGCCCTTACAAGCTGAACTCATCCATACTCAAGTCAATTTCATAAGTGCCTAATTTTTCTTATTTTAAAAGTTTCAATATCACAACCTACTATTATTTGGAGCCGTGGTAGCTCAGGGTATAGAGCGTTCGCTTTCCAATGAGGTGAACCAGGTTCGAATCCCAGTGATGGCTGGTCAATATGAATTTCACCATAGGCTAGCACCGACCACATTGCAGAGATCAAATATCCTCAGTCGTAGACGGATCCTGGGCTAGAGTCCCCCCGCCATCAGGCTGCCCATAGGAAGCTCACGTGGTTTCCCCCTCCATGTAATGCACATGAAGGTTCATTCCATTAAAAAAGTCTACCACGAAGGCAAAATTTCTCCCAATGCTTGCTCAAAGAGATCCCTTGTCTTCTGGATTAGGCTCAAAATTACAAGGCTACGGAGTTGAATATTAGTAATCGTAAACCCAAAAAATTGGATTGGCTGTTCATCGACGGTTATAAAACCTACTATTATTATGGATATTAAAAGTATAGGTGATGACATAACACTTAGATTCATGTATAATTTACCTTGATGAAATAAAATTTTGTGATATGATCATTAAATATATTTACTTGAAGGGTCAAATCTTTCTTGCTCCATTTTCATTCTGGATTCAATACATTCTTTGTCTTCAGGTAAAAGACCTTGTGTTTCTGATGGATAAAACCAGAAAGTGGCAAAAACAATATCCATGCCACCTTTTTTTAGGCTGGGTGCTAATGTACCTTTAAACAATAAATCTTAGTTAGATATTTTTCTTACTTCAAAATGTTATAGAAAATTATTAAAAAGAAAAAAATATTAAAATTACATTAAATTTAATATTCTTACTCATTAATTACAGTTGAGAATGAAATTTCTTTTTGCTTTTCGCAAAATTATATTTACAAAACTACAATCAGGGTTGGCATGTTTTTGACACATGACGGTTTTTACCCGCTTATACCATGGTTTTTACCGTCGTGTCAAAAACCCATAGTTTTGATAAAACTGTATTTTTATTTGAGTTTAACTGCTTATGATTCAAAATTAATTCATTTTTGGGCAATAAAATTAGAAAAAAAGCTGTTAAAAGATATTAAAGAACAGATTCTAGCATTTTCCCAACATGTTTATATCAAAACATACTATTTGAAGTAAAATATTAGGATACTAAACAAAATTTTCAACATTTCCAAGCATCATTTTGTTTGGCATATTACATTACTGAAGAATGCCAAGTCATTCCTGACTTAGAGTTTGTTAGTAGTTACAAGTTTTGAAAGTTTTGTTTAGCTTATTTCTAATATTTAAGAAATGCCAAATTTTAAATTCTTCTTTTTAGTTCTTGACTTTATTAATAGTTCCAAGTTTTTTTGTTTGTTTGTTTATTTCTAACAATTAAGAAGTGCAAAATTTTGAATCCTTTGCAAATCAAGCTATAATGATAAAAGTTAAGTATCACTATTTTCAATAAGTATGTTACAATATTTCTGTATGAATGTATATCCTTCTATAAGAATATGTGTATATAGTTGCAAAATCAATAGCAATCATTTACAACATTAATTTATAAAGGCAATTAAGTGAAAATAATATATTGTCCGCTATATGCCATAAATTAAAGAAAACAGTAGGTTTTTGACGGTTTTTACCACTGTCATGTCAAAAACCAGTTTTTGACAGCAAAAACCCAACCCTGACTACAATTACTATTTTATGAAAAAAAAATAACAATAAATAAATACTACCACATAAACATCACATTTAAGTGAAAATTTCATTATTTCAAAAATCTAAACTGATTATAAATTTTAGTTACCTACTTAAATTGTTTGCAAATCGGAAATTTTTAGCCATTTTCATTATTGGGTAGATTAATATTCAACAACAGATGTTTAATCTAAGAAATTCTAAATTTATATGACTATTCAGAATCATTTTACCACACACATATTCATTTAACAAAACAGAAAGCTGCATGAAAAGAAAGCATTAATTGCTAAATTGAATTAGAACTGCCTACGGTATTGAAACCCAGAATGAAGAAACACAAAACAAACTGTAGATGTTTCTTGAATCTAACTCTGTTATTTTCCACATTACATACTCAGATGTGCCTTTTCTTAACTTTCAAACTCATCACTAAGGGATTATGTTAATCTATAACATGAAAAGGTTTTATGCTCCAAATTTCTTTTATGTGTAATATTTTTCCTTCTTTTTTTTCTCATTTATTTCATTACAAAGATAATCTAAAATAACAAACAATTCAAAAGTGTTTAAAAATAAATATGATTTATCTTAAATATTCAAATATGTAAGCACCTAAGAGGGATAAGGATTTGCATATTTTTTGACAGAAAGACCAAAAACATGCATACACAATATTTATACAGTCACTATAAGTGCATACAGAAAAAACTGTAGCAACCTTTAAAATACTGTTTGTCAATAAAGAACCATAAATAAAGGTGTTTTATGAATTTGTGTACATTAAATATAATGCCGAATAATATGCTTAGAGAAAAGTATCGAAACCTTTAAAAAAATATTGTTTATGAACGAAAAGTAATGCAGCAAAACTGTTAGTAAAATATTTTGAATTTATGAACAGTAAATACAATGTTGAATGACATACTAAGAAAAAAGTATAGCAATCTTTAAAATATTGTTTGTGAATGAACAATAATGTATCAAAAAACTATTTTTAATTTGTGAATTTTTGTTACTATGTTGAGCAATATACTTAAATGGAATACCTGTAGATATAATTCGCTGTATACCTCCTCCATCATGAGGTCCAACATGTCGACGTTTTCTACTCGAAGCTGTTAGGAAATGTAACATAAAGATTTCACAAATCTTCAAACAAAACCAAAAAGACAAACTGTAAAATACTATTAATGGCATAACTTTTTTCACCAATTCATATGGAAAAAAAAATTAATAAAACATTAATTTTTTAAAAATTACTTTCTTCAAAATTGGGTAATAAAAATATGAATAAAAACATAAATACATTTACAGCAAAGAGATTTCATTTTATAGAAAGTAATAATAACAAATAAGCAAAGAGTTTTCATTTTTAAGCCCTTAAAGAGTGTTAGAGTTGGTAGCATGATTAAAGTTTACAAATTCAAATATGTAAGTTAAAAGTTAGTTCAAATATGTAAGTTTATATGTTAGTTCATTATAAGTATATGTTAGTTCAGTATATGCATCATTTTAAATATATGTTAGTTCAATATTTGAGTTCAAATTCAAAGTTTTGTTGTTGTAATTACGACACAAAACTATGAATTTTTTCGATTGTATTGTAATGGATATCTTATTCAATTATGAATTTTAATGTAATATATTAAAGAATATGAAGAGAAAAGTATGAATTTTAATCTTTTCGTTTAGGATACAAAAACTCTACGCAAATTGAAACAAATCATATAAGTGTGTTATAGATTTCCTAAAACTTTACTTGTTGAAATTTATATTTATGTAATTTACAACTCTCACATTTGAATGATAACATTTTTAACCACGCACAGATTTGAGCCTTTCTCAACTAATCATAATAAATTAAAACTCAAAAGTCTCAATTGAAAACCTTTGCATAATAATGTTAAAGAAACAAGCAATTCCTAAACATATAACAAATGTTACAAATATTGGCTGTATAATTATGGTTGAGTTGAGGTTTTGAAAGGGGATAGAGCATTGTGTCTTAATGAGATGACCCAGTTTCGAATCAAAATATGGGTTGGAATCCCCCTTGCCATCAAGCTAACTGTGGGAGGTTTCTCTGGTTTTCCTTTCTATGTAACATCTTCCACAAAGGCTAGTTTGTCCCAACGTTTCATTCAGAGTTACCTTTTCTTCTGGATTAGGTTCAAAATCTCAAGGCTATGGAGTTGAACATTTACAGTCATAAACTAAGAATTCGGTCGGATATTCAATGCCCGTTACAAAATATAAAGTAAAATTTGTACTAGTTATCACACTTAGGATAAATCTTAAAACTTTCAGGAATTTTACGCGATAACTTACGGTTTTAAAGTAACTTATTTTACATTTGGTGCATAATATGTTTTTGCATAAGTAGTAAAAATTTCATTTTGCAAGGCCGATCAAACACCTAATCTTTCTATTATTGCGTGATTTTAAAAGATACTTTCAAGAAAAATTCAATATGTTAATAATACAAAAAACAATGCACAAAAGCCTTACAATAATTACGATCACTTTAAAAATGAAGCCAATAAATTTTATTGGTTATTACCTTAGTTATTTAACTTAACAAAAAATGTTAAAGCAGTTTGTATTTCTTTTACGAGACATTAATAAAAATTACCTGTTGCTTTACGGTGGTAATCTTTTCTAACCCTTGAAAACAGCTGCCGTTTTCCACGATTCAACGGAATGCGGCTACTACCGTAATTAGGCCTGTTGTGAGCTAATGTAAGATATTGATTAGGCCATGCTACATTCATTCTTCTGGGTTTTGGTTTCTTCACCACAGCAAACTGATCTGGCACTTGTCTGTATTCAAGAGGATAATAACGTTCGCTGCCACTGCTAGGTTGTTGCATGTAATATTGGGGAAAGAGCTGAGCTTCATCAGGCAAGTTGTAATCATTAGGTTCAGAGTATTTTCTTCCTATTGCTCTTTCATTGCCACTGAGCAATTTTTCAAGCTGCACATCATCGTATCGATTGGGCAGATCAGAAAAGTCCTGTTGGAGGATTCTGTTGTCAAATTCAGGGTTTTCACTTTCCAGATAGAGTTGATAATCTTCCTGATAACCTGGATGTCTGTAGAGAAATTCTAAACCTAGTGCCGAATAGTTTATAGGATTGCTGTATTCGATCGCTTTCCTGAGGTCTACAAAAATGAGACAAAAAAAGCTTAAATCATTTGAAAATGATTATATTTGCAATTATCTGAATATTATCTGAATAAAGAACTATATAATATAAAAAATAACTGAATTTGGTTTCCATATTACCGATTACACTGGGAAACAAAATTTTTGTTGCATGCATAAAAATATTTGATCTTGCTTAATTCAGGAGTGGGAATTTTAAATCTGAAATTAGCTTTGCTCTAAAAGCTAGATATTTTTTTAAAATTCCACTTTTAGTCTATTTTTTGTCGAAATTTAGAAAAATTATATACAACAGGGGGTTGCATAAATGTAGCTTCTAGGGGACCATTATCAGGATTAAAATAATTGTATAGAAACCCATGCCTGTCATATGCAACTAGGAGTCATATGCAACTTCCCTTTGAGGAATTTTTTAGTCACATGAAGAAGCAGTTCACTGTCAGTCAGTTTTAAAAAAAAAACTGCAGCAGCCAGAGAGAAACTGACTGCAGGTTTGAAATCAGCAATACAAAAGTATCAAAATTAAAAAATCTCATACAACAGAAAGAAAAAGACATTGTACCCTGGTGTTATCTGTGTATCCATTATCCATTAGCTAAATTAGTTAATTGAGGAAGAAGGCCAGCATTTTCTATCAATGATCCCCAAGAAAGCTTATCCCCCCCCCCACATTCTGCTCAGTCTGAATAATTAGGCATATATCATAACCAGGAGTACCTTTTACTTTGTTCTCAAGCTTTACCTAAAGCTAAAAAGCAACCTGATGGGTAGTACTAATCTTAAAATTTTTAAAGAAAGTTTTTTTTTCTTCATTAAATTTTAGTTATTAATCTATAATGAATTCTATACAAATTGTATAAAAAGATAAAAATTTTTGTCATTTTAAAATTGTTCTAAATCTAGATGCAATATAAATTTTATGAGTTAGTTTAAGGTTGCTTGCAATCAAAATGAGTAAAATATATAAAATAAAAATGCACTTCTATAGCAAGTTATCAAAAGAACAGTGTTATTTTTAATCAAAATTAGATTAAAAATAGCACTGTTTTCTAATAAAGACACTAGAACAAGCTCTGATAATCTCTGAATTTTATATACTAATTATTAAAGTTATTTGATTTTTATAAAAGTCATTCTTTTCTCATGCAGAATTACCACTCAAATCTGAAAGAAGAAAAAAATTCCACGTTCAAAATATGATGAAAATTGTTCAGCTTATTTCGAGGTTAGAATAATACATTTTCTCCTCTTTTTGCTCATAATACAGCTCTTAAAGTATGCATATTCATAACATTCAGTAATAATACCATAGCATTAAATTTTATTATAATTACAACTATCATTTAGTTTATCTTTTAGCTATTTTTAAAACTCTTATTACAGCCCACCAAATATGTATATTCTAGATAGTACAGCAGAACCCCTATTATCCAACAGCCAAAGGACTGGGGGTACATTGGAAAATCGTAATTGTTGGATAACTGGAGGAACTTTTTAAAACAATTTTGTGAGTTTATAAACATTCAACTATGAGACTACTCAAAACTATTAGTGACTAAAATAAAGTTTAATAAAACCCTCACTTGTGTTTTACTTAACTATATCACTTGACCATTATTAATCACTCAAATGCCAGAATATCGTGGTTGTTAATGGCAATTAGTTGTTTGCATTATTTTATTTTGAAATGACACCTATTCTAATTGGTCACTCCTAGTAACTGATTGATCATTGATAAACTTTATATTTTACGTGCACAAGCTTAAATATCTCTATTTTTCTTTTCTAACAGTCAGGTGAATTTTCTAACTGTTTCGTTTTATAGCTTTCTAGCTGAATTGAATTAAATCTAGGGTTTGGTGGCACAATAAGAAGGGTCCAAAAATGAATCAATAATTGGGTAACATCAACTGTAATAATGATGAAACATGCTTCAGTTAACATCTATCAAAAAAGTCAAATCAACCAAAGAATTGAGTGTCGGATAATGTGGGTTCTACTGTATAAATAGAGTAGTATTAAATTTTATAATTTAAAAAATATATATTTTAGTATTCCATTTACCTGAATCATATATTACTTTTCCTGGTGTTGGAATATGATTTGAGAGGGCGTACATCTTTGTAAAAAGTTTGTCTTTAAATCTTAGTTTACAAAAATCAGCTCTTGACTGATCATGCACACTTGTTCCTATAAAAAAAAAAACAATGCAATAAAAANAAAAAAAAAAAATGCAATAAATATCAATTCAATGTAAATATTTAGCAATACTAGAAATACAATGAGAAAATTTTTTTAAAATTCTTTTCTGAGTCTGGTTTTTTGAAAATGCTTGGTTCAGAGAAACATGTTTTAAAATCAGGTTAAAAACAGTGCTCAATATAACGGTTCAGGTTAACTGTTCAGTTTCAGCAATCCAAATTTAATTTTAAATATTTTTTTTTCAAATATAAATTCAAAATATGGATTTTCTATTTCATTTTCGAAGTGTTTAATTTCCATAATTTCTCACACTGATTAAATTTTTGACACATTTCAAAGGGTTATTTTGAAAACATTTTTTAGTAAGTTGGAAAAAAAAATTTCAATAATTTTTTTCTTTTTTTTCAAATGAAGCTTTTTAAAAATCACTTTAACTTTATATAAAGCTAGTGAAATTTTTTGAAGAATGAATCGTTATGCCTACATAGAAATAATACCACTTCTAATAAAAAACACATATTATACTTTTAGACAGTTAATCCTATCATGATACTGCATAGAGAAAATAAATAGGAGAAAAACATTTGCACAGAATGTACACTTATAAAACAACACTAAAGGGTAAATTTTGCTGATAATAATTAGAAAACATTTCAAATTAAAAGATTTAGAAACTATTCAAAAATAATAGAAGATTTTAAGAAAAATGTTATAGTAAAT
Source organism: Parasteatoda tepidariorum (assembly GCF_043381705.1). NCBI lineage: Eukaryota > Metazoa > Arthropoda > Arachnida > Araneae > Theridiidae > Parasteatoda > Parasteatoda tepidariorum. The sequence continues at coordinate 67,503,174 of NC_092211.1, read as the reverse complement.
GTTAGTAAGAAATCTAATTCTACTCAATAAATATAATGTTATTAATAACTAATTTATAAATTGCATTAGTACCAAATAAAACAGATAAGATGTCCTAACTGATAATATTTAAGATATTAAAAGAATTTCTGCCGTGTTTCTGATTTTAAATCAAGCCGATTTTTAGTATAGCTTTTCTCTATATTATAAACAAAATATTTACATGTTTTTATGAACAATGCATTTGAGAAAATTCCCTTAGTGAATTTGATTAAAGTCATAACACATTAAGAATTAAATCAACTAAACCAAAAAATAAGATACCAGAAAACTAAAATATTATAACCGGTTTAATTTTCATACAAAACTATTTTAATTAAGTAAATAATATCTCAAGTGTTCAAACCTTTAACTAAAGTATTATAATCGGTTTAATTTTCATACAAAATTATTTCAATTAAGTAAATAATATCTCAAGTGTTCAAACCTTTAACAAAATCAAACTGCAATTCAGATTTATTTTGTGACCCATGGCAATCAGATGTCCAGTATAAAAAGATATCGTTTCCCTTTCCTGATACACTTATTACAAGTGGAGATGATTGAGTACCTACAACCATTTTTATGGGCTTTGATAAAAGGGGTTTACCATTTTTTCCATCAAGTATAGTGGTCTAAAAAGAAATAAAAATTTCATTGATATAATAGTTTTTTTTAGCAAAAACATTTTGTTTACTATCCATAATAATGTACAGGGTGGTTCAAAAATATAGGTCAAAAATGTAAAGGTAGGTAGAGGGGGACCCAAATAAACATATTTTACATAGAAATGTGCGTGCAGAAATACTGTGTTGAGCCCATGGAGTTGTTTACCATCTCCGCTGTTATCCATGCGCCACTGAGTTTCTAATATTCCTGTTGTTTATTGCTCTTTCGAGCAGCTATTGTAAACTCTTTGATTTTGTATAAGAATGTAAATGGGAAAATACAGCATTAATCATAAGTAATAATGCAAGTTAAGACAAAAGAAAGCAATGATTTATGAACAGTTTACAATAGCTAACAATCAAACTATTTACAAAAATTACAGTTTATAATAGCTGCTCGAATGAGCGATCACCAACATTGATATAAGATTCACAGCAGTGGGCATTAGTAAACAACAGTGCTCTCTATTGAATTAACTGGCATTTCAGCCCACACAATACTCAATGAAATATGCCTATTCAGGTCCCCTCTACTTTTTGACATGTATCTGTGAACCACACTGCATAAAAAGAAACCACACATAATATTGCTTATTCCTTTAACAGGATGCATAGCCAAATTTTTTGACAAAAAATAAGCACCTTTTCAGCACTTTTCAAGCCCTCAAAAATTTTTTGTAAGCACTTTAAAAATTATCATAATTAGGCAGAGTTGACAAGTTGGGGACAATAGGTGACTTTATCCGTCATGTCAAAATGACCCTTTTGACATAGTTCTTGTCAATTGCCAAAACCCCAAAATTTTAGCATAAGGATAATTATCCCCTATTATAAATATGATGTACTTTAAATTATCAATTCAAAATTAATTGAATTCAGAAATTGAGAATGTAGCAGAGTTGCACATGAGAAGGCAAAAATCCCTCCCACTGAATACTGTTCTGTATACGCACATGCGGTCCTGCAAGTATTTCATCAAACATATAAAACAAATGGCGTTTTCATACGCTATGGACCAACCATGCACCCAAATAGATTGAGGTTGAATTAATTGTTAAAAACGTTGAATAGAATAATGTCATTTTACATAATTTGTGGTGAAAATAAATATGGTAAAGAAAAAATATCTCATTTTGGTAAAGAGAAAATAAAGCACTTTTTAAAAAGACCCTATGGATAAAGCACCTTTAAAGGCTTTTAAAAATCGGAAATCAAAAATAAGCACCTTTAAGCATTTTTTAAAAAGCTACACACTCTGCTTAAAGCTGTTGCTAAAGACTTAAAAATAAAGTGTTATATACATTTGATACCAAAGTATTAAATCCAGTCAGATGCAAACATGCTATAACAAATATAAATAAGAAAATTTACGTTATTAGGTACTCGCAGGAGAATAATCTTATACACCATCTGACTAAATGTATCCAGATACCCAGTGGTACAAACTTGGAGAGTCACGAGGCATATGTTAATATGATGTTGGTTTCCCTTTTGCATGGATGACAATCTGCACGTATCTGTTGGAAACTTCCATCAGTTTTTGATAGATGGCTATGGTCATAGGAATTTACTTCAAAGAAAAAGGGAGTGTTGGTGGACGGTCAATTTAGCTCTCTTATTTGCTCTAAAAGTGTTTTATGAAATTTAGATTGAGGCTTTACGAAAGCACATCAAATTTTATAAAACCCATTTGGGATAGAGAGCTCACCTCCCAATAAGGTGAACCGGGTTTGAATCCCTACGAAGGCTGGTTTATTCGAATTTCGCACCCGGCTCACACCAACCACAGTGCTGACGTAAAATATCCTCAGTGGTAGACAGATCATGGGTTAGAGTCCCCTTAATGGTGTCCCAGCTTAGTCGCTTGGCTGTAGTGCTGGCATGGGTTCCTTCCTTAGAGATTATCCGACGGGTCAAAATTTACCGATACCCTTTTCGGGTGGGACGGATCCACTCATTGCTTACTACTAACGAATTCAGCCCCCGGCTCGGATCAACCACAGTGCTCACGTAAGATATCCTCTGTGGTAGACGGTTCACGGGTTAGAGTTCCCTTACCATCAGGCTAACTGTGGGAGGTTTTGTGGTTTTCCACTACATGTAATGCCAATGAGGGTTAGTTCCATCAAAAAGTCCTCCATGAAGGCAAATTTCTCCCAATACTTGATCCAGGAGTTCCTTTGTCTTCTGGACTGGGTTCAAAATTACAAAGCTACGGAGTTGAACAATGGTAGCAATAAACTGAAAATTTGGTCGGCTGTTCAACAAAGGTTATGCAAAAAAAAAAAAAAAAAAAAAANAAAAAAAAAAAAAAAAAAAAAAAAAAAAAAAAAAAAAAAACACAGCTGTGTGAGTCTTAGTGTGTGAATGGTGCAGAAAAAAAATAGACCTGGTAGAAGAGAAAAGATCTTTCCCAAAATATTAGTTACCACCATGGAGATAGTTAAAATCATTGAGTTGGGAGGGCAGAATGTCCATGAACGTTTCAGAGTTCATGTTTTAGAACTTTAGGGACACAGACCAAAAATACCCCCACACTATGATGATTCAAGTAGGTGCATTATACTTTTGGTCAAATAGTATAGTACTATAAACTATGTAACGTTTGGTGCAAGAACTAAAGAAAAAGAGTGAGGAATTAAAAAGGAGAAGCAGTTAGAACACCACAGGTTTGGGGAAAGTGTATTTATCTGAAGAAGGTAAATCTCCTGAGCCGAGTAAATATATTAAAAACAATGCAATCAATTATTGTGCAAAAGTTAAATCTAAAAATTGAATAAAAAATAAAGTAAATTCATAAAAAAATCATTCATGATGTGTTTTAAAAGTCTTTTTTTTTTAATTTGAGATTAATACTAATAATGAAAGTTATTATTTTACTCAACTAAAAAAATTACCCTTTGTAAGAATAATACATTTATATTTTCATAATTGAAATGTATATATGGGGATCCCCTGCATACCAAATTTTATTGATTATTTAATAATAATTATAAGAAATATTATTAAAAAACCCAGAGAAATTCGAAATTAATGACTCAGAATTGATGTTAATTAACTAAATGAAATTTTAACAATAATGGAATAAATAAAATAAGACTTTTTTCATACAAGTACACTATTTATCAAACAAATATGTAAATAACAAAAACATTGTAAAATCAAACTAATAATTTTTTTTTTACATTCAACTATTCTACTCGTGCAATTGTTAACATATAAGCATGTTTTCTTACTGAAAATATTTAAATTGCATTCGATTTTTTAAAAGGCTGCTAGATAATTTAAAATATTTCTTATAGCTAATTATGTTTTTCATGCTATTACAAATTTTATGTTTATACCATGAATTAAGAAAAGCCAACTTTTCAAACTAGCTGTCAGTAATCAGAAGTAAAATAACATGGAAATATATGCAGTTCAGTTAGTGTTTACGAAATTCAAATTAGCGAAATTTTTAGCTGTATATACTAGGTACTGTATACTTCTAGGAACATAGTAAAATTAGGCATGAATTTACTATTAAACAAAAAAGAAATTAACGCTTAGATAAAGGTAATACAGTCAAACCCCGCTAAAGTGAACCTTCAAGGGACCGAAATTTCGGTTCACTATAACCGGGAGTTCACTATATCCGTTACGGAGGTAATTTAACTAATGATTCCCAAACTCCTCCCTTTTATTCACATTATTCAAATAAGTGACTGAAAAATATTACGTAGTAGCAAAAAATGTGTTATTTTTTATTACCCTTCGTCTCGCGTACAAATAAAATTTGTAATCTTTAGTTGATGAGCAATCCTCAACATCAGATATGGAAACACTTCCTGACTCTAAGATAATTTTTCCTGAATTTCTGTTATTCCGCTTTTTAAACCTGTCTAACCTTCCATTCGAGCACATAAAAGTAGTCTCATAAAATCGCTTAGCAAATTCATCGACATTTGTCCAGAAACTGGAAGATTGCGGCTTCTTCGAATGCTGAACCACTTCAGTAATGCTTCTTCAACAATCTTTGTGATCTGCTTTTCTCAACATTTTTCTGCCATCTAAATTTTTTTCATGAGCAGAAATTTTTAATTACCTATTTTTCCATATGTTACAAACTGTAGATTTGAATAGTTTATATTCCCTGCAAATATCAGCTTGATTGCATCTATTTTAAATTTTCTGATCAATGGAGAACATTTCGACGTTTACTGCTCGCCACAATTAAATTTGAGAAACTTGTTTGCTGGCTTTTTTTAACTGAACTGAGAGCAAAAAGGAGCTGAAATGAGGGCCTTATCAACACATATTAGTGTCCAACCCTCTGACCATTAATGAATAATTACTCATTCGCTCTGACAGAAAATGCATATTGATCCCACTGACACCTTACAGATGCATCATCTGCTTGAGTTGGAAACATCTGCTTGGTTTGTTTAGGGATGGGAAAGTGAGATAAAAGAAGCAAACAAGAAAAAATGCTTATCGCTACATTCCCCTCTATAGATGGTTTCAAAAATCGATATATGTATTTATTTTAAAGTAGAAATTTTAAAATTATTACAAAAAAATGAAGGAAAAAATCAGTCGAAGACAGAAAAAAATTCATTATGTCCAACTTCCTCACTTTTTTGGTTCACTATATCCACAAAAAATAACATTATACTTGTATATCAAGACACGGGACCGAACATTTCGTTCACTATATCCGGGAGTTCACTATAAACCGTGTTCACTATAGCGGGGTTTGACTGTAAATTAAAAATTATACATCACTGAAATTTTTTTTCATTATAAAATGATAAAATTTAATTACTTGGAATTATTGTTCCAGTTTTTGGTCAAATTAGAACTAGACATTTTTTTTCTCATCCTATATTTAAACCACTAAAAATTTTTGCTTGCAGCATTTCTGATTTGAGTACAGGTTCTTTTGCTCTTCTATAACGAAGAAATTTTTTATTTCTTAGTTTTTTTTTTTTTTTTACTTCTTGTTTCTATCAAATCATTTTTATTTCATTAGATTGTTCATGGAGTAGAAAAAAGTTGGATTAGATTAGTTGCAAACAACAAAATTTTTAACTCTTGGTAGTTAAGGGTAAAAAAACTTATTTTAAATAGACTATTAGGGAAATTCTTAAAAACCACAATTTTTATAACTCAACCATAAGAACATAATCTTGACAATGAAAGTGTAATAAATACCTATAAATCATAACAGTTAGTACCTCATATCAGCAAATTACATAACTTATTTTCATATAAAAGAAATGATTTTCCCATTTACTAAAATTTACAAATGAAATATCATATTATTTAGGAAAGGAATCAGAAATTAATAAATTTAAAATCATAAATATAATATTAATCATTTGATCTAACTTTTAAAACAAATATAAAAATAGTGAAGAAAAAAAATTTAAAATTTTAAGTCTTTATTAATTACTTAAACTCACACATTCATCTAACTTCCGTGCTGAATGCAATCACTGGACAACATTTAAACTGAAAGTAAAAAAAGACAAAACCAAATATAAAACTAAAATAAAAAATATATAATAAATCATTATAGGCATGCAAAAATACTAAGGATAATGTGAAGAAATAAAAATAAATTGCAAGACACAACGGAAAACACAAACAAGTAAATACAATACCACCATGCAAAAAAATAATTGAATATATTCACGCTAATTTTTCCCATGACTTCCCAATTTTTTAAACGAAATAACATTGAAATCAATTTTTTCAACACATTAAAAGAATAGAAAATGCAGCACCAATACAGAAAACAAATCTAAATTTATAAATTTCTATAGATTTCATGAATTTCTGTATTTTCAATACTTTAATGTATTCTTTTTAAACACATTTAAAAAAATTGAAAATGCAGCACAAATACAGAAAATAAATCTAAATTTATAAATTTCTATTAAGAATTTTCTTTTTTGTAAAATATTTACTTGAGAGAAATTATGTCAAAGTAGCAAAACATGGATATAATTTTATAACTATGCCTGATAAAATTATTTGATTTTTGATGGGGTATTTTTTATTTCCAACACAATTTTAATACAAGTGAGTCATTATTTACCTTTTCAGAAGGTTTTGTTCTACTAAGAAACAGTTGACAATTGTGTTTGTTTGTTTGTTTTTGTTGAGGGAACTAAAGAGCAATATTATTGACTTAAGATTTTAACTCTTTTATTTTTTTTCAGTTAATTAATTTTGATTTCAAGAAATTCTGTTGCTCACACGCATGTTCATAAAATTTTATAGACAGATAAGATAATGCACATTAAATAAATTTGAAAGTTTTAAATACAGAAACAAAATAAGAAGTGTAAAAGTTTCATAATCTTTATTGATCATAAAAACTGCAGAACACAATCAAAGGGTTAATCACATGCTACATTAGCTTTCCTAAACTAAAAAAAAAGAGACTATTTTACCTGAGTATAGTAATAAATTGGAAATCCTGGACCAGTTTGATAATTTATAATAAAATCAGGAATGGAGTCATTGTTGAAGTATCCAACTCCAGGTGTACTAAAAATAATCAGAGCTGTTTATTTCTGGAATAATACATTTTCCAAATAATTCATGCAATGCTTCAAAATAAATCTACAAAAATCTGAAGCCCATAACTTTTAACATTTTACACTAATTAAAATATAGTTATTTTTAGAAACGTCACAACATAAAAATCTAAGAATATTATGAGGATTTTCAGTAAAAGGCATACTTAGAGACAAAATACTTACACATATTTGAGCATAGCAAACTGGAGTATAACAAATATAATATTCAGTTGAGAATAATAATTTAAGATCCAGTCATTCAAAAGTTAACATAAATATTTCTAAGATAATCTAACGGTCAACATATGTAAGCAAATGAACAGTTCACCATTTACAATTTATCTATTAACTAAAGATAACCTTGGTATGGCATGTGGTGGTGTGCTGCAAGTTAAATTAATTTAACACATAAAAACTAATTAATACATTGAAATAAATTTACAAGCCACAGTTAGAATGAATAAAGAAAAAAAAATTTTTTTAATTTAATAATAGCATTAAATTTAATAATAGCATTTACAAGAAAACTTACTTAGTGCAAAAAATTAAACTGTCCCTAAACCTATTCTCTAATCACCAGCCAGAGAGTAAGTGAATTTCGGGAGGGGGGGAACAGGTTTTTATAGCATGTTCCTTTAAACTCTTCACTTTCCTCCGACTCCAAAGGTTCTGAAGGCATTAAGGAGAAATACATGCGGCTGTCGTGACATTCCCCACTCAGAGTCGACAAACGCAGGGGTGCACGAGGCAGGTGCCCCGGGTTCCACATCAGAGGGCCCCCCAAATCGAATAGAAAGTTTATTTCAGGTTTCCTTCTTTAATTAACTTTTTAAACAAAATATCAGTATAGTGTAAAACTCATCAGTTTTACGTTAGCTTCTTCATTAATCTATTGTATGAACACAAAAAATCAATATTTCGTAAATCCATGGCTTTCTAGTGTGGTATTCAGCTTAATTTTTGCAATTCTGTCAAAAGCCTGTATATTTATATATCGCAAAATGCAATATGTTTACAAAAGTATGGGTTTCTGATTGGCTTAGTTGAGCTATCGTAATTGCAAAAATTTAGCCTTAATGTCAGCAAGGATATGAATTTTTTTGCAGCTAGATGACAAAGTTAATAATTAGAAAATTCCATTCGACATGGACATAGAATTGTCAGAAAATCAATAAAATGGACAGAATATTTCATTTGACCACTGGAGGGGGGGGGGGACTTTATAGCTATTTTAGGTTCTAGTCAATTTTCTTGTTACATATGAATAATGAGGTGAAAAATTTAATTACCCCCATAAAGTTCGCTTCTTCATTACTGAAGTAGTGAAGCAGATGGAGTCTATCAAGGAAATTTTTGCCATGGGCCCCTATTAGGCTAAGTCGGGCCGACTTTGAAACAGGTTTAAGAAAGGTTAATATTACTTAACAAAAGCATTGTTAAAAAAGAATGTTAATTTTAAAATAAAACTAAGACATATTGTATTTTCCCTAACTTACATAATCTGTAATGATTAAATTATCATTATTTTAAGCACTGGCAATACACTTTTCCGTTAAAAAAAAAACTTTTATTCATAAATTTACTCTTGTTGGTCAAAAAATTTGTAATAAAATGTTGGATTAACAATGTTTTGTTGATTTTGAAACAATAAAGTAGTTTTTCAACAACATTTGAGTTTCTCACTCCAATAACCTTGAATTAAAAGTGAAGTACCAACAACTTATGCTTACACAAGAAGGGAACAAAGATAATAAATAATAAGATAAATAAGGAATAAACACACCTGTAACTTTCAGATGATGGTACATGATATTCCCACAAACGACCAAATGTTAAGCCATTGAATGCAATAATGGAGGAGTTGAACATGGCCATAACTACATCTAATATACCATCACCATTAATGTCAACAAGGGCTGGTGGTGTCATGATGCCTTTATATTTGTCTGTATAAATTTTAGTAGCCTAAAATAAGAAAAATTATAATATTTGATAAAAAGAAAATAATAATCAATAAGAAAACACTTCAGATATTTTGAAGAAAAGTTAAATTATTTAAAAGTTTAATGCTTGAAAAAGTTTTAAAGTTCATATTTGTGATTTGTTTTTTTCTTCAATAATATCATAATTTTTAGCATTTTATTACATACATATTTACAAAATAAATAATTGAAAAATGATCATTAAGATAGAGTTTTTAGTAAATGTTGCAAAAGAAATTATACCCTGAAACTAAAAATAAGATCAATAGTGTTATGTTTAATGCAGAGTTTTACAACACAAGTCAGAATCGTCTGTACTGTGCTAAATGTAGAGGGCATTATGCCATTTAAATTCTAAATTCTGATGATGATATTTATCCCTCTGATCTGAATCAGATCAGATACACGAGTTTGTTCACCTTAAATACTTCCAAAATATACATCGGTCTTTTCAGAAGGTCTTGGTGTACCAAGTATATGCAGTTAATCAGATGTTGCAAAGTGACTTTTGCTTTACTACACTTGATGCAAACTAGAAATGTCTTAGCACCATGGAAAAATCTAAAGGTTTTTAAAATGTCCAAACTACAGATAAGTAGTTTATTCCTAATTCTTCAACAGTACTATAAACCCATTCTGATGTGAAAAAAATTTAAGATTACTGGGAATATCTTTGAAATCATGATGTTTGTGTTTACTCAAATAATGCAAAAAATTTGAAAGATAATGCTAATTGGCAGTACAATTACTAATCAATGAAGAATTTAAAGCAGAACATTCATCAAAAACAAAAAAAAAAACATATTTTAGACATAAATGCATTTCTTTAACACTTTTTAATAATAAGCACAGTCATAACAACTCAATTCTCACCATGTTTATTTCACCGGAAAGCAGATGATTTAACTTTAAAATCCATAAAGAACCTCCATGTGTTTCTCCACCAGTTCCAAATAAAAGTATCCTTACACCTAATTTAAAATTAATATGAAAACAATATTAATTAAGAAAAGAACAACATTAATTACTAAATTGTATTAATTTGGTATAAAAGGAGTTAATACTAAATTACATTAATTAAAAGGAAATAACAATATGAATGTCTAAGAAAGGTTTGACTATTACCATATATTCCGGCATATAACGCGCACTTTTAATTAAAAAAATAACATTGGAATTTACGGGTGCGCGATGTACGCCGAATATAAAAAATTATAGATCAAAAAAATTTAAATATAGAAGAATACTTTTATTTTAAAGAAATAACATACCTTTACCTATATACTTTATTGATTTTCGTTATTACATAAATAGTTCATTATATTCGTCTTCTGTTCTTATTCACAATCTGCCTCGTCTTCANGGCGTATAACGCGCACTTTTAATTCAAAAAATAACATTGGAATTTACGAGTGCGCGGCGTACGCCGAATATAAAAGATTATAGATCAAAAAAATTTAAATATAGAAAAATACTTTTATTTTAAAGAAATAACATACCTTTACCTATATACTTAATTGATTTTCGTTATTACATAAATAGTTCATTATATTCGTCTTCTGTTCTTATTCACAATCTGTTTCGTCTTCATCATCTGTGTTACCCTCATCCATAAATCAACAGTCATCTTCTGATTCATCCAGATTATTTGAAATGCTGCATTTTTTTGAATGATTTTCTAACCATCTCAGGCTTAATTTCATCCCATGCTTTTAATATCCATTCACACAGTGTTTCCAAACTTGCATGACGCATATGTCCTCCTTTCGTAAAGGTTTTCTCGCCCTACAACATCCAAGTGTTCCACTGTTTTTTTAAATTGGCTTTAAATGGTTTGTTTAAGCATACGTCCAATGGCTGAGCTAATAGTGTCATTCCGCCCGGAATAACTGCCATATCGGTGTTACATTCCTTCAACAATTTTTTTGTATTATCTGTAAGGTGGGACCTAAACATGTCCCACACTAAAAGGCTTTCTAGTTTTCTTACGCAACTAGGACAGATTTGCCAGACATTTTTACCCACAATTTAACACCATTTTCGTCCATCCAGCCTTTTTCGTGGACATGAATAAAAATACCTTTTGGAAAATTACATTTGGGCAGAGTATATCTTAAAATTTAAAAAAAGTATTAGAAATTACAGGTGCGCGTTATACGTCGGGTCGCGTTATGCGCCGGAATATACGGTAATTAGAATATACAATTACATTAATTATATACATTAATTAAAATACACAATTATTTTTGATATTATTCTATGTGTTGTAACAATATTTAAACTGTTACTAAAGGAAATACTCCAGAACTTAATGATGACATTTGCTAATCATGTGTTTAATAACTTCTTCAATTTTCCTATAATTTGTTTTAAAAAAATGCAAGAGCATTTTGTTTAAACAGTAATTATTGCAAAAAGAAATGTTTTTAATAAAATTTATTTTAATGAAATAGCGGTATATTGAATGAAAAATGCTTTAAATGTTATATTTATCACATAATCAACAAATAAATTCTAAAAAATCGTACGCATAATGAAAATTGTCAACATTAGTAAAATACATGAAATATTTTTAAACAAAATTAATAAATACTGAAAAAGTTATAAAACCAATCAAATTGAAAAAAGCAGGTTTAAAAAAAAACAGTTTAATTTTGTACTAAATTAATAAGTGAAAATGACAAATGTTTAAGTAAATTGAATGAAAACTGGAAAAATTATGGAACACCTTTTTTTTTATAGAAAATACTGCTATAAGATTGCAAAAATTAAGTAAAACGTAATTTTTCTTTCGTATATTTATGAGTTTCAATATAAACTTTTCCAAAAATATTATTGAAAGTGTATCTTTTTTAAATATGTAAAACAATAAACAAATTGAAATAACTGTCTTGAAAATGTTGCAGATGTGTTTCATCCTTGTAACTTCAGCAAGCTTAATCCCGATCTTTTAAGTTAAAAGAAAAATAAAATTTGTAAGAAGAAAAAAACTTCAAGATTTGTTACGACAAACAATTTTCATATTTAAAGACAACAAATTTTATTTAAATTAGTTTAAAATTTAGGTTTACGTTGCAAAACTTAACGAATAAAAATCATTTTAATTACATTAATATAGTTAATAAAAATGCAACCGTAAATAATAGAGGAAGTATATTTTTTTTAAATATTTAAAATATTATAATGCATATGAATTTTGTTAGAGTCTGTATTAAATGATCAAACCTCAAAAAAAAGACACTTCAACTACAACTTAAAATTTTAATAGTGAATTTTAAATATTGCATGTCAACAAGGTTAAAGTTATCATGAATAAAAAGTATAGATAAACATTTTTTAAACAAAAAAAAAAAAACAAAAATAAGTGGGTCATACCATCAGGATGTGTTAAAACTTGAGGAGAATAATAACTTTCCCTTTCATCTGGAACTTCAATCCATTTCAAAACACGCCCAGTTTTTCCACTGACAACTAACAATCTACCAACAAGCCTAGTTTCACTTCCTANCTGCAACTACAACTTAATAAAGAATTTTAATAGTGAATTTTAAGTATTGCATGTCAACAAGGTTAAAGTTATCATGAATAAAAAGTATAAATAAACATTTTTAAACAAAAAAAACAAAAACAAAAATAAGTGGGTCATACCATCAGGATGTGTTAAAACTTGAGGAGAATAATAACTTTCCCTTTCATCTGGAACTTCAATCCATTTCAAAACACGCCCAGTTTTTCCACTGACAACTAACAATCTACCAACAAGCCTAGTTTCACTTCCTAACAAATTAATTTTTGCTAATTAAATCAAACTAGTGATAAGACAGCACTTATAACTATAAATATAATAAATTAAAATATATGGCTGCAATACTATCATAATTTAAAATTTTTTATCAAAAGAAGTAATATTACATAATTAGTATTAACTATTAAATAATAAAATATCAAGTTGACAACATTCCCTCAATGAATGTTGTTAAAATAAATGTTAACTATTTTAATTTTCAAGTAAATTTCTGAAAAGTTTTAAACAACAAGAATATTATGAATCTTTGAGCCTGATATTAAAATATTATACAGTTATTAGTGTTAAAATTAAATTTAGCAGAGACAAAATTAAAAAAATTTTTTTTGCTCATTAAACTTTTAAATATTAATCATAAACTCAATTCAAAGTAAGATCTAGTTGAATCCCCAAACACCAACAGTTTTCTTCTAGACTCAATGCTTGGTAAGAGATCTTTTGATTTGAAAAAGCAACAATAAACCGCACAGACATCAAAATACATCGTTACAATCAAACAAAAGGATCAAGCACAAAATCAAAAAACATAGTTACAAAAGCTATCAAAATTTTACATTTGAAAAAGAAAAATTCTTCCACCTGTTATTTATATGCAAAATAATTAATTTACCTGGTTTGTTTTCAACGTAGCTAAATTTAAATCAACAATAATTCATTAGATTTTTTTGGACATTAGATTTATCAGGACAGACTTCTTGAGATTTTTAATTATTATTGCTTTTATTTCATGAAACAAATACACAGTCTTTCCTGCCAACAGCATCCATATAAGTAACTTAACAGTTCAAAAAATTAATTTTTAACAATAAAAGAATATTGTAAGCACAATTTGTTATAGTCCTCTATACATTTGCAGAAAAAAAAAAGAATTGAAATAGTATTTATAAGCCATAAAAGTTGTTCATAAAATTATGCATTTGGAACGAGAGATTAAAGAGAAGAAGGAAAAAAAAAGTGAATAAAGCACAAATGAAGGTACAAAAATGGACATACTTATAAAGATTCATAGCTCAGGTATTTATCAAATTTCATGTCAATGTTAATAGGACAGACAATGTTCAAAATTGGATATGTCTAATTAACTGGCCTTCTATTGTACTGCATAATTGGAATTTATATAAGAGGTTTCAGTTTTCTTCTCTTAAAGTCATTCAACACTGCTCCTTCACTACTGAATTTGATTTCTTATAATCATTTCATAATTTGGAAAATTCTAATAATTCACTTAATGATATTTCTAGTATCTAACCATTTCTCAATATTAGAATAAATATAATTTTATCTTTTGAATGTTGGGGTTCCGGCCAAACCCTTTCACTCCTGTTTTTTATCTCCCTCCTTTTATTATTTTGTCCTTAATGGTTAAACCACTTTGCACATGTTTGTGTCTTTACTTCTCTATTGCCATTTGGTGCTTAGATTCTGAGGAAGGTTCTTGTTTATAGAACTACTGAAACTATCTGTCCATTTCCATTGCTTAATTTGGGCTTTATTCATGTTCTTTTTTTTTTCAGGTTAAACATTTTTAATTTTAAGAAATAGAAATTTCTTTTTTCAGTATCTGTATTGATGTTTCTTTTTTCCAGTATTGAAATAAATATATGCTCCAACTTAACTAAAAGCACTAGTTAGACTCCAGTCTAATTATTCATGTTCTTTTTTTTTCAGGTTAAACATTTTTAATTTTAAGAAATAGAAATTTCTTTTTTCAGTATCTGTATTGATGTTTCTTTTTTCCAGTATTGAAATAAATATATGCTCCAACTTAACTAAAAGCACTAGTTAGACTCCAGTCTAACTAGTGCTTTTATTTAATTATTTCCTGCTTATTAATTATTCAGTTTGATAAAAGAGAAGCACATAATTTTACAATTTTAATAGCATGCTGATTTTGATAGTACAAAGAGACTTATACCACATATGAATTGAATACAAAAAATTATGAGATGATAAAATTAATGCTTAGACTACACTTTCTTGGTACCTGATATTTTTTATTTTTACTTCTTTTTTAATAACACAGGTGAACATATTTAAAAAAAAGATATTACATATTCTCTAATTTCATCACTTACGGTACCAACTCCACATATCATCAGGTATTATATGAGTTTGGTAAATCAGGACAAACAATACACACAGAAATTAATAAACAGTGTTATAATGTTTTCACACAATATACAGCAAATAAAAATTGAAAAAACAAGAAGAAAATATACCAGGATCTTTCAAAGGATCTCCCCCATGTATAACAACAAGATCAGGTATTCCATCATAATTTATATCATCAATGTATTGGGGTGTATACACATTAGAAGCATCTATTTTTGCATTTTGATCATCAAATTCCCATAGAAGTGAGCCATCTTTTCCATCAACAGCAACAAAGCCCTGAAATTATATCATGAAATAAATACAAAACTTACTAAAAAAATAGAAGGGAATGCAATGCAACTATATAAAATTATATTTTTGTATAGAGACAGAAAGAACAGCTGGCATCAATGTCTTGTTGGAAGAAATACTGAATTGTAAAAATATTAATAAATGAAGACTATAGGCAAAGAATGGTTTGATGTCAATTTTTTCACAAAAATGAGAAATTAATCACCATTTGTTGCATTTCGAGGATTGGTAAGTTTTGACAAATCAATAACGTAAGGCTGGGATAGCCTGGTTGATAGCACTGGACCCACGTCCAAGAGGTCGTGGGTTCGATCCCTGACGGCCGAAGACTCCCCGTGTAGTAAATGACAATGTGATGCACGTTAAATCTTTTGCGTCACAAAGTCCCCCATGTTCCCATTACAAATCATGCCTCTGGGGGTACTGATCCAAGAGTTTCATTGTCTTCTGTTACTTACAAGGCTACAGAGTTGAAAATTAGTAGTCGTAAACCCAAAATTGGGTCGGATGTTCAACAACGGTTATAAAATCAATAATACCTGAAATTGGTTTTCACACGGAGTTTTGAGAACACTTCGAAGATGGGCTATAGTGCGGAAAAAACAATTTTAGTCCTCGGGTAGACAAGGCCAGCCAAGAAAGAAAAGTATAGTAAAGAAAACAACAGGAGCTCAGCTGAGGAAGTATTGATTGAAGAGGAATTTCAAGGAAAAAACGTTTCTTGTCCAACTAAATTTTTAAATTTCATTTTTCCACAACATCGAAAATTGTAAGTTTTGTTCAGAAATTATTGGGAGGTGTAAATAAATGCCAGTGACATTCTGATATATTTTTATGATTTGAATTGTACGTGATCAATTGTAAGCTTTTTGTTTGCAATTGTAAACTTTTAAAATTTTTTTTGCCAATTACCTTTTATGGACATAAACCATTCCCCCCCCCCTCTAGGTCTTCAAATACTATGAAGAAGAGTTGGATTGGATATGCTAAAATACTTCGTTATCTTCTTCGACCTAGTTGGAACTGAGAAACAAATTATTTAAAAAATTTAAAACTAACGATATGAACACTTAAATTGAGTTATAACACATTCCATCATAACAATTTATATTTAAATAAAAAACCATAATGAGATGTACTCACAGCCATGCGACCTCCTCCTAAACAATCTTTAACATCATCTCCATTAAGATCAATGTTACAGTTGACTGCAAACAATTCATGAGCTGAATAATGTCTCCAAATTTCATTCCCTGTTTTGCCATCCAATGCAAGTAGACCACCACCGCACTCATCTTTTGCCTTAGGAAAGTAAACATGGCAGACCACTTTGGGATAATAAAATGCATCTGCACCTAAATTAAAACATTAATTAATGTCAATTATTAATCAATTAAGACCAGGACAAGAATTTTGACGGGTACTTCTGTCATGGCAGGACCATTGAATCACTTTTAAAAAGAATTCAACTGAGAAAAACCAATGAAGAGAAAGATAGTTTTAAAAAAATTTTTGCATTTGAAAATATTTATAAATTTATAACAAATAAAAATTAAAAAAAAGTTTATATGAAATAGAAGATTTGAAAACTATTAAAAAAAATTGTATAAAGATGTTCAGATTTTTGTTGAGGGATTGAGGGAAGAACAATAGAGTAGAAATCAAAAGGAAAGAAAAATTAATCTCAATGCTGTTTTTTTTTTCACCTTCAAACTGGACAAATATGTTTTTTGCTATTCATGCCAAGGTTAAATGTTAGTAATAATGTATGCATGGAGATTGTTTAATGGAATGCCTTTAATTATCATTTATAAACTACACATTTTTCTCTTGTTTTGATAAAGAGTGAAAATTACTTTTTGAACTATGCACATAAAATAGTATAAGACGGTAACTTAAAAATAGTTGAGGATGAAATTCAATTATTACATGATACAGTCGAACTCGTTTATAACGAGCTCGGATTTAACGAGAACTTGGATTTACCGAGGGAAACGAGAATATTTGGTTGGATCAATGTTAAGTCTATGGAACAGAAGTCGCTTTTAACGAGCAAGACCCGGTTTTAGCGAGCAATATTTTTCTGTCTTGCAATCTTTTTTCTCATCTTTCTAGTCTTTCTGTCTTATCTTTTTTTCAAAATGATATGAAATGCGCGAGTTAAAAGTAAGCTGACAAACTATTTTAAATATGTAGATTAATGAAAAAAATAAATGTTTTGGTAAGAATCTTTTCCTTTATTTTTCTTTCCGTTTATATTTCCTTTCCTTTAAGACTGTAGCGCAACTAGAAATTTTTTGCTGGTTTGGGGGGAGGGGTTAGTTGTCACTAAATTAAGATAAATATTTAATTAAATT